>NC_056734.1:301751571-301930557 GCF_019279795.1 Protopterus annectens
TGTCCCCTGATGGTCTATGGAATGTTTCTGTAGCTAAAATTCTGAGCTGTACACATATCTTGGTCTCCATATGTATTGGTTTCCCTTGGTTTGCATTTGCTCTCAGTTGAGGACAACAGAGGTTGCAGAGTTCCTGGACTGTGTCTCTGTTCACCCTGTAGCACTTTAATATTCCCTCCTCACATGGACCAAGAAAAGTTAAACATGGTCTAAATACCCTTCTTCTTGGCCAAGGTCTATTGGCAGCAGCAGCAGCAGCAGCAGCAGCAGCATAGACTTGAGCCTGTTGCATATAAACATACAGAAAGCAGCAGCAGCCCCTAACATTCTTTCCGTGCAGTGCAGTTTCCTTGGTTGCATTCCAGTAGGTTTTGCAGTTTGAGGCAAAAACCTACACCAAGTGTACGCAATTGCTATATAGCTTATTGAATAGCTATGCCATCTTACATTGGTTGATTAGCATACTGCCCAGCTGCTTATGCTGTAATTAGCATGCCATGATGTTTACCATGTTTGTGCAGCTCTGCACATCATGTAGAGCCACTTACTGCATACAAACTGGCATGATATCATGTATGAATCATGCCACGATTCACACACTGTTTTAGAAAGCTGTGTAGGCTTTGTTGAATCCAGCACTTGTACATCATTGAATGACAATACAAGTCTAACTCCAATCTTCTTCCTTCTAATTTTAGTTTTTCCACAGATTTTCTGAGGGGGATTCATAAAGGTTACCACAATCTGCAGAATACATCTACACTTTGTATAATCTTTCTTTTTGAATAGACAGCACAAAAAATGTGATTAGGATGTTCTTGAGTACAGATCATGTACACTTACTGTACACTTAGTGTACACAAAATGTAGGAATTCATGAATGCAACCCAAGAGATAAAACTCAAATGAGGAGTTATAATCCAACGGAGGAAAGAAAAAAGGTATTGCTCAAAAACATGTTTTGCCTGCTGTGCACTGTGCATCATGCATACACAGACAGGATGGATAGATAAAACATATGGTACAAGTTAGAATTCTTGAACATCTGGGACATATTAGAAATAGGAATGTGGAATGCCCAGTAGCTGAAGACTTTCCTCATAGTGCAGTCGGACATCGGATCCACACTCTGAAGCTCTTACTGCAACAAATCTGATCAAAGGCTGTGTAAATGGGGGTGAAGGGGCACAAACTAGGAACCTCTTGTAATTATTGCCCTTATGCCTTCCTCCACACCAGAACTGTTCTGCCTTGCAACAAAATAATAAGGCCTGCCAAGTCCTGGACCCAGGGCCTTGTAAACTATGATCAAAGCAATGTATCATTACGCCATCTGAGCCCTACAAAATAGTGATGACATCCCAAACATATCAGTAAGTACAGTCATCCAACAGCAAGGAAAAGAGTCTGTAGAATCAGTCAGGCAGTCTGTATATATATATATATATATATATATATATATATATATATATATATATATGTGTGTGTGTGTGTATATATATATATATATATATATATATATAGAGAGAGAGAGAGAGAGAGAGAGATCCACATATATGCATACATGGTTCTACCTGACTTCGTCGACAGCGCAGAAGACCGACATCGGAATCCGGAGCTCCAGAAGATCGAAAGCGAAGAAGACCGGCGCGAATCGCGAGTGGCAGAACATCGACAATGCAGAAGACCGACACGACGGATGACAACACCAACGCCGAGGATGCCGACATGGGGAAAGGCTGTGTGAGTATGCGGTAGTGACGGACGTTAGGGTGCGAGGCAGGTAAGTGTGGAGATTGCCGGTCTGTGGGGATAGGGGTGGGTTAAGTGAGTTAGGGTTAGGGAGCGATAGGGGTGGGTTAAGTGAGTTAGGGTTAGGGAGCGATAGGGGTGGGTTAAGTGAGTTAGGGTTAGGGAGCGATAGGGGTGGGTTAAGTGAGTTAGGGTTAGGGAGCGATAGGGGCGGGTTAAGTGAGTTAGGGTTAGGGAGCGGGTAGGTAAGTGTGCGATAGTGACGGACCTTAGGGTTAGGGTAAGGTTTAGTGTGGGCTTGTAAGGATTTTGGTGTGCTTGTGTTGTGTGTGTGGTTTGTGGAATGGGGATGTGTTTTGTTTTTAATAATTGTTATTGTGGTGTGTGCAGTGTATGGGGTTTCGTGTTTGTGTACCGTCGGTTATTTCGTTGTCGGTTATGTGTGGTTTCGTGTTTATGGACTGTCGAATATGTGGTGTCGGTGATGTGGTTGTCGGTGTTGTGTGGTTTCGGCTATGTCAGGTAGAACCGCATACATATGTATAGAAAGGTTAATAAATACATATATATATATATATATATATATATATATATATATATATATATATATAAATATATGTATACAGAAATATACAGAAATATATGACAGCTACAAGGACATGCAATCAGAGGGTCATACTGCTGTACACTGGAATTCTAAATCTGGAAATTTACTCATTGGAAGTATTCCTTAAAATGGGGAACAATGACATCTGTGCTGTAACAGAGACCTGGTAAAAGGCAGCACAAAGCACCCCTGCAGTACTAGCCTATAATTAATTCCACAACTTTTGGCTGCAGAACATGGACTGAAGCTTTAAAGGTGGTGGTATTTTCATATTCATAAAGGATGCACACACCTCCAGAGTGGTAGACCAACATTATGCATTACAGATCCTGCAGGTGTAGCTAACATTGGGTAAGACAGTGTTTCAGGTTGTAGCCTGCTATAGGTCCCTAAACATGTCACAAGACTCACACTCCATGTCCATAAACACCCTGGAGAATATTAGTGTCCAACCTAACACTATCATGCTGGTTGACTTCAGCTACCCCACCATTAAGTGGGAAAGATACTCATGTACTGATGCACATGGCCATCAGATCGACCTGGTCCTTCCTACCATGGGCGACTGTTGCTCTTCACCAATAGTCAACACCTCACTTGTTATATCTGAACACAAATTAATCACCTTTGGAAATCCATAGCCCTCCTATCACAACTGCATAGGTAACCACAATGAAAAGCCTTTCCAAAGCTAACTATGGCCAATGTGGCTAACCTCATGGCAGCCATGCAAATGGAGACTAGTTGCATGACAGCTGAATCAAACAATAATGCACTATGAACATGTACACAAATGCATGGATACCGCCTTACCCAATACAACCAGGACCCTTACCTCCAAAAAAAGGAAGCTGATCTGGTGGTCCACTGCCATGAAGAAACTGTGCAAAAGAAGGAGGGAACTGATATGGAATAAGGTGAAGTCTCAAGACAGGAAATAAACCCTTATCAGCCTCAATGAATAGTTGAGATCCCTCATCAAATACTACAATGTTAGCTGTGAGAACAGAACTGGAGCACATAGTAAAGACAACCACAAGTCCACATACAGTTATGTAAAGAATCTCCATGGCAATACCAAGAATTGTTCTGAGTACTAGACAATAGTACCTCCCAGACTGAGCCAACAAATAATGCCAGTATACTGGCTGGAATCTTGAGTGCAAACATTACCCCTCTCCCCCCAAAGGAACAATCACAATACCAGTACACTGCCAGGCACCCAGTATTACTGCAGAACATGTTAAAACACCACTGTCCAAGGCCAAGAATACAGCTTCTATGGGTCCTAAGAATATCCCTGGCTATGTTCTTCATGAACTACAGAGTGACGTGGCACCTTACCTGTATCCCCTGTTCAAGCACAGCCTCACCTCAGGCTTTGTCCCTACTGAATTGTGCACTGCTACAGTCACCCCTCTCCACAAACGAGGTGTAACTACAGACCCTGGGAAATACCGCCCCAACTGCCTGATAAGTCTGTTATGCAAAGGTATGGAATGCATCATCATGCACCTAATAAACAGGGATATGGGAATCTGCAGACTCAGGATCCCACAAAGTTAATCTTTGTGAAGGGTAGGCCATACCTGCTCATTCAACCTGGTCAACTTCTTGCCGTCAGTCACCTGAGCTGTGGATGAAGGCAAGGTGTCACATACAGCCTACATTGATCTGGATAAAGCCTTTGATAACATTCCCCACTCACTAAGCTCAGCATCAACCCCTATATCACTAGGTGGGAACAGAGGCAGAAATAAAGGTGTAGATTGGACATACTGCTGTCATACATTGAAACAGTTGCAGATGTCACTGTGTTTGTTGTAACATCCTTTATGAGGAATATGACATCAGTAATACCAATAGATGTGAGTATTTACTGACTGCATTCCCCCACAACTGATTTACCAAGGACACCAACTGTCTGGTGATCACACAAAACATAACAGGCAGACATGTGGCAAGTCTGTGGACAGTGTGCCAGTGGAGAGGTATGTCAGAGACATATCATTGTAATGTGAGTTGTGATGTCACACACTAAAAGCATGTGCACACAAACCCTGTCAATCTTTCAATCCACCATGTGTATAACAGCACTGATGACATAGAATCTGTTCACAAATCTGGAGATATGTCCCCATGTTGGTTGAATGTCTCCACATGTCCTGCCCTGTGATGTATTGCCACCCACTGTATGTGAATCTGTAGGTAACCACCTCTGTAATGTCCCTCACACAGGCAGGGAAATGGGGCAAGCCCCACATTAAGGAATGTCCCATATGTCGGAACAGGCAGCCGTGTCCGGGCCCACAGCACAATACAATGTGGGCACCTACATAGTGGTATGGCCGTAGCAATACCTGACATCTGCACATCTGTACAGAGGACAGAGAGAAAGTAGATAGCCAACAGGTTATGCATTAGGATGAATGTTTTGAAAGATACACGTCTGCAACTGAAAGGTATGCCAATTCTACATGACAGCAGTCCTCAAAGACATGCCCGAAGGATATAGTAGTCTACAGTTAATATCAACATAGCAGATCAATATCCAATAGGAGATACATATAAACATACAGCTCAAACACCAAGAACAAGACACTCAGTACAGCTTTGCATGCAGGGGTGTATGGTTCTAGTACTATAATCTGCAATATACTCTTACTTGAAAAAACACTGTTAAAAGTACTAACGTAATGATACAATATGTGTTAAACTTTTCCTCTCAACCAGTGCACTGTAGATAATGTAACATGCAAGTGTGACTGCATATCACCTGGGATACTACCCATGTATGAAGCAAATCCAAAGAGAAAAGATTGTCATACTACCCATGTATATCCAGAAGCATGTTATGTACAGAAAATTAAATACATTTATTAAAGGTGTCATTACCCTGCTATTTTATCAGAATGGAATGTGATCACTGGTTACAAGAGGTAAGTTATGCTTAGTAGGTTTCAACATTGCTTAAATGTAAATGCTAAGCAGATTTGTGCACTGGTAAAAGAAGCCTACACAGTGTAAGTGCCTTTTCATTTAACCATACATTAGCACTGCTTACTGTCACACAAACCCACGCAAACATGCTCAGAGCTGCTCAAAACTGCCTTAACCACTCTGTATCCAACAGTCCTTGTTCTGCCTATCAACAAAATAAACAGCCCTTGCAGGTCTTGAACCCAAGGCCCTGCACACCATAGTCTATGCAATTTACCAGTAAGCCACCTCAGATGCATTGGTTGAGGATGTTTTCTCAAACATACCCTTCTTTACAGCCAGTTTACAATAGGGAAGAGACAAGTGTGCAGTTAGGAAGGATTGGTATCTATAGATACATGTATATCTGAATAGAAACATACATACAACAATCTCTTAGCAAAACAAATAAAATGTGTGAACATGGCAAAGAAAAATTCAACCAGCCAGTAATTCACACATGTTTATTATACTCATGTCTTGGCCAAAGCCTTCAAAGAGTAAACATTACCAGAAATACATGCCTAAATCACAAGAAGCAATTAATACCTAATTACATAATTGAATACGCAGCCTCCAATTACACTTGTTATTTAACCCCCTATGGGATAAACTATCACATTTAATATTAATACATTGAGTCTGTACATAACAATTCTCATTTTATTAATGTTTCATCACACTGAGGAACAGACATTTTCAGAAACAGTACCTTGAGACCCGCTACTGTCCCCATGGTGTGACTTATTCAAATGCACAGCTATAGAACTGACATATTTCTTATTAGTAATATGTCTGACATGTACTAACAGCCTAGTTTTAAAACATGTGTTACTGATCCCCACATACAATATGCCACAAGGCCATCTAAGAGCATTCTTTATACACCTACCTCTTGAATGTACAGACTTCAACATGTTTCCCAGCCATTCCCCTCAGCAGGAATTACAGCACTAAATAATGATACACCAGTATACCTATCCACCTACTACTGTATGACATCTGGACAAAGCCTGACATAATTGGTGGACAGAAGCCTAAATACATCACCATACATGAAATATTGCTGTTATACACTGAGGAAGCTGCTGGTGTTACAGGGTCTGTTGTAACATATCTTTTCTGAAGGATATAAAGTCAGAAAGACAAATGGATGTTACCATCTATATAATACAATCACCAGAGTATGCTACTGATATGCCAAGGACAACACCTGTCTGGGGGAACAGCCCATACATCACAGGCTAACCTGTGGCCATTATGTGGATGTCCCTACAGTTGAGAGTTATGCACAGACAGAACTTTGTCAGACTGAAAGCAATGCAGAAGTAGTATGTGCAGACAAACCATGTTACACGAGCAGTATTCCAAACATATAACAGCAATGCTCACATTCTGCTCCTAAGTCTTGAACCTCCCCCACCATTTAGTTGGCTTATCTCAACAAGTCTTGTTGTAAGAGGTAGTAGCTCACACAACTTCAGCATGTCTTCCTCACAAGTAAGGGAAAGGGCCAACGCCAACATGAAGTACTCATTTATAGGAGTGTGTTGTCATGACACTGGCTATTGGAAGAACTACACAGCTGCACTACATGCAGTCAGCAAGTGGGGAACACCAACAGGTGTACAAGCCATCACCTGATTATGAGCATCACATGCAAAAGCCATGCTGCTACCTATTCAAACCAGCTCTATCCCTGTAGTGCATACAGAGAGAGAGAGACAAATAAATGAAATATAAAGTGGAAAAAAGAAGAAAGAAAAAAGATAAGTGGAACATGCAAGCAAGTAATTGAATATAGTACTTGGTCTGTAATAATGGGAAATATGATTTGGAAGAATACATGTCCCAACAAGACATGCTGTACTAATGTCCTGCAAACCAGCAGCTATGGCCATAGCATCAGGCCCTCTCTGCAGTGGGGGATATCAGTGACATACCTCTCAACTGTACAGATTTTCACAGAATGTCCACATTTTACCATCATGTATTTTTCTCTGTTCCTCCTGAGATCTGCACTTTTCTGGTAAATAGCTGAGGATTGAAGTCATCAGGTAATGACAAACACTTGAGTTTAAGACTCCACATCCTTAAGAATATTTACCATAATGTTAAATGTATCATTCTATGAACTTCCTATGTTTGTAACAGGTATATTTAAATTCTCTCCCTATTTATCCCCTCATAATTTTAGGCATTGCCCAGATGTGATGCTCAGACAGTTTGTGAGGTAGAATCACAGCTCAGAAGCCTGACTCGCCTGGGAAAGGACAGCTCATATATGACAATTGCAGGGGGGTTTCTGTCTAACAGATTTAACTGTGCCACTGCTAGGCCAGTTAATGGGGTGTTTTCCATATCCATGTTACCTGTGATTATGCTTATGACACATATTTCCCTTGCAAAGCTAAGACACCTATAGAGGATGTGTGTATAGTACAGTACTGTTGCAGACTTGTGTGTTGAACTGCTTGTGATATAGTGAATTAATAACATTCAACTGTAAAGTGTTCTGCCGGATAATAAGCACACTTGTGACTAATATCTGTAGTCACATACACATATACCTCTGTTATGTCAGCCAATCCATTGGCAGATCTGTGAGCAATGGCATTGTAACATAATAGCCTACTTATGACTGTTGGACATCTTCCAGGTGATCACAGTGATGTCAAATCCTATTGTGCAATAAACGTACTAATGTATGTTGCAGCTATATTAATACAGTATCAATACTGATGTGCCCTTTGACACCCATATATGCATGCCATTGTCCAGACATACTGCTGTAACAGGCTGAGAAGTATGATTGAGCAGCAAGACTGTAACTACAGTGTGCCATACTAACATGCAACAGAAATGTATACCAGGTATCCCTTGAGCACATGTATGTATGCTTATGTTCAGCTGGAAGGCACTAAACTAAATCACATGGGTTTCAAGCATTCAGGTACATAGGTTGTGTATGTTGCACATGTGTGTAATAGTGTCAGTGCATGCAACAGACAGCAATGTGTACAGCTACTTGTTGTTGCAGTGCTCTGACACTGATATGGGTACTAGATTAGGCATGATATTCAGCTATTAATCAGAGAAGTGTCCACCTGTTTTATGACCCTCTGTCCATGCCTACTACTACCAGCTTTATCCACACCTATATACAGTGGATATCACAAGTGTACACATCCCTGTTAGACTGCCAGGTATGTGTGCTGTATGACAATCAGACCACAGAAGATCATTTCATAATATTTCTCATCTTTATGTGAGCCCCTAACCTGTACAAGTCCATTGAAATACAATCAAAGGTGTTTCTAGGAAGGTGACCAACTATTGCCAATTGAAGATGTGTCATAATGTTAGAGTCGAGACCAAGATGAATGAATGCTGTAACCATCTCAAGAGGTGCATACACAACATGTCATGTGTCACATGAGGTATCATACCTGACTGAAACATCATGCTGATAGGACATCTGTCCCCTCACAGGTGGCTTGCCTTGTAGGTGCAATACATGAGTATAGATGATTGATTTTACAAGTGAACTGTACCTGTTATGTGTCACATTAAAGGCTGGAAGAAGTGTGGACTGTCATATTGTGGTCTTAAGATGGGCGTGTACACAATTTATATACAATATATACCAGTAATGTGTCACGCATGACCTTACATTACGCCGTTTGTCCAGCACAACTTGCTGGCCTCTGTCCAGATGTCTTGGCACTGACAAGTTGTGAGGTATGCTACAGGAATGTTGAATTCATGTCAGATATACCCTAGTGGTGATGACTGTGATGCAATGCAGTTAACCCCAGCACAAGTGAACATGCACAACAAGCAATATAGCTATAACATAAAGCAATATAGATATTGGCATGATTGACAGAACCCGTTGACTTGCCATGGATGTCCTACATCTGTTACCGCTGGGTTGCCAGGCACTTGCTAAGTGTCTTGCCATTCCTATGGTGCCTTATTAAGCAGTGTTCCTAATGTTATTACCACCATAACAGCTACACATGTATGCAATCTGAGGGTCATGCTGCTCAAAAGAGGCCATCTAACTTTCAGGTTGCAGTCACTCATAACAGTTGTTGGAGTGGAGGACACATGTCTGCTGTAATGGAGAGGTGGTTCTCAGCAGCAAACAGCAGACCTGCAGTATCAGGCTATGACGCACTCCACAGCTGTCAGCCCCCAAACATGGACTACACCACACCTCCACAGTTAGTGTTGTCTCCATATTCATTATGGATAGGAACAACTCCAGACTAGTATCCCATCATAATGCATTGGAGATACTTCCGGTACAATTGCCTTGGGGTAATAGTGCAATCCAGACCATAGCCTGCTATAGGTCCACGTCTATGTCCATAGACTGTCAATGCACATTCCCCAACACCCTGCGATCTTTGATGGTCCACTGCAACACTGACATAGTACAAGTCTTCAACTACCCCTCCATTACCTGGTGAATGTAGCCAAGTGTCAGTACAGTGGCCCAACACTTCTGGGATTCATAATTTTTATTGTACTAGACAAGCTCATACTGACCCCTGGTAGGGGATGCAACAACTTTGACCTGTGTTGATAACTTAAATATGGGACCATTGCTCATCCCCAGATATCAATCCCTGCATGGTGAGATTCACACAGGCTGTAATCAACATAGAACTCAACATGTCAGCCACACCCCCCACAAAGATAACCACCTGGCAAAACATCTCCAAAGCTGACATTGCAGCTATGAAAACAGGGATGGATGCCTTTAGTGCACCCATGGCAATGGGAAGTAGCTGAATGACTGTGGAATAATACACCTAGGCACTGTATAAACAGGTACATGAATGCATGGTACTAGCCAAAACCAAGAGAATCCAGACACTGTCCTCCAAGCAATGGGTGACAATGTGATGTCATTACTAAAGTGTACATCAGAAGGGGGGCACTGTTGCAGGGAAAGGTGGTGTCTCATGACTGTTGAACTCCCTTAATAGCCTCAAACACAACCTTGGATCCCCCACTGGAATCCCCAACAGGCATCTATGGCAACAGAGATGCAGAAGACACTGACAGTCACAACAGTCTTTGATAAACAACTTCCACAGCATTAAACACAAGTGTTGCGAGTTACTGCACAAAGTAATACCTATCCTGGGACAACAGATATTGGCCACAGTCTTGGCAACACATTCAGTGCCAGCTTTACCCCTCTCTCCCCCTACAAGTGAAGTGCTGACTGAATGTGTTGTCACATGCTGTATACCAATTGCATTCTAGGCATCTGTGTGTCACTAGGATGTGGCCCTGCAGCAAGGCCACAGGGATTAGGAATGTGGTGACACATCCACCTTGCCATAGGCAGGGTACAGTATGTGCACGGTAATCCCTGGTCTGTAATACAGTGATTGCATATGCCTCACAGATTATAGGGCTGAGGGTTCTACATAGGTACATGCTGATGTACATCTGTTGTAGAATGGAGAATGGTATATGTTCTGGTTTGGACACACCTTCGATTGCTAATAACCACAGCCACAGGGGATACACACACACACACACACACACACACACACACACACACACACACACACACACACACACACACACACACACACACACACACACACACACACACACACACACACACACACACACACACACACACACACACTTGCCAGTACAGGTTGATCACTTCAGAGGTGTGTAGTAGGTGAATGGGCCTGAAGGCTCTACAAGGGTATCCCAGGGGAATACCCTGGCATCAGGCCACATGACAATAGTGCCCAGTGTGGCTCAGGGGTATAGTCACTGGAGTGGTCCCTAGGGATGGGTATTGTATTCCTCATCCACTAATTTAGGTTTCTATTGTGGGTGGCCAGTGATGTGCACTGCTTTGCATGTATGAGATCTATATTCCATAACATGGACAGTGTCTGGGTTGTGCACATGTCCCACATGCATGTTCTTTGATGTTTGGAAGTGTACTTGAGGTCTTTGGGGCATGGTGTGTGGACAGATTGGTATCTTCTGATGTAGCATACCTGACCTCATTTGGTGAGACATGGCTATGTAACTGAGGTAGTGATTGCACCTACATTGACAGTATGATATGGGTATTCAGTGGAGTTAGTGGTGTCTGTCCATAAAGGGCATGTGTATAAGGTGTGGTATTCCCTTTGTTGGGTATGTTTGCAGACTCTACAGTTGTTGCAGATGTCCAGTGGGGAACATGACAGAAGGGCCACCGTACACATTGATTGGGCTACTGAGGGGATGGAACAGGGTGTCATGTCCTTTTATCTGCTGGATAACACACACTCGGTCTGGAGATGTAACACATCAAAGTACTTTCTGATGTCACTGGGACTGTTGTAGTTAACAGGCATGTAGTTCACTGCAATCACACCATGGGTACTATCTGTGAGGCAATATGCAGTGGAACTACCGATATAGTGGTTATTACCTAGCCAAGTGTGTTTGTGTATGATACGTGGGTGGAGAGTGGTCTCTGAATAATAGAAGGGTTGTCTATATTGTTCACTAATCCATACTGTCACATAGTCATTGCACATGGCACTAGACATTTAGGGTTGTGGATTGTCTACACCATCCTCTACAGTGTTTGACAAATGTTGGCCCTGTAATGTGGACATTGTGACATATACTAGGTCCTCAACATAATAATTTAGCAAAACACCCCCCCAATGGATCCTGTTATTACACAATAACACCAACCCCCACACAGGATACTGATGACACACACACACACACACACACACACACACACACACACACACACACACACACACACACACACACACACACACACACACATTTACCAGCACTGAGTTTCAAGCCCCTACCTAGCTATGCATTGCTACTACAGTGCACAGAATTTAATGCATGCACCATGGAGCTTGTAGGATGGATGCTGTCTCAAGGTTTTTCTAAGGTGAGGAACATCACCAGCCCTTGTAAATACTGGCATTTGGTAATGTAGTGGGTGAGAGATTCCAAAAAATATTTTACCCTCCACACACATTTACCAGAGGTGAGGTTCAAACCTCTATCTAACTATATTTTCGGACCTTTACGGTTACGCATTTATCACATGCACCACTGACCGTACATGGTTTAGGGGTGCCAACAGGTGCTTCTAAAGTGGATGATATCTGCAGGACTACTAAAGTCAGGCACTGAGATGTGTACTTGGTGTAAATGGGGCCAAATTCTTTGAGGTACGGACATACATTTGTACAACCACAAACACTTACCAGAGATGAGACTCAAACCCATACCTATGTAGTTATTGCTACTACATTGTTCTGCATTTATCGCACATGCCATAGAGCTTATGTGTGGGAGAGCTCTGCAAATGTATCTTTGAAGGTGAGTGACATCAGCAGCAGTGCTAAAGGAGGGGTAAGGGAAGTGTTGTAAATGTGAATGACCACAAAATCAGGTTTCTACAAGGACACACACACTCTCTCACATTTATACAGTTGCCAGAATTGGAACTCCTATGTAACTAGTTTGCTACACTGTAGCATCATGCAGTTATTGCAAGCACCACAGAGCTTATAAATTGGAGAGTTGTCCAAAGGTATCTTTGAAGGTGAGTGGCATCAGCAGCTGTACTAAAGGAGGGGTAAGGGAAGTGTTTTAAGTGTGAATGACCACAAAATCAGGTCTCTATAAGGATACACACACTCTGTCACACAAACACTCACATTTACACAGTTGCCAGGATTGGAACTCCTGCCGAACTAGTTTGTTACACTATAGTATTACACAGTTATCAGATGTGCCACAGAGGTTATATGCCAAAGAGCTGTCCAATGGTACATTTGAAAGTGAGTCACATCAGTAGCAGTGCTGTAGGAGGAATGAGGAATACATTTAGTGTGTGTGAATGGCCTCAACCACATTCATCTAGACACACACACACACACACGCACACACACGCACATACACGCACACACACACACACACACACACACACACACACACACACACACACACACACACACACACACACGCACACAACTTTACATTTGACAGGACTGAGATTACAACTGCTACATGGATACCTATTTGTACTATAGTGTTACACAGTTATCAGAAGCACCACTGACACTATAGGGCTAAGGGCTAACTAAAGGAATTTCTACAGTGAATGACATCAGCACATCATGTGATAGAGGCCAATGGGATGTGTAGTGGGTGGGACAGGCCTCATAATGGGATTATCTCTGTTGCTGTCTGTTTTTCTCTTCCCCACATCTCTGTGTGTGTATGTTTGACATATTATATTATGTTGGCCTTAGATATGTGTGTGTATTCCTATCCAATGTGTGTGTGTGTGATATCAGTGGTGTACAATTTGGTGTGTGTGCACAGACAGCTGTGAATAACCAATATTTGTAGTCCACTGTGTTGTGAGACATGGGCTTCATTTATCTAAGTGTAGGAGCATGCCCTGTATGACCTTCTATATTGAGTGTGTGCATCCATTCCAGGGAGGGTTGTACTCCACTTTAGGGTTTTGTGTGCTACAGCTACACCTAGCAAACTATTTCTGCAGGATATCTGTAGATAGGTTGCCAATATGGAGACACAATGGGCTTAACATACAGGGGATACTGTAACTATTGCTGTCTGTGCTGCTTGTGTGACATGTTTGGTTGTAGCATAGATATTCTGACATATGTACTGTTTTACATTATGTGTCATGTCATCAACTACTGATGGTTATCGTTCTTTGCTCACAGTTATTTACCAGGAAATACAACATGAATGAAGCTGATACCAATATTCTGAGGCATATAGACTACACATTCTGGCACACACCTGCCATTGTGGAGGGATAGCTACAGACAATAGACTGCCAGTTCTTAAATGGTGCAGCACCTTGTCAGTATGCTAGCTGGGGTTCCCCTCCTTGTGCTTTTCTCAACTTCATGGAATGGCCATATCCTGCTGGAGCCATACCTCTCAGCTGTACAGATACACACAGGTTATCCAGAGGCAGGACTCATATATCTGGTCAGTTTACCTTCACATTGTGCTTTACAAGTGGTTTTGTGGCTATTCATTCATGGGTTTACAGTCGGGAGTAGTATGGGTGGAGATTAGAATTTCAGACTTCACAAACTCCATGGCATCCATGCTTTTACACCCTCCCCACCTAACATTATGTAAGCAATATCTCAGAGATATCCCTATAGTTGGGCCTGTATACCAGTAGTGTTTATGGGCTGATCCACAGTCCTTGTAGTAGGACATGGGGAGGCATGCTACTGGCATTTGTCAACATGGCCTTGCATTTGTTTTCTGTTTACTGTGTTAGGTTTTTAGTTGGGACCCCCTGACAGTCTGCACATTGGCACGATGGGTGAGGAATGGGCCTTTGCCAGAGGACTGTAGGCCATTTGAAAGTGCTGCAGGCCATCTGTTACTACATTTCTACATGGGATTGTGGGGGGGGGGGGTGCACACCTGCAGACTTTAACATTTGAAATGACTGTACTGGTATTTCAGTTACTCTGTTGGCTTCCATTTCATATTGTATTGTGACCATCATGCAGTTAGGAGGCATATCAGTAGAGTACACATGTTAGATTTTAATGGCATATATTTCAGTTTCAAACTTTGTACCCTTCAGAACTGGAATGCAACTGCCAGACCTGTTGTAGTATGTCTGTGTAGGTCTGGGGGGGGGGGGGGCTGTTCACCATTGCCATCATTTGGGGGCCTTATCCCAGCCTTTCATCATGGTCATCTACACCTGTCCTGTTGAATGATGCTGGTGGTGGATATGTGACCCTCATTGACATCCATGTGTGTGACCCAATGACAACCACAATTCTTTGGGCCATCACAAGTACTGCAGTGGGGGTTGGCACCTTGTGTTGCCTAGTATGTTGACACCAGTATTTGTTATGAATTTCCAGCTGTCCCATATTGCTATCTGCTACTATCCCATTCAGCCACCCAATTCCCTTGCATGCTTGCATTCATATCATACTTACAAGTATAAGAACATACAACTCCATTCAGTAATTGATAGGAAGAGTGATTTACCTTGTGACTGGGCCAGTACTGAGGACAGTACTGGAGGGCTGACTATGTTGGGTGCACATAGTACACTCCCTGTACATGGTGAAGCTCAGGTAGTGTCATGTTTGGCATCCTTTTTACTGTATGTGTGAGTCAGAGAGAGGTATCAGTCCCTGGGTCCCTACAGTGTCAGTGTGTGTGCTATGCGTTGCCTCTTTGCCAAGGCCTGGGCAAACTGTGCATGCCTCTTTCTCCCTACAGGGGTAGGCTCAGGATGTTCCTCCTCTGAGTCCCTCTGTGCCTGTGCTGGCTTTGGCAATGGTGAGGGGCTGTGTGGCCCTGCTCCGTGCTGTTCCTGCTGCTGCTGTTTCCACAGAATCATAATGTGTAGCATGGCACATACTATGAACATTTGTGTATGTGTAGCTGGAGAATACTGCAAGGCTCCACTGGATATGTCAAGGCAGCTGAACCATGACTTGATCATCCCAAACACATGCTCTACAATGATCCTGGTTTGTGCGTGTGCCTCATTATGGTGTTCTTGTTCAGGTGTATGTGCATTTCTGATGGGTGCCATCAGCCATGGCTCCAGTGCATAGCCAGCATCCCCCACTAGATTGCCATATGGGATGTCCCCCGTGGCAAATGCCTGATACAGATGTGAGCAATGTCAGACATGGGAGTCATGATAGCTTCCAAGGCTCCCGGCACACACATTCATAATAATGCCCTGGGCATTGCACATGACCTGGCAGTTGATGGAGTGGAAGCCCTTGCAATTTATGTAGACCCTGTCCTGCACTTGATATTAATGGTTTCATTTAAACCTGGATACATATCAGCTCTTAACCTAAGTTATTATTCTACCACCCTCATTTCAACTTAATTTTTGTAATCTCCCCCTCTACAATCATCTGGGAAATGTTTGAATACCCCAAAATTGAATTTCTTAAAATTATTACAAGTAATGGAATGCCTATAGACTCCATTGTTTTTGTTCATAATTTTCAGGGCATATAAATGTTATCTAATCCTTTTAAAAAATGCCTTGTAGTCATTCTGACATCAAAACAAGTACAACTGGAACATTGTGAATACTGTGAG
This sequence comes from Protopterus annectens, assembly GCF_019279795.1. Taxonomy (NCBI): domain Eukaryota; kingdom Metazoa; phylum Chordata; order Ceratodontiformes; family Protopteridae; genus Protopterus; species Protopterus annectens. The sequence goes on from NC_056734.1 coordinate 301,768,082, forward strand.
TGTTGATTCTGGTTTTAAAAACAATGTAAAAATATATAATTTATCTAATTTTTGTCTAAATGAACGTCATGAAAAGGTATTAAAGTTGGGGTTTTCCTTTATACCTAGTCATAGGGCAAATTTGACAAAAAGTATCCTAGAATTAAAGTTTTTCACAAGGAAAATGAATTTGCACTGTTTAATGAAAGATACTGATGTAAGGGAAGGATTGCTTAAACCATCTTCCTTTAACCCACCTTTACAGTATACCTTAAAAGTTTTTGAAAAAGTATGTGAAAACAAGATTAGGAAATGTCTTTCTAATAAAACATGCAATAGGTTTTATAATCTGTCTCAAGTAGACAGAGATGCAATTAGTGATTTACAGAAACATAAGGAATTGAGATATATGAATGCCAATGGGGGAGGGGGTATTGTGTTAATGAACATGGAATGATACTATCAAACTATGGAAACTATTTTAAATCTCCCTGATGAATACCAAGAAGTGTCTTTAAGGGAGATTCATGACAGTTATAAGTACATCAAGTATGTGTTATATGATTGCTTAATGAATGCTGACATTGCTATTGAAATGCATAATTTCATGTTGATTGAAAATCCTAGAGTTGGTGTCCCATTTGGTATACCAAAGATCCATAAAAAAATCATTGGATCCCCCCTTCAGGCCCATTGTCTCTGCTTTTGGAAGTATCACTGACAGCATCTCTATATATTTAGATTCTGTATTTAATCCTGTAATGCAACTTTTAGTATCCTTTATTAGGGATTTGTGGTATTTCCTAGATCATATTAGAACTTTCAGTTTAGGCACTTTGCATTTAGCACAGGATTGTTACATGTTGACAGTTGATATTACTGCTTTATTCATGTCTATCTCTGATAGAAAGGGTCTGGAATTCATTAGGTCTTATGTAGGCAAATAAGATGCCTTTGATAATAAGGATATTAATTTATATTGTCTCTTATTGGATTGTTTACTGACCAATATTTTTTTTCTTTTAAACAAAAAATATTATAAATAGATTAAAGGCGGTGATGAAATGGTGATGAATGTAGCCCGCATATGCCAATCTGGTTTTAGGTTGGTGGGAAAGAGAAGTGACGAATATTCCAGGATATGAAGATGTTTTTTAATAGATGCTTCGTTGATGATCTTTTTTTCATTATTAAGAAAGGGGTTAATTATGGTGATTTTGTGAATTCACTTAACACCAGTACTTCTTTATTTAAAATTTATTGTGGGGAATTGTGGAAATAGTGTCACCTTTCTAGATGTACACTTGAAATGGTGCAAGGATAATTTTGAATCTGTCAGCCAAGTTTATAGAAAACCTACATTTTCTAATGACTACCTTCCCTATATGAGCAATCACCCCTTGTTTATGAAAAAGAACATCCCAAGAGGGTAGTTTATTCATGCTTCGTGCATGACTTGTAAAGATGAAGACTTCTTATGTGAAGTCAAATTTATTACTTCCTTATTTAAAAATAGGGAGTAGCCAAATGATGTCATTGAAACTTCAGCAAAGGAAATAATTAGCAAAATAAGTTTTAATGTCATGCCTAATCTCAAGGCAGGTTTCAAGTCTCAAAAATATTTTGGCATGAATAATGCTGGAAAATGTTGTAATGTTCCTTGTTGTTGTCTGGAGATGTCATCAGACAGTTCCAGTATAAGAAGTATTGTACAGAACAACTGGAAAATTGTTTCAGGTAGTCAAGATCTAGGACCTGTCTTGGGTGAAACTCCCACATTTGTTTATAAAAAAGGAAAATACTTTAAGTCCATGTTAGAAAACAATGGTGGGAATAAAACTGTATGCCTTATTAGTAATAAAGCTTTAGGGACCTATAAATGTCATGGATGCAATGTTTGCAGATTCACTTATGAGGGTCCATATATCATACACTATTAAGGTCTATGGAAGTTATTGCTGTAATGGGTAATATATATTGCCCTGTGCTCTGGCTTTACTTGTTTTTATGTCGGAATGACTACAAGGCATTTTTTAACGGAATAGAAAACATTTATATGCCATGAAAACTATGGACAAAAACAATGCACTATATAGGCATTCCATTACATGTAATAATTTTAAGAAATTCAATTTCAGGGTGCTTGAACATGTCCCAGAGGATTGTAGAGGGGGAGATTACAAAAATCAAGTTGAAAGGAGGGAGGTAGAATAGCAGCTTAGGTTAAGAGCTGATATGTATCCAGGTTTAAATTAAACCATTAATATCAAGTGTTTCCTGAAGGAATGTAAACTTAGTTTTTTAAGAACTAATTGTTCTTAAACAATTGATGCAATTTGTTAAATTGTTTTATTGTTTAATGGATCTTATTGGTTAAATGTGTATAATCGCTCTGTGGTTTTACTGTTTTGCATTTTTTAAGAAGTTTTTACAAAAGCTGAAATTAAAAGCTTATTAGGCTAAGGTTCCTGGTTTTCTGGTTTGGTTTTCTGTGCAACTTGTCAGTTTTTGGTTTTTTGGTCTTGGCTTCTGTCAAGATTTCAGGTTCTGCCAATTTTCTGTTATTTGGCTCTACATAATGATTAGAGCTGTGCAAACACGATAAACATTGTGATATGCTAATTACATTATAAGTAGCTGAATCGTATGCTAATAAACAAATCAAACATGGAGGAGCTATTCAATAAGCTATAAAGCAATCATGTAGACTCAGTATAGGTTTTACCTGCAAATTCCAAAACCTATTGGAATACAGCCACAGAAACTACTATAAACAGAAACAACATTAGGGGCTGGAGTTGCTGTTATATATGTGTATATGCAACAAACCCAAGTTTATGCTGCTGCCGCTGCTAATACATCTTGGCCAAGAAGGATAAGGGTGTTTAGACCCTGTTTAACTTTACATGGTATGTATAAACTAGAAATTGTAGAGCACTACAGGGTGGATAGTGACACACTACAGGATCTCCTCTCTCTGTCATCTACAATTGAGAGCAAGGACAAACCAAATTTCTGTGCAGACTAAGATATATATAGCACTGAGTATATTAGCTACAGGAACCTTCCAGAGACCAACAGGGGATATTCTAGGGGTGTCACAGGCTTCAGCATACAGGATTCTACATCAATTCCTGAATGCTATGCTACAATAGGCCAGTGATTACATACAGTTTTCCAATATGCCTGAGGACAGAGCTACAGCTATGCAGAATTTCTACCCAGTAGCACACTTCCCTGAAGTCTCAGGTGCCATAGGCTGCATGCACATTGAAATCAATGCAACACCCGGGGAACAGGGAAGGGTGCAAATAAACAGAAAGGGCTTCCACTCCATTAAATGCCAGGTCATGTGTAACACTAAAGAAATCATCCTGAATGCATGTGCTGGCAACCCTGGGAGTTACCACAGATCACATATCTGGTACAACTCCCAACTCTATCAGACGTTTTCCAGGGGGAATATCCCACAGGATCATTTCCTGAGGAATGCAGGGGATGCATTGAAGCCATGGCTGATGATGCCCATCAGAAATGCACACGCACGCTCACTGAATAATTCTGTAATGAGGCAGATGCTCAAATAAGAAATATCATAGCCCACATGTTTAGGCTTTTAAAGTAATGATTCCAATGTCTAGATACATCAGGGTGAGCCCTGCAGTACAATCCCCATACACGAGTTGAAATTTTCACTGTCTGTGCAATCCTTCACAATATTATTCTTAGAAAACAGCTGCAGCAGGAGCACCAAAGGAAAGAGACACACATCCCACCACCACAGACAAGCCACCACAGGAACATGCAGTTGAGCAGTCAGAGGCAGAACCACCAGCTGCTGTGGGTGTAGGTAGACACAGGCATGCACAATATGCCCTCATACTGGTGAAAAGCAATGGATATTACACATGTTCACAACTTAAGGGGTTAAAACCTTCATCCTATGTGCATACATACAGTAACTTTGATGTCAGGTGCCACTCACAACCTTTACTTACCCATGTAATGGCTGTGTACTGCTAGTATCAAACAGACTCTGCCTCAAAGTAAAACACTTGTAACTGCTGGACTATCAAGATAAGTGCTGAGCATAAAATATGAAAATAAATATCTAAGAATGCAAATGAATGTCAGATCCTTGCATATTGTTACTTGATAATATATCTAAGCAGAAGGCAAGTGATTTAAGGTTGTTGCATTTGTAACATATCACACTTACACACAAACCAATGTTTAGTCCAAAACAAGGAGCGCCAATGGAGTACTTTTTGTTTACCATGGAAATGCCATGATGACTACACAATTGCAGCAGCAAAACTCTTGAAACCCAACTTTTGCTGTGGCAACACAGAAATAGTACTTGGCTCCCCCACCCCCAAAATAATAGGAACATTACATTTTGTACAATCCAAGGAATACCAAATAATTCCCTAGTTAGATATGCTTTCAACACAATTCTCACAAAATAAGTACACATTTACAACACAAAAGTGAATTGTATATGATTGCTAGGCACCTCTCACTGTGATCAGAACTTCCCCGGCAGTGTCTATGGGCCATCATAGAAGCATAACACTCCTGTGTCATTGTACTTTGTATTACCATGGTATAAGATGGAAGATTGCAAGATAACCAGTTTTAAGACTAACACTTATGATGACAGTTAATAAGGCTGTCTACATGTGAAAGTCAATTCATACCAAAAATGCCTATGCCAAGATTGAACTATAAGAAGTGCATACAGATAACAGTTTAATTTTGTAATGCATATATGTAAAAGTATTCTCTGTAACATGTTAATAAATCTAGCATGTACATGAAAAATACAATACTATCCTAGCAACATTAGAAGCTTTCTGTGCAGATAAATCAAAAGGAATATTAATCCTTTGTGTTCTACAAATACATGAGTCTCCTCACCTTCAAATTCTATAGCTACATGGAAAATTTCTTATGGTATAGAATCAGACCTCTAAGAATGATGAAGATGCAAATGATGTGTGAACTCATTAGAACTGCTGAATCCCAAAGTTTTGACTTTGTGTAGCAAATGTAAACATAGTGCAGGCACTAATTCAGTGTTTGTTGCTAATGGATTGCAACTGTGAATGATTATGGGAAGGCAGAAGGAAGACACAACAATTCAGAGTTCCTTACCTGCAGTGAATATGTCACACAGTATACAGTTACAAAGCATAGAAGCAATTGTAGTAAGCTTTGAAAGTGACATGAACAGCACACATTTCCCATTATTTTTCACTGATAGCCAAACTCTCCTTCCTTTAATGAAAACTGTATTTTACTGTCATGTAGTATTCCCATACATTTTCAGGACAATGATACAACATGCCTTATAGATTGCAATCCTGAGATTACAGCACAGATAAGAGAAGAATGAACACAATGTAAAGGGAAGACAGAGATGCACTGGTGCAAACAATACTCATAAGTGGTTATGTCACAATTCATTGTAATAAATATGTAAGCAACAGGTGCAAATAACTGAGAACTTGCAGGTGTTATACCTCTGTTTAACACTGTGTCATAAATGGCACTTGCTTGTATAAAATGATTTGCATTGCTGCTGCAAAGCTATGTCTGTGGTAAAAGACATAAGACAAGCTTAGTGTGGTTTGTAGGTTCACTAGTCCGACAGTTCAAAGCCAGAGTTGTGTAAAAATCTATCAGTTGTGTTAAAATGCAGTTTATAATGTTGCTTATGTTAACATTTTTTAAAAAGATATTAATATTTGTGCAATGCATGGCTTAGCTCAAATACGGTGAAACAGCAAAATTAATTAAAATTAATTGAAGTTGCTTTTATGATAAAGACAGCATAAATTAAAGCTATGGATCAAGTCTGTATGTAGTACATACAGTAAACATGATGAACCATATAGCGCATAATATATGTAGAGTAGGGTTCAAGTCCCAAATTTATCTTTTAGTGTTGAAAACTTATAAACACATTTTTTTACAATATTAATACATGGTGAGCTTTGCTAATCCCATTTGTACATTGCTCACCTCTGTGCAAACATGTTGCAATGGCCCAGACAGCAAGCAGAGATTGTCAGTTTCATAAATGATATATTGTTGCATCTTTTGCTTTCCATTGCGCAAACATGCTAAGTGGCATTGTGCGGCGGTCAGCAAGCTTTCACAACACCTGAAGGCCCAGAACACCTACAGACAACAAGAAGACAATTATCAATTTCAAAGCAAATGCATTGTATCATGTGTGGTCTTCCACCATGCAAACACACTAAGTGGCGTTGCGTTGTGGTCAGCTCACATACATAGTAATGAATGTAAAAATATACAGCACCTGCCTACTTGTTCCTGTGGCAGCAGGTATACGTTAAGGAATACAATACAGGCGAACCTGGGTTTTAATCCAGCAAAGCTGAAAGTTTTATTACACTTTATATAAAAATTCACAATAGAAAAATAATTGCACATGGAAATAACTATGCATAGCTGGTGCATTGGGCAAATGCAGGGAATCATATATATTAAATGTGTAACTGTAGGTATCAGTAGAATCATGGTTCTACATTTAAATGAGTATTTAATGATTATTTTCTGAACTTTCATGTCACACACATATATGATTAAACACTCAAGTCTATAATGTATATGTGTAACTAATGAACAGTTCTGACAAACATGGTCTCAGTTGCAATAACCACTCTGCATAGTAAAGGCTGTAAAAAACAAACATGTAGCTCAACCTACCCTGTGGCATCTTAAACAAATGAATGCACACAATACAGGTAGGTTAGGACTCTAATCTAGCACACTATAAATTTTATTAATGCGTGTCCACTCACTTTTAAAGACTAAAGAACAGTCTAAAGATACTTATACATAACAATAACTATGTATAGCACTGGAGATCATATCAATTATATGTCTGACTGAGGTTATACTGACAATTATGTATCTGTTCTTAAAATTGTCTTTTCTGCCCTGGGATAGTCTTCATACTTCAGCGATAAATGAAGCAGTGACATGAAGCAGTGTGCATAATTCAAAGTACAAACAAAGGGAGATCGCCAGGATAAAATTTAACACTTTTTATCCAAAATTATTGAGCAATGAGTGCATTCATCCTGCTAGTACCAGGACTTTATCAGCATGAAGAAACACAGCAAGCATCAGGTTTAAATAATTACAAAAATAATTCAATCAATTAAAAGCAGTTGACTTTTAAAGTAACTGATTTTTTTTTACATATGAATAATATGTTAAATACCACAAGTACAAAGTCTGACATTTCATGAATATGAGGCTGTAGTTTAAAAGTTTCAAATAAATAAAACACATACAAGAAGTGTTACTAATGTATTTAACTTGGGTAAAAATCATATTTTTAAAAGATGAAGATAACAAATCAAAGTGACCAAATGAAGAGCATGGAAATAGGTGTATACCAGAATAGTTATACCAGTGCCAACAAAAAAATGTGTTATAATGTGACTGCACTGGTTTGATGGAAATATAATCATTCAAACCAAGATAAGTGAATGTACTCAATCTAAACTGCCTCAACGGTTCTTTATATTGTAATGCATTCTCCCAGTCACCTTCCCTTGGGTCAATATCTACTTGTTCTAAAATATCAAACAGGAATTCATCATGGGTAACTTTCTATGATGAATACTTATTAAGGGTATTATTTACATTCTTAGATTTAATACTGTAGATGTGTTCATATATTCTTTTTTGAGACTCCTCTCAGCCTTTCCAATATAGAAACAGGAACATTTTTTACAAGTAGCTAAATAAATGATTCCTTTGTTAGCACAGTTGCCTTTTCTAAGTACTACCATAGACTGACTAGTGTTCTATAACACAGTGTTATCCCTATCCAGGATGTATCTGTATTGTCCACAGCTCCCACATTTCCTAACACCTGTAGTTTCTTTCTTCTTGTGGGAGACATTTTTTATATATGTTCTTCAGGTTCCTACCTGTCTTGAATACAAATTTGGAATGCATTCCCAGGATACCTACAATACCAGACTTGTACTTTAATAAATTCCAATTCCTAGTGATGATTTCCTTTATTTTGAGAGCAGTGTAATTAAATACCATGGACCTCTCAAAATATGTGTCTTCATTCCTTGAATTTTATTTGGGGTCCACAAATTCTGTACCCAGTAATGGTTTGTATTTTAGCCCCCATCCACTAAGGACTTCCTGAACAATTGTGGCCACTAAGTCTCTGGGATATCCTCTGTCCATAAACAGATTACAGATGAAATCAATCTTCTGCACCAGGTCATGGTATCTAGTTGTCATTCTTGTGGCTCGAATACACTGCCCTTTAACCAGGCTCTTCTTTTGACTGAATGGATGGGCACTGGTGAAGGGCAGGTACGAATTGCTGTAAGTGGATTTTCAGTATATTTTTGACCTAAAAGTACTTTCACAAATCATGATATATGTGTCAAGGTAATTGAAAGTACTTTTGCAGTGACTATATGTAAATGTTAAAAAAAGAGGTGGTATTGTTTAAGTAATAAATAAAATTGCAAATTTCATCATCACGGCCATCCCAGATGATAAATATATTATCCAGGAATCTGAGGTCCAGTTTCACAGAAAGGACTAAACTTGGAATTAAACACAAACTTTTTCTCCTGTCCTTAAAAGACTAGAATGGCAAAAATCGGGGCACATGTTGCACTCATTGCAACTCCCCCCCATTTTGTCTAAATGTTTCTACCTCATACAATATAAAGTTATTTTCAAAAACTACTTTAATTAATTATAACAATAAGTTGATGTCATAAACTTTGAGTTGGCAGAAGCTGAAAATGCTGTCATAAAACAAGTCCAAGCCCTCATCCACTGGGATGGCAGTACAAAGATGCACAATGTCAATTGTTAACAAGCTAATACATCTTGTAACTAAATCAGGGGGTCTATATTAGAATGATGAAACCTCACTTACGTGAATCCCGAAAGGCCGACACATAAACAACGAACCACATGAACATCGAATGTCCTTAAGTGTGACATTCAAAATACCGAATCGCCATAGTTGTCCACACCATGTTTAGTGAGATAAAACATCAGTAGGAGATTCCCTTATCCGGTATAGCTCCCTCACGTAAATGTGCAACAATTACTGACCTTACGGTTAGGGTGCGGGTTAAGGTAAGTGCATATATAGTAATACATTCATATTTATTTTATTTGGGTAGGCAGCACATAGTGGGCAGTGGAGTTGGGCAACTATGGCAATTTGATATTTTGAATTTCGCGCTTAAGGATGTTCAGTGTTCCTGCGGTTTGCTGTGTATGTGTCGGCCTTTCGTAATTCAGGTAAGTAAGGTTTTGGCATTCTAATATAGACCCAAATCAGGGTTAAGTCTCCCCAAAAAGTCTCATGTGTGTTTTTAAATGTGCAATAAATGTTAGTGACTTGTCAATAAATACAGCTATGTGGCGAGTTTTAGACCCTCTAGCAGCAACAATTGGCCTAAAAGGTGGGCTAACAATATTCTTTTGGATCTTCGGAATCTCAAATATTGAGGGTACTCTAGGTCTTTACACTTTTAAAAAGTTGTAAGTTTTAGAAGAAATCTGTTTTCTATTAATAAATGTTCTAAAAGTAAGTCTATCTTATGATATGCGATATTTATTTCATTTCTGGAAACCAGAATGTAAGTAGTGTTATCGTGAAGAATGTGAAACATAATGGTGGAATAATCAATTGCATCAAATAAAACAGTCCACCCAACTTTATCAGGTTTCATAATCCTGATGTTTGAGTTATGGACTAAATTCTTGAAAGTCACCTTCTCTCTGTGAGTCATGTTAAAGGATTTGTGGCTGGTCTTATCCATAGGTAGCTTGTACAAATCATTTAGTCAAGCTGACTCAAAAACCTGCAGTGTGGAGTGTAGGGAGATTGAAAAGATTTTTTTATGCAATTTCCTAATGCTTCTCATGTGTTCTTTCTTTTTCATTAAATAAAAGGGCTAGATTCACTTTCCTAATAAAAAGTTTTAATTCAGTAAGGGTACCGCAGATGTTAAAAGTCCCAGAAGGCACACATTTCAAGCCTTTTTCAAATATGGAAAAGTGTTCAGAGGTAATGATAACACTACTGTAGTTGTAAATATTGTAACCATTTAAAGTGTGTGTCACTCTGTCATCATGTACCACAATTACTAAACCCTTATTTTTCTCTTTGGCTTCTCTCCTGGATTCACCTAGCCTTGTCCTACTAAAAATTCTGAGTTAGCGTCACTAGTTTCAACCTGCCTACTAGGACTCCTTAAGAAGGGAATATCACTTTTGTTGGCAGCAGGTATGTGTTTGTTCCCTCTAAGTAGACTATCTTTCTGGGTTGTGTGGTCACTATTGGCGTCATAGGTAGTTTTTATGTAAGCATTATTACCTTCATTTTTATTAATGTTAAACTTTAAAGGGTAGGCAGCCCTGTTGACATACTGTTTCAAAATCTCTAAGTAGCTTCTTGTTTTTTCTTTTAATAACTTCTTCCCATATTCTATCAATTTTAATAAAAAACATTATTATTTGTGTTTCTATGCTATTCAAACAATAGATAATTTCTAATAAAATTGTTTAACTTGTTAGCCTCATGGAATAGTTTGTCATTTTTACACTTATTATATTTAATAATGACCTGCATAAGTTCAAGCCCAAACTTCTCAGATAAATTAGTGAAATCCTTCACCATTTTAACATCATAGCCCAAGAGATTAGGAAATTTAGAAATACACAGACCCTGAGGTACAAGCTGTTTTCTAATGCATTCTTTCAGTTACAAGTTATCTATCTTTAAACTTTCTAGCTTAAACAACTTGTTTTCTAAAGAATAAATTCCATCTTTAATAAGTCCATTGAAATGTTTACAATTTTAAGACTTTTAGATAAAGTAACAGAATTGCTGAATACATGTTTTTTCTTTTATAGGAGTCTGACTAGTTTCTAAAGTGTTCTAAGCTTATAAAAGTATATAACTGCAAAAATAATTGCCTAAATTCACTGCTGTAGGATTCACAGTACCTGTTTTATAAGCCTCATGGAGACTGAGTTCCTGAAAGGCTGAAGGACCTTTTCCAACTTTAGAAACAAAAGCGTTTTGCTGCAAATTCGATCATTGCAGAAAAATATTTCTCCTGGACTCCAGTTCATCACTGCATCGATGCGAAGTGCTAGGAAGTGATTCTGACAGAAAGCACTCAGTTTCCATTTCAAAAATATGATTTTACCTAAGTTAAACACACCAGTAACACTTCTTGTTTGTGTTTTATTTATTTGAAACTTTTAAACTATAGCCTTGGTATTCAAGAAGTGTTAGACTTAGTATTTGTGGTTTTTAGCATATTATTCATATGTAAAGAAAAAACGCAGTTTCTTTAAAAATCAATTGCTTTTAATTGATTCTCTTATTTTTGTAAACCTGTTGCTTGCTATGTTTCTTCATTCTGCTGAAGACCTGGTACTGGCAAGATGAAAGCACTCAATAATTTTGTATTAATATTTCTGAATTTTATCCTGGCTCTCTCCCTTCATTTGTACTTTGAATTGTGCACATTGCTTCATTGGCTTATGTGTTTTTATTGGTGACCTTGCTGATACTTCAGTGATAGTCATATATACGAGGTTATAAAACGGGCCATTGTCAGGTCACAGATATTTATGGTTAACCATTCACTTTATCATGTGTCCATATAATCAATGAGCATGTCTGACAAGCACTGATTCTGTGACAAGGATGTAAAAACAAGTATGTGGAAGAATATGCTTTGTGTATTGTACAAAGGTTTGAATCCCACATTCTACAAATTACTTTTATTAGTGTGTAAACCTGCAGACAAAATATGCCAGGTTATAAAATTTATACACTGAATACGTCTGCAAAGTTAAATCAACTATCAGGTACAGTAGCAAACAAACTGTAAACTAATGGCAACTGTCACATAACCTTTCCTATTTTATAAACTGCATTCCTCTCTGTTTGGCATTGTTGCTTTCCACTTAACATTGCATAAACATAGTTGGTATTGTTGTGCAGGTTTGTGCACTAGCCATAAAACACTATAAAACAAATTGGCAGGAAAACAGTCTAACTGTTGCTTTTGACCTGTACAGACGCATGAGCTAGAAAGGAAGGTGCCCAATTTAAGTCTCAAAAATGGGGTGTAGAATTGTCCAGAATATTCACTGGACTAGGGAGACTATGCCAGGTCTCACTACAAAGCAGAGGCTTGAAATAGGCTGTCCAAGGATGTCTCCAGTGCGAGTTGCATTCCACACACAGGAGAGCAATGCATGCATCACTGCAATGACCTGAAAAGCAGACACAATTCAAGCAGTGGCGTGATGAGTTTAGGACTGCTAACATCCCACAGTTGTGTAAGTATGCCGATAAAAAACTCAAACTTATATAGAAAGCTGGATATTGCCAAGAATGGTATGCATAATGCTCTTCTATTTTTCTCCTCTTTCTTTTTTTACAGCCACCCAGGAGATTGCAGTGAACAGGGATACCCATGCTGAGCATTTGGAAAGACTTAGAGAAGCAAGGGGTATGTATGCAGCAAAGAAGAATATTATTTTATCAAAAGTATTTCCCTTCTATACATTAGTAGCAAATTAAGCATGCATATCTTAACTGTAAAATCAAGCATGCATGCTTTAATATACAGAAGTCAATTGTTATAGTGTAGTCTGATGTTGTGGGATCAGATCACACAGGTGACAGATATATTTTAAAATAATTAAAAAATATTACAAAATAATTTCACCACAATTGGCATACATCTGTATTATTTTATACAGCATATGTGCAATATATGCGTATTGTAAGCATTACTTTGAACAATTATCAGTCATAGTTTGTAATTGTTAAAACATATAGTTAATATAAAATTAAATGTATTATTTATATTGTACTAATTTATTGTATGTGGCATATGATGGTTCTAATTTTCTTTTTGTTTTTTCTCTCTTACCCTGCCCCTTGGCTCTCTTTTTTTTATTTTTATTTGTGTGCTCACAACATTCTGATGTCATCAGCTTCTGACAACTGACAAAATGATTTTCATCACAGGTAGGTAAGCCAGCCAGTGCATCTCAGCCTGCCAACCCTCCAGCAGCTGCTGCAGACATGCCCAGCACATCTGGGACCCAACCTGGCAGTACTGCCTCTGCAGCGCCTGCACTACATGGGCCCTCCACTAGGGTAGCATTACCCCAGCAGCTGGTGCAGTGGTACCCTACGGGAGTATTTGTGGAGGTGGTGATTTTGCCACCCACCAAGAGATGCCAAGCATGGTACATGAGATCATGGAAAGTACCACTGGGGCATGCCTCAGCTGGATGAAGAAGATACTCCCCATGAATGCTGGACAAAAAGAAAATGTCAAGCACTCCAACAGCAAATGCAGGGAGGGGACAGTGATGACAGTTCTGATGGTGAGGATTATATTGTCACTTCCCCCATGCTTAATGGTCATGGACATCCGATGATCCCTCTCTAACCATAAGCATGGTACCCCCCAACCATTTTGTGTCCCTCACCATCCCTGCCTTTTGTTTTGTTTGTTCTGTTTATCTACACCCACTTCTTCACCCACTCTACTTACCTGACACTGACATGCCTGCATTCCTTACCAAACATTTCTCTCTTACTGAAATAAAAACTCAAAAATGGGCATCTGTCCCAAGTAAAAAAAAATATTGTCTCATACATAGCTCTCCACTTCACACATATGTCTTCTTGGCAAACTTGATTCAGTCCAATTGGTTATACACTATTGCTGTATTGTTGTTACCGATCTTTGTTGAGGTGACAGTCCAAATTCATTCAATATTCTATACATGTTCATGTTACACTATTGAAGAAGTGGATAGTTATGGTTCTTTCCTAATTTTCTACTGCACATTCCTATATTGCTTTCCCTTTGTTCTTCGCCCTGCTTGCCACTATTTCACCACTTTCCTATCTTCCCTATTTTTACACCTTTAATCTGCTGAAGAAATAGAAGCACACACTAGACACAGAAATAATAAATCCCCAATGAAGTTCTTCACTTTTTTCCCCTTGTGTTTGCATGAAATTTGACATCATGCACAAATGCCGAGAGATGGTGAATGGCTCTGCTAGACTTATTGCATGGTGTGGTTACCTCTGAACAATCCTGCTTAAATTTGCTGCACAGTTAAAGCAGAATAAAGGCACTCATTTTAAATGATTCCTATAATATTTATTTAGACTGATGAATGTATAAATATGCAAATCCATATGGTGTTAACACAAATCAAGTAGTGTTCGTTTTTATACAGTACTTCACTGTAGTCATTCCCTCTCAAATATGCAAAAATTATCAAATGTAATTAATGACATCATCAATCTTCTCCTCCTTTTGGCTGCTTCCATTAGGGGTCCCCACAGTGGACCATTCATCTGTAGAATGTGTGGCAATAGAGTTTTACGGTGTTGAGATGCGTGTCTGGCACCCAACCTCCCTCAGAAGGCACACACATGCACACACTCACATTTACGGACATTTTAGAATGTCCATTCCACCTGAAACATGTCCTGAAAATATGGGAGGAAACCTTAGCACCTGGGAGAAACCCACAAGAATACAGGGAGGACATGCAGACTCTGCTCAGAAGGCACCTCAGCTAAGAACTGAAGCGGAGAACTTCTTGCCGTGAGACAATGCTAACCATTGCACAACTGTGCCACCCTAATTACATCATCACGGCATATGTAAAAAAGTAGACTGAGCTGGAGTCAAATCCTATATCATCTGTGCTCAATATAAGAGCTCCATGCTGTTACACCTGCTGCCACAGGGACAGCTAGGCCGGAGGTGTTTTTCTTTCACTTGATACTGTCCAAACTGCTGAGTGCTGTGCCTCTTTACTTAGCACGTTTGTAAGGAGGAATTAATAGTACTCTTATAATTTCCTCAGTGAAGCAGAGACCTGTGTTTGCTCATCACTTAATTAAGCACAGATGGGGTAGGCTGTATAAATACTTTTTTAATGTCCTAAAATTTATGACACAACATTTCTGCTATGAACTTCCTAGGAACACCATAGTATCTGTTAGCTATTTCTACCATAGCCAATATACATAAGTACTTCTCAAGTTCAAATAGTAGTCATTAAATGTGTATCTCACATGCACAAAGTTTGCCATTGATCACAAAAACTAGATGCTCGGTTATACATTGCTATGGAAAGTGTTGATTAGCATGTTATGTGTATTGTCCAGTTAGTCGTCATCCCTTTAAAATCACTGTAAAACACTTTTTTGCTGACTGAGCACATATTTACACTGAGTCATGAGTGCCCTGCACACATGAACTTGAAAATTGGTATGGCAGTACTAGTTCACAAATGCCAACCACACTACAGGAATAAGTAACACAGCTGCATTGTTACATCATATAAACCTTTAGTCTGATAATAGACGTTTATTGTCTTATACCTGTATTACTGTGGGCAGAAATTCCTCACAAATATGAATACTGTACATACACATTTGAATCTATGTCGAAAACAAAATGTGTGTGTGGGTCTGTATGTGACAATAAATGTGTAATGTACACAACCATACTGAGAAACAGCTGCATATGTTCCAGATCTGCTACATGCATTTCTGACAGCTTTTTGCATATAATTTGAAAAGCTATCTTTTAAAGTATACCTGCACACTGGAAACACAACAGGAAATACATAATCCATACTTTGCACATCACTTTCATAACAGGATATGTTACCCACATCATATAATGATGATGACATCATATACAAAGACCACTATGACAAGGCAACAACATACTACAGGAATGTTGAAATTGTTATCTACTGTGTCTTGACGAAGGGAACAAAATAAAATGTGTGTGAAATTACCACAGCAGCCATATTATGCCTGTACTTCTATGTATGTATAAGTGTGTGTGTGTGTAGTCAGAAGAGCATCAGTCTGTATCCTACTATCATCAATGCAGTCACAAGCAGAACTGATAAATTGACAATTGTACATGGCTACCCAGCCATTTCATACATGCACCTTAACATCTTCTCTCAAACATCTAGTGAAGATGTCATCCACTATAAGCTGTCCAGCAGCTGTGCAAAAGTCAGACTTGTGCAGTGGCACTTGTGTTAAGTACTCTGTGGCACTTGTGTTAAATACTGAGTTCTCTAGCTGGTGTACCTAGTTAGGTAGGATTCTAATCTCACTGCAGTCAACTTGTGTGTGTATGTAGTCAGAAGACTGTAAGTGTGTATCTTATTGTCAGCAATACAGTCCCATGGAGAATGAATAATGTTGACAGCAGTTACCCAGCAATATCATACATGCCTCCCAACTTCTTGCAAACATCTAATGAGGATGTCATCAACTATAAAGTGCCCAGTAGCAATGTTAAAGTCAGACCTTTGCTGTGTTGCTTGTGTTAAATACTGAGTTATCTAGCTGGTGTACCTAGTTAAGTAGGTGTTGTATTCTCACTGCTGTTAACTGGTGTGTGTGTGTGTGTTGTCAGAACAGCATGAGTCTGTATCTTACTGTCAGCAGTCAAGTTCCATGGAAAACTGATATTTTGACAGTCATGTAAGCCTATACATCCCTTTCATATAGGCCTCACATCTTCACACAAACATACACTGCTGATGACATCAGCTATGAAGTGTTGTCTGACACTATAAAAGCCAGACTTGTGCTGTGATGCCTGTGTTAAGTAATGTGCTCTCCAGATAGCTAGGAATTCTACTCTCACTGTGGTCAACTGGTGTGTGTGTGTCTGTGTTTGTGTTCACTTGGTTGACATTCAAAAGACCATTTTAGACCAGCTTATGAGACACTCCTACTACCATCTTCTTCTCACCAGACACTGCTGATATCATCAGCTATAAAGTGTTGTCTGACACTATAAGAGACTGACTTGCGCTGTAAAGCTTGTACTAAGTACTTTGCTCCATGGATAGTTAGGTAGGAGTTCTACTCTCAGTGCAGTCAACTGATTTGTGTGTGCATTCAGCAATCAGTATGGTGACAAATTTAGAATGACATGAGAGTCCATAACTATGTCAGACACTTCTCAGAACATCTTCTTGTAATATACACTGATTATGTCATTCTGTATACCATGCACTCTGACAGTTTTCAGACAAACATGTGCTGTGGTAGTAACATTGAGTACTGTGTTCTCAAGCTTCTTTACATAGATATAAGGGGTTCTAATCTGACTGCAGGGAGATTGAATGTGTATGCATCCAAATTTCACATTTGAGACAATTTTACATAGACATGTGGCTCGACAGCCATGTCAGGCAGTCCTCACAACATGTTCTGCTCAGCATACAATGGTGCCATCCCTCACAGCTTTTGCAATTTGTGTGCCACAAAGGTATTTTGTATTAATTAAATTAAATATACATAAGGAAAACACAAAATGACAGGAACATCAGATGACATTTTGGTTTGTTTGTGTGTTTGTTTGTGAAAATGTCCCAGTTATGAGTGCCATCAACCATACAAAAGAAATTGCCCTGAGGCACCAATAAATCATTTGTTCTGTAACTGATACATCATCTTTATTATTGAGGAATATTGCCACATAAACTGACCAACACATATGGAGAGTATTATAGCCAATGTTGACACCTAAATTGTACATTGAAAACATTCTACCTAGATTCCATTCTATTCCATTTCTGTGCTTTGTATTATGCAAATGCAGTTGGCTAATGTGTCCATTGTTGTGCATGAGCTGGTACACATAAGATCTCAATTGGGTGCCAATTTTCTGACATTCTGACATTTTCCTGATATCCTTGAGAAGCTAAGACAGGGGATGGTGATGTTAGTATTCCATTTATCATCCAATGGTAGGATCAGAAGGAGTCTAAGGTCTTGATTGGACTCCTTGTAAAGTGTTACAGCAAAAGGATGTTGCAGAAAAACTATTCTGGCTCCCAGTAAAAGTCTTTGGCTGGCAATAGCTTGGCCAAGGATGTCAATACAGCAACGGGCATCCCATACACTGCTGAACAATTCTGTCTCCATTACAGTGACTTGAAAAGGCACACGATGGACTTCCAGTGCACATGGAAGGAATGTTTGGAAATCAATGCCTCACTTCAGTTGTGCAAGTATTATGGCCTATTACAAGTTAATAAGATACCACAGTTTGTCATCATAGCAAACATTGTTAGTTACTATTATGTGTTAGACTTTTCTCTTCTGTATACCTACTGAATTAATAAAATGTAATAGTGATGCTCATCAGTAGAAACTACAATTCCCCAGAGAGGCACAGGGTAAGTTTGGTGCTAACCATTTAATAATAGGTCAGACAATGAAATCAGCTTACCAGCTCTGAGAGCATCATCCCATAATAGCTTGACACAGTCACTATTGGGAAGGGAAACACTCTCTCTAAATAAAAAAACATACTTACCTTCTCGAATAGCTCTTCCAGAATTTCATTAGTCAATGTTTTAGTCAACTTAGCTGTGTATGGGTTCAAATCCAAGCAGCAGCAATTGTATATTACCTTAACATTTCTTATTCTGCAATCAATAAGTTGTAAAAATGCTGTAATCATTTCATATGCATCCTTTATTAGTTGGAATGCACATGGCATATATGCAGTAGTTACACAACTCTGGCTAATGTGTATAATATTAATGAGATTAAATTGTGTAGTTTAACTAACAAGAGTAGCATCACATTCATATGTGGACATGACAGATCTTAACATATTTATGTGGTAATATGTATTAAATGTGATACATTAAAATTACATCTCATTTTTGATCATTTGTGATATTTTCTAAGTTGTCTCTCCCCCCCACCCTATATTCCTCACTATCTTTTTTATAAGGACATTTTTGGACTCTAGTTCCTGCTACAACATGAGTGACCACCAGCATGGAGAGCTAATCTGGCCACAGGGGCTCAGATGACCATCACTCTACAAGTGGGTGTGGTGGCACCACCAAAGGTGGCACAGACACCCAGCATATCTGTGTCACAACCTGGCAGAGTTGTCTCCAGAGCTCATGAACTACCTGCTCCTACTACATCAGGTAGCTCTGCTCTGAGGACTGGTTCAGTGGTACCCATTGGGAGTAGTGCTAGTGGAGGTGGTAATTATATTACCCATCAAGAACTGACAGGGCTGGTGGAGGACATTATAGAGATGTGGCTTGGTGTTTGCATTAGCAGAACAGAAAAAATAATGCATTGAGTAGCCAAATCAATAACCTGTCTGGCACCATTCAATATGTTTGATACAGGAGACAGTGATGATAATACAGAGGGTGAGGACTAGATTCTGACTGTACTCTTGAAGGTTGAGTGCACCTCAAAAGTCCTCCATCTATCCTCAGTCATGTTGAACCCAATGTTATGTGTCCCTCACCATCCTTATCTATCTTGTATATCCTGTATGTCTAACTTACTACCTAACATACCCTATCCACATTACCCTCTTATATCTGGCATTTTACCAAACTTTCCTCTTTTTCAAAAAAAAAAAAAAATGGGCATCTGCCCCCCCCCCCCAAAAAAAAAACATGCCCCATACTTTGCTCTCCACTTTGTTAATGTGTGTGCATGAGACACTCGATTTGGTCCAACTGGCCACATAACATTCAATTATTGTTGTCACACACCCTTGAGGTAGTGTGGATTCAAATTCCTTAAATTATTTATAGGAGTACACTGTTAGCTTGCAAAAAAAGTGGATAGCTATGATGCTGTCCTACCACCATACTGCACATTCCTTTATTTTCCCCATATCCTACCCTCTATTTATCCCTTTCCCATTTTAACCACGGTCCTGTCAACCCCTTTTCACAAGTTTATTCAGGTCAAAAAATAAATTTACATACCACACAAATGGCCAAAGGTGGCCCATAAAACAAACCAACAGTTTTTATCCTCTGCAATTGCATGACTACTGGAATTGTGCACCTTTGTTATGTGATACTTCCTGTCCTATGGCACACACTTTTTGCCTTCAGCCACAGTAATACAGTTCATGTTGCACAACTGCATTTAGCTCCAAAAACTGACCAAAAACAAGAATGACAACAGCATGATGAAATAATTTTTGATACATTTCAAACAATTTGCTGTTTTGAATTTGGGGTTAAAATATGTTCCTACTGTGCTACCTAGAAAACATATTTTAAACCAGGAAATTTTCCATTTTGTTTGTAAGTTGCACCTTAAGGTTTTTTTATGCTAATAGTGATGTTACTTTACCATGTGCTGATGTTTCTATGGAAGAAAGTTTTCATTCTTGTTTTTCATATTTGAATATGTCTATGGAACATGTGGAAATAATGCTTATTGTTCTATTGACCCTTCTGTTGTGCTTATGAAAAGAAGATATATTCCCCTCTATTCTAATGAAAAAAAATTATACATTTTAATTCAATGTTAAAATTTGCCATGAATGAAATGTGTGATAAATTGTTATATAATAAGAACACTATTTGTTATAATTTGACATTAAGAGAGTGGAAAGCCTGAAAAGAACTGCAAGAAAGAAGGGATTTAATTATAAAGCCATCAGATAAGGGAAATAGAATAGTAGTAATGCATTTTCATCAGTATCACAAAATGTGCTTGGAGCATTTACAGAATAAAGATGTATATGAAAATAGTGACATTGAAAAGTTATGAACAAGCTGTAACTAAATTTCAAGAACTGCAACAAAAAGGTTTGAGGCTACGGTATTTTATAGATGATGAAGTATGTAAAATTTTAATAGTGAAGGATGTATTCTAGCTACATTTTTCTGTTTGCTTAAATTGCACAAATACATGAATAATCCACCAGGATGTCCCATTATTTCAGTTTGCAAATATTTCTTACACGGAGTTGGGCTTTTGTTACATTATTTTTTTTTTACCATATGTCTTGAAAATTCCATCCTATATTAAGGATAGTTTTGATTTTTTTGGATAAGATTTCTCATGTTAAGTGGAATAAAAACATGTATTAGATAACGGATGTTAAAAGTTTATATACGTCAATCCAACATAAGGATGGACTTCATGCTATAATGTATTTTGGGGGGATAGCCCCTTAACAAATTATTTGGTTGATTTGATTTATTTATGTTTAAGTAATGTTTTTTTTACATATAATGAATTTTTTAGGCAAAAGCAAGGAACAGCCATGGGGACACCATTTGCCCCCGTGTATTCAAACGTATTCATGGCTTATTTTGAATATATATGCTTGTATAAATGTAATTTGGTTAAGAATTATATAAAATATTATTTTTGTTTTATAGATGATTTAGTTTTTATATGTAAAGGGGGCAAGAGAGAAATGTTGCAGTTTGTTGCTGATTTACAAAAAATACATTTAATTTGTATTTTGATGGGCTAAAATATGGAACCCAGTTCTCTTATCTAGATCTGACACTTAATGGTTTGGATAATGGCAAAATTTATACTGGGGTACATTGGAAATTCTTAGATGGAAGCCAGTACCTGCATGCTACTAATTGTCATCCCCCATGTTCTATCATCTTTGCATTATGGTGAATTTTTAAGATTATCTAGAATATGCAATGTTGAGACAAATTTGTTGGAAGAATTATACAATACTTCCATTATCTTTTATAATAGCAGTTATAGTAGGAAAGCAATAGAAGATGCTAAGCAAAAACATTTTGTGTTAAAATCAAAAAATAATGTTAGTGATAGGTTGTGGGTCAATGGGGGGTAGAGAGAATTGGAAAAGAATGAACAAATGTATTTTGTTAGTACATGTAACATTCAAAGTGAAGAAGTTAGTAGTATTGTAAGATATTATTGGAATTTTCTCCACAAAGATGGGGATTTAAGTAAAATTTTGAGTAAGCACCTTATGATGTGATACAAATGGGGAAGATGTTTAAAGGACATGGTTGTTCATTGAAATTTTGTCTTACCAAAAAGTAACTTAAGTGTTTGTCCAACATCTATGGGCACTTATAAATGTAACAGTTGTTCTATTTGCAAATATATATATATATATATATATATATATATATATATATATATATATATATATATATATATATATATAATATGTTCCTTTGAATATATGAATAAAATCAAATATTTACCAAGGGGATGTTTTCATGCAACAGCAAGGGGGTTATTTACGTATTAAGATGCTTGTGTGGTTTCTTTTATATTGGTGAAACAAAAAGGTTTAAAATGAGGTTAATGGAACATATCAGGGACATAAAATATCAAAAGGAAGATGATTTTGGCATGTAATTTTAGAGATATACATGGAAGTTATTTTTCTATGCTTTAAGGTTGTATTTTAGAGCAAGTATATGTTGAAAATGATGAAATTCTTTTGAAAGAAAAACTGTTATACAAAGAGTCTGTTTTTAATCTTAAATATTATACTTTGATTCCTATGGGACTGAATGGAGAGGTTAATTGGAAGTATTTTATTTAATTATTTGATTGTATTACTGATTGATTGAGTTTGTCTTTTTTGTATAAAAGTTAGCACATTTTTAGCTGAATTTTCTAACTCCTGGAAGATTTTGCACTGAGGTGCTAGAGAATAAAATATTTTTGGGTCTGAACCAGTGGTCTTAATTTTTGTTATATTTTTAACAGGCTGCAGGATTTAATGTACACCATATGGAATGTTTTGTATCGCATTACTATTAAGTCTGATGCACACATACTCCTTTTCTTCATATTTTTTTCTCATGATCCCTTCAAATATGTGAATTTTAATACCTGGAATATGAATTAATCTGTGGTATAATAAAATAATCCTCTGGTATAGAGAGCGTTAATGCAGACTGGCAAGTGTTCGAATCCAGCAGCATGTGAAACCTTCTTTATAGTTTAATTTCTAATAATATTTCCCTTCTGAAGAACTGTATACATATCTTATCCCAGCACAAGCATCCTGCATATCCCATTATTTAGTATGCCACTACCCCTCCCCGCCATATACACATACCCTCATACCATTACATTTTTAAGTACAAGACATCTGGTCATAGCAAAAAGTAAAGGTGTGACAAATGCTGAAAAATAGGGGCATATAAAAATTACTGCTCCTACACACTTAGAAATTTAAGTTGCTATAATAAAAGCTTTAGCAGTAGCATGCACATTCTGAAGGCTATAAAATCTAGCACACAGATATATGTTATTATGTAATGACTTCCAAATCTGTGAACAGTAGAGTGGTATGCCCTGTAGTATACAAATTTTAAACTCTTTACTGTAAGAATGTGTGGTAAATGAATAATAGAAAATAATAACACAAAACATACGTGTTATGAAATAGCTCAGTATCAGAAATGTCTATATGCCTGTACTTCTTAGTTGCATGGCATTTGGCATGGAGCACCTGCTATTGTGCATTGAAAATTCAAAACTGGCCAGCCTGATGCCTTTGATGTTGGCTTTGACCTCCAAAAAGCAGATATCAAAGAGGAGCAAGCCCATTACAGATACTTGATGGAGTCCACTGGTGACATGTCACTTTGTTGAGTATGCCTTACTGATAATAACCTCTTGGGTCCTATCCATGAGCCATCTAGTTATCTGTCATGTTACAAAGGGATTTGTATCTAGTAGCATAGATTTGTTGACAATCCCATGGTGGATTATTTTATCAAATGCTTTATCCAGATGTAGGAAGACAGTATGTGCCATATTCCCCTCATTTATTGCCTTAGTGACCTTTTCAAAGAAGTCCACCAGATTCATTAAGCATGACCATTCTTTGAGAAAGCTAAACTAATATGGATCCAGTGTCTGGAGGTCTACTATGTCCTTGTTCATAATTTCCATAATAATTTTTTCCATGGCCTTGCAAATAAAACTGGTGTGAGTCATACGGCTTCAAATACACCACTGAAGACATCCATTTATGTGTGTGCTTTCTGATAGTTGTAACACTGATCTATTCCATGATGTTAGCAGTTAATATATGCTTGTCAAGATTGTGGACTAGATAGGCAGGGGTTCAAATCTGGTAATGCAATTTGTCTTAAACAATAGTTACAGACAAGATTGTCTTACCTGACAGATACTGACATGCAAACAGACACTAGTATTAACACTAACATGGATGAAGGATTTTGAGGCACAGAATATGTTTTAAGTGAGGCATAACTATTACAAACAACTGCTGATATAGTTCCTTCAAGTCTGTGCTTCATGACACTTCAGAGACAGTCCTGCCTATGGCATCAGATGTTGATATACAGCTCTATGAAATATGAACACAGGTAGGCAGGTGTCCAAATCTGTCAAGGTGTAGATACTGAGTGTGTAACAGAGTGGTAGCACTCAGGAATGTCTTCTCTATACACTTGTGCAATAAGACAGAACAAATTCTGTAATCCCTTTAATAAAAGCTATATGCATGGAGACATAATGCTCAAGTTCCCCCTTCAGCAGTGTGTATGTAATCTGAAAAGTGGGATATGGATTATTGGGTGGCATCTTCAGTTAGTGCATAGATCAAGAAAAGTTTGACATACATTGCATACATTTTAATCCAGTGGTGTATGGCTTTTATTCTTATTTATTTTTACATTACAGTGGATACATACTAGAAGGATGTATTCAACAGATATTCATGTTTGCCATGCTACACAATGGACACAAGGTGTCAGACCTGTGTTCTCATATTTTATTATGGTTTTGGAATGGGTAGCTGAGATTCAGACAGTAATTGCTGTGCTTTCTTCTGAGCATGCTCAGAATAATGCAGTTCATTGCACAACATTTAGCACAATGCACATTAACTAATCAATATTGTTGAATATTTATTGTCATTTGGTATTTTGTTAGAAAACGTTTGAGAAACGTCCTTTGGCAGCAAAGCACTGGTGATGGCCATGCAATGGGTACAGTGGCCAATACACAGAGGGCATCAACATTATTATAGGCCGGAGTACACCTGTTGTATGTAATCTGAAGAAGTTTCTAAATTTTACTTACTTCCTGATGTTACTTCTGAATTTGTTTGTGAGGTATGTTGCCTGTTGTCATGCAGGTATCATGGATGTGCTGCACATTGCGCAAGTGAGATTTATTGGGTTTGACATAATAAGTGGTGCAGCGGTTAACATTGTTGCCTCACAGCAAGAGGTTCTCTGGTTCGATTCTCGGCTGGGGTGCCTTCTGTGTGGAGTTTGCATGTTCTCCCTGTGTTCGCGTGGGTTTCCTCCGGGTACTCCGGTTTCCTCCCACATTCCAAAGACATGCATCTGGAGCATTTCTCCCCGGGCCTCCACTGAAAACAGGCTCTGTGGAACCTAGTCGGACTTTCCAGGTCAACAAATGTTAAATAAATAAATAAATAAATAAATAAACATGATAGTAAACTAATTTCAGAAGTGTACTTTTTTAGACTGCATTGCCTTTTGAATGTATGGCACCAGAAGTAAATACACATGCAATCCATATCTGCTTTACCCTCCTGACACATATAACACATTGAAACCTTGCATGTAGAAGTTGTCCTCACACAGTGACTGACATCAGACACATTTTTGTTCTGACTACTTCTCCTAGAAATTAGTTATCATGGGTGGTCTAGCCCTTACACATATTAAATCATGTCCATAGGCATACATTCACATTCTTAGATACACAATCCTGATGTTAATGGACTGCCTGCACATGACTACTATCTTCCTGGATTTCTAGGGTGTATATTATATTAGCGAATGCACTGAATTGCAAACGCTATATAATCAACCCACAATCCCTGAAAATCCAAAATGTCTAACACTCGGATCAGTGATTTTTTTCCCATGGGAAAAAAAAATCCAAACACAAAATAAAGTGGGGACCTTCACCACCACACCCCCCTTAGTTAAAGATACCAACTCCGAGATCACACCACAGTGGAGGAAATGGCAAAGTCCTGAAAACGGCCCAGTTATTTTCTTTCCCTATGAAAAAATAATCGCTGTTCCGTGCTTTCGGAATTTTGCCGTTTCATGTAATAACGTTTGATGAAACAGCATTCGCAATTTAATGCATTCGCTAAATAATAGGAACCTGATTTGTACTTTACTGTATTTCATGACATGTCCAACATCTTCCATGTAATTACATCTCATCTGTTAGAGTTATACATCTGTATAATCTTCAGACTTTATGCTTTTTGATGTGACAATTCTGTTTTGTGACTTGTCCTTGTATAATTGCTGCACATACAGATTTGGGATATATGAACTATCCCAGTCCCCCCCTTCCCAACATGCTTGTTACTGCCACAACTGTCATTATGATTTCAGGGAGATTTAGCCAGGGCATTGGAGAACTTCTACTGTTTACAATAGGTGCTCTGGGATCCTTCACATCTATCTGAGCTACCATAAAATTAAGCAGATGGGAAAGATGGGACATACAGGAGTGCTACACTGAAGTGTCAATAATTTCAAAATTAATCCAGTCCCCCTGCGGTGGGAATAGAACCCACAGCCTTTTGGTCTTCTAGCACCAACAATAATGTATTACCTGATCAGACAGTGCCCGAAATAAACATTTAATCATTTTTCTAAAATGCATTACTTTCTATATTGACATTGAAAGTGATAGCATGCATGTATCTATGTGTCTGTGTATACGTGACAGCACGTGTGTGTGTGTGTGTGTGTGTGTGTGTGTGTGTGTGTGTGTGTGTGTGTGTGTGTGTGTGTGTGTGTGTGTGTGTGTGTGTGAGATGACTTTTTCTTGTCATATTAATATTCCCTTTTCATCACTTATAATGTAAAATTATTATGATGTTGTCACTTACCTGCTTAACTTCACAGTGCTGTTGCAAAATTGAATTAATGTGCTCTACAGTATTATACAATTGAGCATGGAGAGAAAAACAAAGTAAGTGCTACAGCAGTTAATTGATACCCAACTTTGCAAAAAAAAAAAAATAAAAATAAAACTACAATTATGATTTGGCATGATGTTTCTCCAGAAAGAAAGAAATGTAAATTTTGTGTTTTATTTCAGGCTTCTGTTATCACTTTGCAGTCATAAATATAATCAACAATTTAGTAATCATTCAATTATGAAAGTATCCCTTATCACTAATTAAATGCTGCAGAAATGTATAGATTGCTATTTGCTTTTTCAGGTAACAGTGTAATAGATCAAACAGCCCCTTGTTCCTTGAATGCTTCAGAGAGATTATCTGCAATTCTTTAAATGAAAATAATGCTCTAGGGTAAACTAGCAGCAAATCTATTCAGAAGAAATGCTGGCATCCTTGATTGGCTCATCCATCACAATTCATGATGAAAGCTCAGTGGAGTTTAAGAATGATTTGTGAATTATAAAATCAAGAAAGGGGTAATCATGTACAGATGATAGGCAACAGCCAAAGTGTTGTGAACCATGTTTTGAGGAAATTGTTTATGAGGTGAAGAAATAACCCTGGAGGGACCTGTCAAGAGATTTTACTGCATGACTCTGTGTCTAGATTTGAACTGCATCTTTTGTAAATATGACAAGTGAATGTGATCTGCGTGGATGAAAATATCAGACGTTATCAAAAGCAGCTCTTCGTGAGTACTGCATGCACTTATTATGTTTGCGTAAAGATTATTAATTTCATTGTATATTATTTACAAGTGAATAATTGTCAATGTGATATGACCATACAGGAGTAAAATTATAAACGAAATTAAGTAGACAGTTCATATACCCTCAAACTGCAGTACATGTTACTGTTACGTAATCATGCTATGTTAAGCACAGTTACAATTAGAGCAGTTACATGCATGCATGCATGCAAATTGATTCTTTTCTGAGTTTTAGTTGTACACAGTGGAGAAGCACATTATTTTGGCAGGATATCCACTTTATCGCAGAAAAAAAGCAATTTACTTACTCAGCCCTATTATTAAGTAAACATAAATACATGTACCTTAGCATTTCTGGTCTAAGCCAGTGCTAAACAGCACACAATGCAGTACAATGTTAAGGCTTCCCTACGTGTCAATGAAAGGTAATCTGAAGAACAACTCACATAGTTACAAAAGATTAACAGTTATCATTTCCAACAGATTTCTGGCTTTTTCTAGTTATAGAATACTGAGAATGGATGGTGTTGTTGCTATAGCTCTTTCTCCTTGTTTCTCTTTACCCATGCATGTTCAACCATGGAGTCAGTGTAGATATGGATGTGTGTTGTGGGGGAGTATGCCCCCCTCCCCACCATTAAAACACTGAATTTGCTTCTTTGTGGCCAGCTAGTCAGCTGTGATCAGGTATTTGTTTGCCAACAGAACTGGAGTCTTTGCATTTCAGAGAAGCATAATGTTTCAGCACTACCTGCACACAATAATGCAGATGCATACACGATTATGGAAAAGAATAATGTAAGCAAGTCTAGAAGTGCATGCAAATGAGACATTCTAAAAATGATTTTTTTAATATTTTTTATGAGTAAAAATACTGTACCGATGGGTTCTAACAATATCCCTGGATGTATTAAAATCGCATGAAGTATGATTTAGCCACTCCCCTAACAACACTTTTCAGTCTCAGCCTCCATAGAGGTTTTGTTCCAAAACAGACCCAGGCAGTTACAGACCCATACGTCTGACCAGCTTTATATTCAAAGCCATGGAAAGACTTATCTTGGGACTAATCAGTCAGGACAGAGGGAACCTCCACATACTGGACCTTTCAAAGTTTGAATTCATCAAGGGCAGGTCATGCTTGCTAAACCTAGTGGATTTTTCTGAAAAGGTCATCAACGCAATCGATGAAGGCAAAATGCTGCACTCAGGCATAGTAAAAAAACTGAATAAACTGGAAATAAATCCATATGTCATCTGGTGGACTGCAAACTGTCTAACAAATAGGATGCAGGAAATCAATATAGGGGAAGTTGCCTCCATAAAGAGAACAGTCATTAGTGGAGAACCCAAGGGTTTTATGCTGGGACCTCTCCAGTTTGGCATGCACTTTTCTTAAGTAAAAGGAAATATCAAAGGGTTCTGTCTGACTACATTTTCAGATGATTACAAGCTATCATTATCATTGTTATCATTGTCATTGAATTCCCGAATTACTTTGCCATCTTGCAAGAAGGTTTGTCCCAAATCAATAAATGATGCCAAAATCATGAACTGAAACTATATGCTAGAAAAATTGTTATTGTATCTTTTGGGAAGTAATCTATTCCAGGGAGCTGCCACATAAGGAATATGCCCCTGGGAGTTGACCCAGTTGTTCAAGATTTATGTACCTATATAGACAGTAACCCAACTTTTGACCAACATGTGTCCATTATTGTAAGAACGTCCTTCTGTAGTGCACAGCTTATGATAAAGTGATTGTGTCTAAATCTAGGGATGGCATTACCCCCTTTATTCCTCATTAGACCAATCATTGATTATAATGTCCCCTTTGGAATGTATCTGTCCAGACACATGCAATAACTGGAATGTCCATAGACATATCTTAGTAAAAGGATAGAAAGCCTAAACATGTTTTATATGGACCAACTCAAAGCCCTGTCACTTGGTATCCTACAAACTGCTAAGAATTTTCTTGTGTCTGCCATACAAGACATCTTCCAACCCAATACTGATGGATTTGCAGAACATCAGCAAGTCAAATGTCATCAGAAATACTTTGTCTAGGGATATAAAAACCTCTTCTGCAACATCAATAGAATGGTTTAGAGAAACAGGTATATTCTCAGAGGATACTGCTTCTCTGAAACAAACTTCCCATCCACATAAAAACAAAGTTCATCCCTTTCCATATTTAAGTGCAACATGCAACTAAGGATGGGAAACTGAAAATTTGCCCCAGGACTGCCCCCTGTACTACTAATGGACAAAAGCAGCTCCTAAATGCTTTATCCCATTCATGTGCCCCCTCAAATTATCTATGGTATGATTCCAGTTATCATTAGGGGTAATATATAATTATTGACAATGCAATGGGTAAGACCAATATCTAACCAAATGGGATAGGTTAATTTGAGCATAAAAAGGTAAATGGGCTAGGCTTAAAATGGCCCTCATGGGGAGCTAGCCTGGTACTTATCTATGAACCTATGAACATATCCAATACTCTAGTGAGATGCAACAAAAACACAGTGCATCATCATTCTTGTTAAATTATTTGTGAAAACAAACACTGTAAAATGTAAAACTTTAATAATGTATAACAGCTCAAATAAAGATGAGAAACAATAAGCACAAGATTAAATAATATCTTCAATGCTGTCACACAGCCGTGTCTTTAGGAATATCGTACATGAAAGTCATGTGATATAAAGGTCATCAACTTGTGGTCCCTAGATGATAGCTGGAGTAGCAATAGGTTCTCTTTAGCTTAGCATAACTGACAGAGAGTGTAATGAAAGAACTTGGTATTTCATATAGAAAGGACATGTACTGCATATGGTATGAAAAGTTAGTGCCAATATTTTAAATAAGCATACCTTAGCCACAGGTAGCCAATAAAAAAATCAGTCAGGGCAAGGATGACATATTGAAGCAGGAAGTAGCAGTCAGTACCTTAAAGGCAGACTTCTGGATAACCTGCTGATTAGTCACAAAACTCATTAGTAAATGGGTGGGAGCATGAGTTCCCAATATTAATAACAAAGATGTGCTGTGCCAAACATGCAAGCATGAGACATACCCATGGTGCACAGTGATAACTGTACAGACCCAGCAGGAAGATGCAAACACATCATCCATGAAGAAGCTGACAGAAATTGATGACGTGACAAATCACAGACACATTAGTTATCATGCAGGTACAGTACCAAATGAAAGTTCTTCCAAAGTACTACTGCAATGGAAGCTATATGGGAAGCTAATGTGACCTAAATTATAGAACACCATTTTTTTAATAATAATTAATTATTTAATAATAACTAATAATTTTTTTAATAATAGGAATACAGTTACTGGCCCAAAACCAGAACATAGCATGCATGACACAGAGAGACATAAATATACATAAAGAAGCAGAAAGAGATAACATACCAAGAAAGAATGTCGTGTTAAATTAGCCATGCATTTTCTTCTTTTGGCTTTTCCTGGTTAGGGGTCACCACAGCAGATCATCTGTCTGCTCATGATTGGCAGTGGAGTTTTACAGTGTTGAGTTGCTTGCCCATCACCCAACCTTCCACAGAAGGCACACACACACCTAGGGCCAATTTAGAGTATCCAATCCACCTACTGGATGTCACTGGGAGGAAACTGGAGCACCCGGAGGAAATCCACACGACCACATGCAGACTCCACACAGAAGGCACCCCAACCAAGAACTGAACTGGAGAACGTCTTGCTGTGAGGTGGCAATGCTAACCACTGCACCACTGTGGCCACCTAATGCATTCCCATGCATCTAATGTGAAATGGTTAAGAAATGACTTACAGTTTCAGAGCAGTCCTTGGTCAATTCTGATTGTTTCTTAAACACAAACTTGTCCTTGCTTTGGCTCAGTAGCAGCAGTACAAAATAACTGCCTGCTCGCACCCTTGTTCTCCCCCTCCTCCTTCCCTGTTTATTACCTTAAGCCAATCCCAAAGTTAATAAACATTACCTGTGGCAGGCACCATTTTTAAAACTACAACCACCCTTTGTCACTATCATATGTTCATTTACCAGTTTACTCTGTTACCTGATTGTTTCCAGCCCCTCATAAGAGCTATTAACAGGGTCTCTACCTGCTCCGCTCCCCACCCTGCCCCCTATAACCTTCCGCCCCCAGTGGTCCTACCTTTATTACAGTCACAAACCCCTCCCATCTTTCCAATAGCCAACCAAAGTACTAACCCAAAACTATCTCCTCCATCTTCCCACTATCACACCTCCTCAACATGTACAAGCATACCTTACTTGTGCTCACTACATGCACTCTCCTTGCATATCTTACATCCTACCAAAGCTCCATCATGCCCCCACTCAACCACTACCACTGTACTACTACTCACACCACCACTCATGTCTCATCCTCACTCAGCTCCCCTCCCACCAACTCAAGAACTATCCCTGTGCACCCCTCACATATTCTACCAACTATATTACTCAAACATAAAACATCCATACAACTTAACATAGTAACCCTCCCACAATACCTATTACCCACAGAGCACAATCATAAAGTTTCCCTAATAATCAAACACATTCAAAAACTGAGAAATCAAATAACCTTATGCATATCAAAACTAGCCCTAAGTGGAGACATCCACCCCAACTCTGGCCCTACCATCTCCAACCCCAATCTTTATAATCAGACTAGAAACCACAACTTCTCCCATATCACAGCCAATAGAAAGCCAAGCGACTTCCTTCTACTAAGCATAAATATTAGAAGTATATCCAAGAAAGTCCATAAACTCCATGCCACCATAGACTTGTACTCCCCAGATATAGTCATCCTGACAGAAACCTGGCTAAAACCTCACATTACCAGTGAGCAAATACTCCCTACCGGTTATGGCATACTAAGAGTAGACCGACTAAACAAGAAAGGAAGCAGTGTAGCTATAATATTTAAACAGCATCTAAACATCCAGATCTTAAAATCATCAGCTCCACAAATAGGCAATGAAGAAATAATATATACCAACCTCAAAATAAACCAAAACAAAACCATCAACATAATTGGATGCTACTTCCCACCTGGCCAGAACATCCCTCCACTATAAAACCTCCTCAGCTGGTCTACCCACCATCTCCCCCAAGAAACTATAATTTTAGGTGATTTCAATATTGACTGCCAATCCTGTTCTGGCAACCATCCAACCCATCATGTAAACATTCATGGCTTCACCCAACTAGTCCAGTCGCCAACCAGGATAAATAAAAACTCCAGCAAGCACACTACCCTGGATTGGATATTAGTCAGTAAGAGCCCCCAGTCATACATAACAAGCTGCTTATCAGATAGCCTCAGTGATCACTCCCCAACATTTCTACTCAAAAAATACCTATACCAAGCTAAACCTGTCATCTACCATCAAATACGTAAAAAACTAAACTTTAACCCACTCACATTCATCTCCTCCCTCAAAGAATGTAACTGGCATCCTCTAAAGTACCTCAGTCTTGATGACGCAGTTGAATTTTTTAATGCTACCTTCCTGAGCATCCTTAATTACCATGCCCCCATAAGACTTTCCAGAACCAAAGCACGACCCTCCCCATGGCTACAGAAAACCACTAAGTCAGAAATGAAAAACAAGGATAAAGCCTGGGAGCACTGGTGCAAAACCAAACCCCCCTCAACTAGACAGAAATTCCTAGAACTATGTAATAGAGTCAAAAAGCTAATAAAACAGGACAAATTCAAATACTACCAGTCTGCCCTAGACTCCTCCCAACACATCCCCGAACAATTCTGGTCCTCCATAAACTCCATCCTCCACCCAGGTAAAGTCAGTATCCCTCCTCCTAACATCCCTCACTCCTCCGAAAATATTGCTACCTCATTCAACACACACTTCACACAAACCATACTATCACTAGCTAAAAACAGCCCCCTCCCCTCCAACCCACACCTTCAACTAATAATCTCCCCACTGCCTTCTCTTTTTCTCCTGTACCTACCTCTGACATAAAAAAACTCTTAACTAAACTTAAGCCCACCAAATTAGCAGCAGACAACCTCCCAAGTGAATACCTACAAATCACAGCTGATGCTCTAGCCCACCCAGTATCCATCTTGATTAATCAATCTCTGTCAGAAAGTTAAGTTCCCACACTGTGGAAAGTATCACATATAATTCCCCTCCACAAAGGCGGCCTCTCCACAGAACTAACCCATTACTGCCCCATAGCTATTCTCTCTCCACTCTCCAAAATACTAGAGAGATGCATACACTCTCAGGTCTCAGACTACCTCCTTACTAACAACCTCCTTTCCAATACTCAGCATGGTTTCCGACCAAGCCATAGCACCACCACTGCCTTACTCTCCTTTACTAATACTATCCTTCAGCATAAAAACAATAGCTATCTCTCCTCTGCTACTTTCCTAGACTTATCTAAAGCATTTGACATGGTCCCACACAAACAACTCATCTCTGTCCTCAATAACCTATACTTCTCTCAATCAGTCACCAACTGGTTTCAGAGTTACCTGTCTGACCGCCAACAATCTGTTGTATGGCAGAATTACATATTTCCTCAACTACTTGTATCCATAGGGGTTCCCCAAGGATCCATCCTTGGACCGCTACTCTTCTCTGTTTTCACCAATAATCTAGCCTCTGCCACCAAACATGGCACACTCATACAACATGCAGATGACTCAGCCATCATCTGCTCAGCCCAGTCCCTACCCAAACTGCAAAAAGTCACACAGGAAGCCTTTTCCTCTGTTAAAACTTAGTTATCCGATGCCCAATTAATACTCAACCCAAACAAAACTAAACTACTCATCTTCCAACCCACCAAACATACTCAAAACAACTCTCACTTTAACATCACAGCAAAAGACAACACCACTATATACCTAACTGAACACACCAAATTGCTAGGAGTAGAAATAGACAATAAACTAAAATTTGACATTCACATATCCATGACCATAAAAAAAGTCCACAAAAAACTAGGAGAGTTATACAGAAATAAGCAACTTCTCACCAAAGCAGCAAAGATTTCAATAGCAAATTCCCACCTTATCTCCACCCTACTTTATGCCTCTCCAATATATATGCGACCTAAACAAGCTAGAGACTTGCTACAACAAAATTGCCAAATTTGCCACAGGGGCATCCTACCATAGTCACCACTTTCTCTCACTTACTGAACTGGGCTGGCTTGAACTCCCTCACCTCCTTCAATGGTATCAACTCTCACTCGCCCATAAACTAGTAAACCATCCACTAAATGTCCCATCCCTCCAGAATCTACTCCAACCCTATTGCACCACCAGACCACTAAGATCCAGCAACAAACAAAAATCACTTGCAGATCACTAAAGCCAATAACTCTGCTGGTGAAGCACTATTCTCTTGAGCCATAGCCAAATTATGGAACTCTCTCCCACTCACAATTACCTCCGTACCATCATGCACCCACTTCAAAACTTTACTAAAAGCACACCTAAAAACATGCTGGCTATGCCCTTGCAACTCCCACTCTAATATCACCCACCCCATCCAACCACTATCTTTCTTTCCACCCCACTAACTATCTTGATTATAGCAAGCTCAGATGCTCATAAGCCTAGTACTTATTCTACAGCAGGAACTTCTTATTGTAACATTTGTTAATGTCTGTTATGTGCTTTGCAAATAAAGATTGTAGTTGTCTACTGATGTATTATGTTCTTCATCTGTAAATATGTTTGTAATTAATTGCTATGTTAATCAAATTGTTAATCGCTATGTAATCCAATGTAACTACTGTCTGTTTATTTTAACTGTGGAGCTTTTTTCCCCGGGCCTCCGCTGAAAATGGACCTACGTCCAGTCGGACACTCCCAGTCAACAAATGTAAATAAATAAATAAAAATAAATAAATAAATAATATGTAATAACTAAATGAAATGTCAGATCATGTCAAATCATCATACTCAACATAACAAATGAGTGTAGTGCATGCTCTGAAACCAAAATTAATATAGTAAATAAATAGGGAGTAGTCCCTCATCAAGATGCCAACTGACATTATATTTTCCAATAAGTGAGAGGAAAAGTATACATCCCATAATGCTCTTTAGAACACAAGGCTTATACCTTCTTCAAAGGTAAAGGCAATGTGGGCACTTCCCATAATGTCCTCACATATATGGGTTTTACTTACATATTCTTATCCCATATTCACAAAACCATAGGGGCAGTAAGCTGCTCCACAAACTGTACTATTTAAAATAACAGAGTTCATAGATACCTTACAAGTGAAAACATGCACCAGTTGAATAAGTCAACAAACTGCTTTGCAGTGGAACAATATCTTATTCTGCTTACTAAACTGGGCTCTCCATTGAAAAAGGAAAAATCAGGGTGGAATCCCTAAAGAATCTTTCAGTGAATTACTCCACCCCTGAAGGTCCTGCTCTACCTCCTGAATATACAGACTACCTCCTGCAAAAGCTCAGCCACCTCAACTGGACTTATTCTGCTTACTAAACTGGGCTCTCCTTTGAAAAAGGAATAATCAGAGTGGAATCCCTAAAGAATCTTTCAGTGAATTACTCCACCCCTGAAGGTCCTGCTCTACCTCGTGAATATACAGACTACCTTCTGCAAAAGCTCAGCCACCTCAACTGGACTTATTCTGCTTATTAAACTGGGATCTCCTTTGAAAAAGGAACAATCAGAGTGTAATCCCTAAAGAATCTTTCAGAGAATTACTCCACCCCTGAAGGTCCTGTTCTACCTCCTGAATATACAGACTACCTCCTGCAAAAGCTCAGCCACCTCAACTGGACTTATTCTGCTTATTAAACTGGGATCTCCTTTGAAAAAGGAACAATCAGAGTGTAATCCCTAAAGAATCTTTCAGTGAATTACTCCACCCCTGAAGGTCCTGTTCTACCTCCTGAATATACAGACTACCTCCTGCAAAAGCTCAGCCATCTCAACTGGACTTATTCTGCTTACTAAACTGGGCTGTCCATTGAAAAAGGAACAATCAGAGTGGAATCCCTAAAGAATCTTTCAGTGAATTACTCCACCCCTGAAGGTCCTGCTCTACCTCCTGAATATACAGACTACCTTCTGCAAAAGCTCAGCCACCTCAACTGGACTTATTCTGCTTATTAAACTGGGCTCTCCTTTGAAAAAGGAACAATCAGAGTGGAATCCCTAAAGAATCTTTCAGTGAATTACTCCACCCCTGAAGGTCCTGCTCCACCTCCTGAATATACAGACTACTTCCTGCAAAAGCTCAACCACCTCAACTGGACTTATTCTGCTTACTAAACTGGGCTCTCCTTTGAAAAAGGAACAATTAGAGTGGAATCCCTAAAGAATCTTTCAGTGAATTACTCCACCCTTGAAGGTCCTGCTCTACCTCCTGAATATACAAACTACCTCCGACAAAAGCTCAGCCACCTCAGTTGGACTTATTCTGCTTACTAAAATGGGCTCTCCTTTGAAAAAGGAAGAATCAGATTGTAATCCCTAAAGAATCTTTCAGTGACTGTATGTAGCCTTATATCTATCTAAGCCTTCTTATTAGTTAGCCGGTCCCTCTGTGAGCATGACACAGCAGCCTACCATAGACCACAAAGCACTCCCCTCTCAGTGGTACTTACTGATCTCCGTCCCCCTATCCCTCTTCTACACCCCTCTGAAAACTTACCTTTCAGCCCCTTTTTGTTTTTCTCTCTACCTAAGCCTTTGTCCATTTGCTCTATTCTTTACTCCTTATCATTCTCTGCCTATCCTTTCTCCTTTCTCCACTAGGTGACAGCACTATTCCACGTTTGCCTGCTCCTACTCCATTCAAATCTTTACGCCAATTTCTCCTCTAAACCCTTCGAAAGCTAAACCTCCCCTTATTTTACTCCACTTTCTCCACCTTTATATTTTTCTCTTTCCCCGAGTTGCTCAAACCCCACTTACCTCAACCCAGTCTTTCTGTACTTCTACCAACTTACCTCAGCTCCAACCTACAGTGGCTGAAACTTCTTTACCTGGAATCTTCTGCCATGTTGCTCTATCCCTCTCCGTTCGCCCTGCGGGCTCACTCTGCTCCCCTACCCTACCCCCAATTTTCACCCACCCCCCAGTGGTCCTACATTTATTTGTCATCCCATATTCCCTCCCACTTACATCACCCAATCCCCCTCACAAGATTACTCCACCCACTTTCCCCAAAACTACCTCCCCAACCACCAACCTTATCCTTAAACTACCCTCCTTCCCACCCACCTGCCTTACCTAACTCCATCTAACCTACAGATTTCTTTTCACCTCTAATCAAACTCTCATTCTATGATGCCTTCTATTCCTACTACAATCCCTACCCCTGACCTACTCCTACTCCTCATCCTTCTTTCTCTATACCATTCCACCTCTTATACCAACTTTCACCTGAACCCTGCATATCCACCTCCACCACCACACCCTACAAATCATTACTACAATATCTCTGCCTCTTTAACTCCATTTCACTCCTCCTTTCTATTAAAATTAAAACTCTTCCAAATCCCTAATGAATACTATAAACCTAAATCCACCCTCTTCCATCCTTTCCCTAACAAACTAAAGCCCAACAAACTTACTCACCTTCTCTCTTTCCTCAGCCTAGCAGGCATATTCATCCCAACCCTGGACCAAACATGTCTCAAACAAATAACCATAACTTCACCAACAAACCAAATTGTAAAGACCTCAAATTTCTCACCATCAACGCCCAAAGCTTAACTAATAAAATCACCCTCTTTCATGCTTGGCTAAACCATAATTCGCCTGATATTGTAGCCATCTCTGAAATTTGGTTAAAACCACACATACCCGACACTGAATTCCTTCCCCCCAGTTTTCAATCACTCCAATCTGACCGCATAAACAAAAGAGGTGGTGGTGCAGCACTAATCTATGCTAATCACTTATCCATCAACCCTTCCCAAATCCTATCCCTTCCTTTCATAATGCTGAACTAGTAATTGGCATTCTAAAATTAAATGACCATAAAAGTATCTGCATTGTCTCCCTTTATATTCCGTCTGGTAACAACACCAATATCTTGGAAGACATCCTCTCCTGGTCCTCCTCAAATATTAAGCATGAAACTTACATTATGGGAGATGTAAATATTAGCTGGCAAAAAAATCAGTGACCAAAATCCCACCTTATCTATCAATCTTTTCAATTTCACACAACTTATTAACTCTACCACTAGGCCCAACAAAACCAACCTCACAGGCTCCATCCTAGACTGGATCCTGGTGTCTCATCCAAACAAAACCACAACATCTGGTGTAATTCCAGACTCTCTAGGAGACCACCTCCCTGCCTTCACCCATATAACAACACCCTCTTCCTCCTTCTCCCATAAACTCTTACACACTCACAACTTAACCAACTTTAACCCCCCCCCACCTTCTCTGATTCCCTCAAAATCACTAACTGGAACCCACTAAAAACCCTACCCCTAGACGAAGCCATTCATTTCTTCAACTCTAAACTCCTTACTGTCTGAAACTCCTTAGCTCCATTCCATACTAAAAGAGTCAAAGCCAAGACTGCCCCTTGGCTTACTAAAGAAACCAAGAAAATTATGCAACAAAGAGATAAATCTTGGAAAAATTATCTCCATCATAAACAATCTGAATACTTACTTAAATACAAAAAGTTACGAAACCTAGCCAAAAAACATGTCATAAGAGATAAAAAGTCTCACTACAACCATTTACAAATAAATCATGCAAAAAACCCCAAACAATTCTGGAATTCTATTAACTCTCTTCTTAAGCCTGGTACAACAAAGAACCCTTGCCCTGATACCAGCAAATCTGACCAAGAAATTGCCAATCTATTCAACTCCTTCTTTACCTCTTCTATTGCTGAACTAACCAAAACCTTCCCCAACAACATCCCCCCACCCCCCTTCCCAAGTCTCCCACATCCTCTCCTCCATCTTCCCATATCTTTAAACTCAAACCCGTAACCACCCACTTTATAAAAAAACTTCTCTCAAAACTCAAACCTTGCACCAATGCCCCTGACAACATCCCCTCCTCCTTCTTAAAAATAGCCTCCAACAGTATTGCTCTCCCTATTAGCATCCTGATAAATAAATCTCTTCTCAAGTCTTATGTACCCAAACTATGGTGCTCTGCTTTTATTCTCCCACTCCACAAAAGTGGCAAGAATTGTAATTTCTCTAACTTCCGTCCCATAGCCATCCTCTCTACTATCTCAAAAATTCTTGAAAAATGCATCCACCTGCAGCTCATGCCATTCCTAACCAAACACCAGCTACTCTCTCCCACCCAACACGGTTTCCGCCCTGGGCATAATACTAACACAGCCCTTCTCTAATTCTTACACTCCGTCAATTCAGCTGGAGACTCTGGTAACTTAGTTTCATCAGTTTTCTTAGATCTATCTAAAGCTTTTAATACCATCTCCCACTCCCATCTACTAAACCATCTATCTAACCTCAACATCTC
Organism: Protopterus annectens; assembly: GCF_019279795.1. NCBI lineage: Eukaryota > Metazoa > Chordata > Ceratodontiformes > Protopteridae > Protopterus > Protopterus annectens. The sequence goes on from NC_056734.1 coordinate 301,808,206, forward strand.
CCTAAAAACTCTATCCTGGTTTTCTAGCTATCTTTCTGACAGGTCCCAAGCCATGAAATGGGGCCAAGCCTCCTCCAGCTTCCTTCCTACCCCCACAGGAGTTCCCCAAGGCTCTATACTTGGCTCTCTTCTATTTAACATCTTCATAAATGATTTCCACAAAGCTATTTCCAATTCTAAAATTGTCCAATACGCAGACAACTCTACTTTGATCTGCTCTGCTTCCAGCTTTAAAGAACTCCAATCTCTAACTCAAACCGCCTTCACAACCACGGAAAAATAGATGCACGAAAAATCACCTCTGACTTAATGCTAACAAAACTAAGATTCTTCTTTTCACCCACTCAAAATCCACCACCACCGAAAAAAATTTGTTTCAAATTTCTTGCCTTAACAACTCCAACATTAACACTGTTCCCTCAGCTAAACTCCTAGGGGTCACAATCAATGAACACTTAAAATTCAATACCCATATCCAACTTAACATAAAAAAAAAACATATAAAACTCGGCCTGCTATACAGAAATAATCAATTCCTCTCCCCCTCTACTCGGCATACCTTAGCCACTACATATCTCCTCCCATCTCTTCTATATGGTGCCCCTCTGCTTACAAATCTATCTTCTACCCTAACCTCCAAACTGGAAGTATGCTACAATAAAATTTAGAAATTTGCCTCCAAGGCAAATTCCCTCTCTCATCACTGCACATCACTACAAACTGAAAATTAGCTTGAACTCCCCAATCAACTAGACTACCTCCAAATTGTCTCAGCCCACAAATTAATCTTTCAACCTACCCTCTGCCCCACACTATCCAATATTCTCCAACCTTACACCCCCCCAGATCCCTTAGATCTTCTAACCAAAACCTTATTTCCATCCACAAACCCAAACGTCCAGCCTGTCAACTTTAACTCTCCTTTTCCCTTGCTAAAAAATGGAATGCCCTTCCCTCTGTCCTGAGGACCTGTGACAACCTACACTCCTTCAAAACTCAACTCCTCTCCTACCTGCATACTCACCGAAAATGTAACTGCACACTTCACTCTATACCCTCCAAGCTCCCGTCTTCCTTCTCTCCTGGCTAACCTTCATTACCTCCACATTTCTCTCTTAGTCACACATTGCTAAGGTAACTAACAACTACTTCCAACCCTATGCAATTTTTCTATCATCCTCCTAGACTCTTTCCTTAACTTCAAATGTTACTGAATTGAAGGACTACCAATTTGAATGCTTACTACCTATGATTTAAAAAAATTCAACCTTTTGTAAGTAAATCATCTTTATCTTTGAATTCTATTTGTACTTCTAAAAATGTGATCTAAAGATGTAGGCTGTCACAATGTTCTTTTGTATGTGAATCATTTTTATCTTTGAACATTATTTGTACTTCTAAAAAAAAATGTTATCATTATGTCTTGTAACATTGTATTGTGGAGCTTTTCTCCCCGGGCCTCCACTGAAAATGGGCTTTTGGCCCAGTGGACCTCCCCGGTCACCAAACTGGAATAAATAAATACAAATAAATATCCCTGTATTCTCCACAATGCAGGATGGCTATGCATCCCCCCTTCTAAATCTATGAAGTCTACAAATGCAAAACTGCAGAGCAGTAAACAACTCCAGAAACATATAAACAGCACATTTAGATTATGTTGAACTAACATTAAAGTACTTTTTCTCATAAAGTGCTGAGGGAACAACTTGAACTACTTTGTTGTACTGAACATTTGATCACTAAATATGTTCAGTACTGATCCATTATGTTGTGTTTACTCAGGAATTCTCTGCATTGCCTTTGATAGACTACCTTGCAGTAAAGCTACCATGGATCTCACACACACACACACACACACACACACACACGCACACACGCACACACACACACACACACACACTTGAAAATTGGGTGCGAGGTTGGTGTAATGGTTAAGGTGCATACCTTAAAAACACAAAGTGCAGGGTTCGATTCTCACATGGGGTAATTGGCTAGGCTTAAAATGGCCCCCAAGGACAGTTAGCCTAGTATGAATCTATAAGTAAGGTCTATAAGTATAAACTGCATGTTGAAGCATCAGCATCAAAACTAGTATTAGATGACTGGTTAGATTTTTATCTTGAGTATATTGAAAGTACATAGTTACAAAGCACATGCTAATTACACTATAAAACATTTGTTTTGTACAAGTGGTTATATAACATATATGTGATCACTTCTATAAACATTACTGAAGTACATACCCATACATATCATCATACACTGGGTTTGACATCTTTTTTCCCCTCAAACTGAAAAATTTGACTGTCTGAATACTGCAAAAACATACAATTTCATGAAAATAAACATTTTGGTCCATAAGACTCAATCACCAAAACAATTTTATTTTATATTTGATACTTGTAAAACTACCAGTTTGTTTAATTAAGTATTCTGTACATGTGAACTGTTTTAGTTTTGCCTGTATTATATACACATATACGCAGACAAATTTGCACTTATGACTTGAAATAAACACTCAATGGAATAATTCCATAATTCTCATATCATGAAAGCGGAATGATTATTTAAAAGATCACCCTTGCTGCATATTCTGACATCACTGAGTGCATGCATGAAAGGATATGTATGCCCATGGCATTATATATTGAACACAGTATGGAAAGCTACTATATCTTTGCAAGTAACCAGCATGTGTGAATGGAATGGACACAAGAGCACTTGTATGCACATCTTAACAGCTAAATATAGTGGTGAGGCAGAACGCATAAATATATACCCAAGGTTAGAACTGGCCAGCTAAAAGCCAACTGTGTATCCAATATTTAATATGTATTTAACGTGTATTTAATGTGTATTTAATATGTATTTAATGTGTATTTAATGTGTATTTAATATGTATTTAATGTGTATTTAATATGTATTTAACGTGTATTTAATGTGTATTTAATATGTATTTAACGTGTATTCTCATTATCTAAAATATTACAGGAAGGAAAGAATGTACAGTGTATACATATGTCAAGTAGAGATTTAGCTATACATAATTTACTTTTTGTGGTAGAATCTTGAGGGCTGAGTACCATCAGCCAACCAAGAAATTAGTTTTTTTAGTAACTCATGGCTGGATGCTGGTAATGCTTGATTTAATCATGGTGGGTATGGTTTGGTGGTTTGGTTATGAATCTGAAGTTGAAGTAACCAAGTAAAGCTAACAATGACTAAACAAAGCATTACCCTCACTCAGCCATCGGTTACTGCTGTTATACAATTGTACTAGTTGACTTCTTAATGAAATGCTGAAGAGAGAAAGAGAAATATGCATGTTCACAACCCCCCCCCCCCCACACACACACACACACACAAAAAAAATGGTAACATGCCATTACAGTAGGATTGTGCAAGTCAGAAGCATGAACAAAAAATTCCATGTTCCAGCTTGTGTGACCAGAAGGATAGCAAGAATAAGATCCACAGAATGACAATTACCAGGCAGGGAAGACCTGGACAAAACAGTAATGAAAGTGGAATAAGAGTGGGTTATACATCAGAAGAGTGAAATATAAGGCTGTCATCCCCACTTAGGCAAATAGACATATCAGAGGTTAGCAGGTGAATGTACACCAAGCAGCACACATACCCTTGCTAGAAAGTCCATGCAGCAAGACACAACTCACAGCAATGAGTAGGTCACCCCCCCCTCCAAACAGACAGCCAGTTAGACATGACAGTGGAAATGGAATTGAAGTGCATACAAACATAGTTGGACAAATAGCATACCCCCATCTCATGGTCCCCCAAGAAAGGCAAAACAAACAAGCATAAGCCACAGTTACCCCATCCACCGAAGGATGCATATAGCAAGCACAGTGAGGGAGCACCATGCACAAACAGGAAAACTGTCAACATAATGCAAGAAAACTCAAGGTAGACAATACTTAGGGGCACACACAAACACTCAAACATGCAGCCGAGTGCAGAGAGAAATGAACTCTGTCACAATGGAAGACTTCAGTACACACATCCAAAAGCCCAACAACTTGCCAACAGACACATTCCATGTGTAAGAGGGGTGGATCACATGTAGGATCCATATGTAGAGATTCCACACACCAAGATAGCACATGTAGAGGTAAGCATATAATAAAGGGTGGAAACCAATGCACATTCTCTGCTCAACCAAAAGACATCTGCAGCAAGATGTGGGGTACAAAGGGTCAAACAAACACTATACAGTAGGTGGCACACCACTATCACTCACATACAGCCCCCCAGTCAAGATAGCAGATAGCAAGCACTAGAGGTATATTACAGGGATCTCTCTCATCATCTACACACACCACAGCACAAGTGATGCATCTTCCTCCATTTCATGCATAATAGTATGGGGTAAAGTAGATGCACCACCTATTTGTAACCACACAAGAGACTATCATATTGCTTTGATGGAGAGTACCAATGTGTGTTAGTGGGATACTGTATACAGGTAGATATGCAAGCAATACTGTGAGAAAAATCTCACAGAGTGATTGAACATGTGTTTTTCATACTCCTGGTAGAATTAAGGTGTGCTCAGCCCTTATGCCTTCATAGGAGTGGAAACTGAGGAGGACATGCAAGATGAGTATACCGAAGAGGCAATGGCACCTGGCATTGTGGGGTACGTATATGGGAGAATAGCATCAGAGAAAGGGAACTAAGGCTAAATGTAACTCAGCACTACTTGTACCAGAGGGAGAGGTCAGCCAGGAGGAAGGTATACTGGTATTGTACCTGGAGAGCAAAAATCACATACCGTGGCAGAGTAGTGAGTAAGGAAGTTGGGAGTGACTATTAACTGCAGAGCACAATAGCCCTTGTCTGTGCATCTATCTCAGTGGTTTACAGTATGTCAGAGGCCACCTGCGTCATTATGGAGGAGACCAGTATATCTGCATCCACCGATGCCATGTAATCTACTGGTGCACTGCATACCTAGACAAAGAGACCCTACAGTACACAGTGAGAAAGAGAAGCATGTGCTATAAGGATCTGCCCAGTCCTCCAAAAGACCTTGAATGCAATTAGGGTTTATTAGTTTGATATGTTTCCACTGCAGCAAGACAAATCAGCTACAATTTGTGTTAGGATCCACAACAGTGTACAGTGACACAGGTGCTCACCACACAGTCTATCCCATAGGTTCAGGATGATGGAAGGCACATTTCCAATGAAATTCCCTATATGCTGCCAAATGCACTTCATGAATGGCCTTGTGGGGAATGGGGAATTCTTCCCTTTGGTGGTGGTCCTGTTGACTTAAAAATTAGATGCAGCATACAACTACATGTTTGAGTCTATCATGAAGTGAGTGGGGGAATGTGAAATGACACCGGACAATGAGGTGAGTAATATATGATTTTAAGCTAACCATGGTGAAGGCCATACATTTGCCCATCAAGCCTATCAAAATCAAGATTTGCAATTCCCATCTGGGACAAGTCCCCTGACAACAATTGCAGACCCTGCATCTCTGCATACAGTGTAGAACCAATCAGGCACATCAGGTCTTGTACCTGATATACACTGAACCCTTGTTTGTGTGAGGTGATTTTTTATTTTTTTTTTGTTACCATGAATGCATGTTAGTTCACCTTGTTGCTTGTGACTCATTTTACACTGACAAAACAGGGGAAACTTGTTAAAGGAAATCATGCTTCCAGAGTCTAGCAGGGTTTGAGCCTTCCTTACTTCTAAAATTATGATTCATATTACTAGCTTAGTTGTACATGGTGACACAGAGTGGACTCAGTAGTTTTATTATAGGGACTATTTCATCTATAACATGGTTTTCAGTTTTCATACTTCCATTAGCAGCATAAAACTTAGGAATATTACCCCCAACATTTCTAGCAAAATTAACAAATTGCTTGACATTTTTTGTTTCACATAAGATGTTATATTGTTGGCCTTAGAAGCAGCCAAATCTGTTTTAAACATTGCATCCCAAATTATTAAATTGTTTTACTACAGTTAATTGATTATTAGGGTTCTTGGAATCACTATGCAATACCCATTTTCTTATCATCTCTTCCTCCCTTTAATTTCGCATTTTGGTACATTCTACAGTTTGCAGTTACAAAGAAAGATCTGGAACAAGGTCACTTGCTATTTTAGAATATGCAAAAGTCCATTTTTTAGCCTCATTTGGAGTAGCATTTATTCTATTCATCTTTTATGTTGCATGAATATACATTAATATGTAATATGAATATGAAATGAAGCATACTAAAAAGGCTTATTTGTCACGGAGAAGAAAGCCAGAATCATATCTTTTACTTGGGAAATCATCCATCATTTAAAAAAATAAAAAAATAGAGGTAATCCTGGTGTTTAGACTGTATTCAGAGATTATTATAAGCAACTGTTTGCATGTTAAAGCTTAAACTGGAATCAGTACATCGTAATTTATTTATTTTTTGTTATTCCTGGAGTGAAGTGAAGAAGGTGTAAACAGTCCAGACTCATGAGCAAGTGACAACCAGCAAACTCTAAATGGACTATACTTCAGTACTGGAATTCTGATATTCTTTTGATCTGAACTGCTGTTGTTTTGAAAATGCCCTATACTGACCGTCTAAAAAAACACCAGCTATACTCTGTGGCATATCGTCTACTCAGGGGAGATCTCTGTTTAACAAACTACTTGCTCAGCAACCAGAGATAAAGAAAGAAAGTGGCCACACAGACAGATAATTTTTTAAGCTTTCTTCCACTTTAATATCACGTGGACTTCTTCAGAAAAACCAGAACGCCTCCCTGCATCCTGGTTTTATAATTATTATACAGGAAATGATGTTATTCTATTAAACAGTGATGTTATACTTCAGATTTTAAAGTGAAAAACAATTAGATGACACTTTTTTTAAAAAGTTTGCAAATTGCACTTATTTATAAAACGTTTCCTTTTTTCAAATATATGTATGTATATTAAAACATGGTGAAACATAAAATGAAATATATAACAATTAACCATATAAAACTTAATACGTACAAAATCCGTTAATACCAAAAATACTTTCCCTTACAAACATATAAATCACAAGCTATTTTGTATATAAAAAAACTGCTGCATTGCGATGGTAATTACTTTTTGCAATGAAATACCAACTTGAACTTATTAATTGTATTTCTTTATGTAATTGATTGCTTGTTCAGATCGCAACTTGACCAACATTTTCAAATATTGAAATCTACATTTGTGGATGAATGTGCTAAAGATGAATAGATTATCTGTGTCAAAACTCTAGCCTACCTCACCAAGGAATGAGTCAATTATACTCTCCCGTACATAATCACATAGGATCACTCAAAATAAAGAATCACAAATTTCCGGTTGTACGCTGGACTTGGTCCATTCCAACCCACCTCACTCACATACTCCTCCAGTGTGAACGCACGTACGCACTCACTTACATCACCACCTGCATAAACTCGCATTGGCAAGAACACACACTACAAGGACTCTCCCCTCTCGCCAACGCAAGCACACAGGTTGTGCGAGCGCACGCACATGCCCACAAAAACAATCGTGGACATACACCGCGCGAATGTGTGTTCGTGTGTGTTCCCACACCATCAAGGGTGTCTTGGTGTATAGGATATAACTACTCTAAACTCTTTACAAGGAAATTCCGAAGGGTCCATACCGATAAACTGTGACTGCAAATATGAACTTGGGCTGGTGACACTACCCCCGTTGAATTCTACCATAGATTAATTTTCTATTTAAAATAGTAATAAAAATAGTAATAAAAAAGGACTAATTTGAACTGATATAGATGTTCTAAAGAACTTTAGATATAATTATCTATTTGTTAGGAAGCATTTAATGTTAATTGCTTCATTCAAACCGGGGGGGTTCATCTGCCCCTAAACACAACTGCCATAGTGACTCTTTCTGCTCTAATTTGTTGTTCAAGTCTCCCTTTAATAAACTTTTTTCTACATGATCTAAAACAAAAAATTCAAATTTCTTAAAATCTACACATTCCTGTGAGTGTCTTGCCAAAGAGTTATTCCTGTCTTTGTTCTTAATGGCTAGGGTATGCTCATAGATCCTACGTTTTAGCATTCTTTTGGTTTTCCCTACATAATAATTGTCACAAGTTGAACAGGTGGCTATATAAACCACATATTCACTGTGACAATTGTAATACTTTTGTGCCCAAAATGTCTTATTTATATGCTTGAGTGTCACAAAGGAGGTGTTGGTAATATATCTACACTGTCTACAATTCTGACAGGCAAAAGTTCCCTTCTTCCTACTGATGTCCCTAGTAGGTGCTACTCTTGTATTGTTGTCTATTTCTAACATACTTTTTAAATTGATTACATTTTTGTATGTGAAACATGGTTTTATGCCTACACATGCCATGAGCTCTCTATTCCCTAAGATTATACCCCAATTTCTTTCTATAATACCCCTTATATTCCCCAATTGGTTGGATATTGGAAGAGGAAAAGCTGTGTGGAAATCTACATGTTTGTGTCTATCCATAGTGACACCTATCGATACTTCTTCCATATAAGCCATCCTATTGCTTGACAAAATTGGTCCAGCTACTCCATTACGAAGCCTTTTGACTTCATTTTCAATCCTCTTTATCAAATGTTTTTTATAACCTCTAGCCAAAAATAAATTTCTTAACTGTAATAGCTCATCTTGATATATATTGTCTTCTGATGTCAATCTACTGAGCCTAATTATCTGGCCCTTGATGACATTTCTCTTCATATGGGTGGGATGCAAACTGTCTCTGTGTAAGTACTGGTTGGTGAAACAGGGCTTTCTATATATTTTGCTATGCAAGATGTTTTTCGTGGAATCAATATAAAGGCAAATGTCCAAATAATTAATGCACTTGCCATATCCACTGTGTTTAAATATCAAGAAACTTGTGGTTTTGTTTAAATCTTCAACCATAGTTTCAAATTCAGTTCTTTCTCCCACCCATGCGAACACCAAATCATCTATGTACCTTCCATAGAACTTGGCCTTACCAAAATAAGGATGCTTTTTAAGATATTCCTGCTCCCAATCTGCCATGACGATGTTGGCAAAGGCCGGTGCAACTCTAGCCCCCATCGCTACACCAGAGGTTTGCTGATAGATGTTATTGTCGAACTGGAAAAAATTATTGTGTAAAACAATTTCCATTAAGGCACAGATGGTGTTGATTCTTGAATTTTGCAGTTCTGTATTATGTGTCAAGTAGTTTCTTAAATGTTCTATTCCCAACTCCTGATCTATACAGGTGTACAAACTCTTGACAGATCTCTGTTTAACATACAAGGCCATGTCAAACCCTGAGCAGTCGGACATGCTCCACTTAAAGAAATCCCAATCCCTCAAAGCCAAATGCTCCAGGGATCTAAAGCTTGTCATGCTGGAGGGATAGATTCCTGACCCAGAGACTACCCATACTCTGGAATACACTGCCCATACATGTCAAGCAGACTGCCTCTTTGGCCAACTTCAAAAAGAACCTTGACGATTGGATGGGAGATAGGAAATTCACCCCAGGGATCACGTCAGTCGCCCTGCTAGACAGGAGTCCAGCGAAGTAAATACTGTGGGAAGAAATATCCAGGGAATTATTATGGCTAGGCTTGTATAGGTCCTAGGGCAGACAGCCTAGTACCAACCAATGAAACTATAACTAATTTATCTTTGAAACAGAATATCAAAACAAATACACTAAAACATCAAGAGTCTGATTTTTATCACCCACTTTTACTGTCTTTCTTATGTGGTTAGTAAAGGGTTGAAAGTAAACTGTCTTTGAGATTATAGGCATGACATCAGTGGGAAGACATAGGCATAATGTGTTGATTGTCCTCAACTATTAAATTATATTATCCTTGGTGAAGTGTGCAGCATTAATAACGTGAATATTTACTTTATTATAATACAAGTTGTCCAATAAATTAGCACAATATATAGAACATACACATTAACATTTGTACATTTTTAGACTCGGTGTTAAACCATATTGTAGTACCTCTGCTATATGTATTAAAATGTTAACTATTAGATGATTTTATGTTCTGGTGGATGAAGTTAAATTTGAAACACCATCAAAACAGCACGTTATTTCAGCTTCCTATTGAATTATTGGCACTTGCAATGCAGAGTGCTGAAAAAAAATACCAATATCACAGAAGAAGAGAAAATCTCAAAAATCTCTCTTTTCCTAAAACCTTCTATTTATGGACAAGCCCCCTTCCACCCCCATGTGGGGGGCAAGCCCACAACTCCTCCCTAACTTATATATACTAACTCCAAGATAGCCATGCCTTGGAGAAAAGGGAATATTCTGAGAAGTAGCTTCACGGCTTATTATATGTAAGGAAGTTTAATCTTTTGGCAATTCAGTCTCCATATTTTGGGACTTTGCCGTGGTGGTGCAGTGGATAGCGTTGCCACCTCACAGCAAAAGATTCTCCAGTTCGATCTTTGGCTGGTGTACCTTCTGTGTGGAGTCTACATGTCCCTCCTGTGGTCTTGTGGGTTTTCTCCCAGTTCTCAGGTTTCCTCCCACATCCCAAAGACATGCTGTAGGTGGATTGGATACTCTAAATTGGCCCAAGGAGTGAGTGTGTGTGTGTGTGTGTGTGTGTGTGTGTGTGTGTGTGTGTGTGTGTGTGTGTGTGTGTGTGTGTGTGTGTGTGCCTTCTGTGGAAGGTTGGGCACCAGGCTGGCAAATCAACACCATAAAACTCCACTGCCAATCAGGAGTGGACAGGTGATCCACTGTGGTGACCCCTAACCAGGAAAAGCTGAAAGAAGAAGAAGTCTCCATATTTTTGGACTCACTTTATGAGGTCTTGACATTTCAAATGGTTATCAGTTATTTGAAAGGGATTACAGTGGAAATACAGTATAGTATAGTATAATATATCATATAATTACCATTTAATCTTACCGTTATATCTTGCATGGATGCCTGTATTTATTTGGTGATTACATTTTTTTCTTTTTGAAGCTAAAAGGGTTTATTTTCAAGAAATGATGCCAAATATTTAAATGACTTAATCAGGTATTTAGATGAAGCTGAATTTAAGATAAAAATGTCTGCTTTTTACTTAAATGTATGATGATTCACTTTTGTTATTTAAGAATAGTTAACACATATGTCCAAATGCATAAATCTACAGATATTTTGGCTGAGAAGCATATTGTAAGTAGGAAGCAACAACTATTTAGAATTAATTACCCCCTCACAATAACAATATTCCAATATCATTGTTTCATTATTAATGTCTTATTCAGGAGATTTGTTTGGTTTTGTAAAGTAACTAGAAAATTATTTATTTTACAGCAGACTGTAAGTAAATGTACACTTAAGAAATCTTACTCCATTAAAAAATAACACATTTTATGTAGTGGCTAGCTTGTATAGAGGTAATTTAATATAATATATCTTTTGAAAGAAGGGACTTCATTCTCCCATTGGTTACCTGTGTGTCTATCAATCAATGAGTATATCACACGTGTATATGCATCTGTTTCCATATGTTTTTATGCATCTTGTATATGTGGTTACATGAAAGAAAATGCATACTGCCCTCTCACTGTGTATTTTTGACAGTGATCCCCTTAGAATCTCATATTTAAAAACTTGCTATGATTATAGAAGATTAATCCAAGTCTTATAGAACTGTCCCAATGTAAACATTTGCTACCCAATTAATATGTAGCAGTATACACTGAGAATTGCCTTGATGAGTCACTTTTTATAATCAGCTGATTGGGTCTCATTGAAAAATTGCTAAGGTTTTGTTAAAATGGTTAAACATATCACAATAAAATATAGTGAATGCACATGAGTTTAAACAACTAATTCAGGAAGCTCAGTGTAAATATGTAACATTTAAAATGTATTTAGAAAGCTCAATATAAAATATATGCTATTTAACATAGGATGGAAGATTGTCTTCTTACCATTCAGAGACAGAAATATTTTGAGTGCAGATGTAAAATAAATAAATGTCTTCCTTTTATGCTAAGGTAAACACACATTCAGTATCATAGAAGAACTTATTAAATATTCTAAAATAGTATGCAATGCTTCAAAACATGGACAGCTGACATTTTCTTCAAGACATTAATCTTCACTAGTCATTATTTTGTTTTGTTTTTTGTTTTGTGAACACCAGTGCCAGCTCAATTGCAGAGAGGGATAAGGCCCAGACAATGGCCCAAGTGATCTGAGTTCAGTTAGTATCTCAGATGTCTGAGGTGTTGACAGGGACTATTGGCATACAAATCCGGGGGGGGGGGGGTCCATGGAATTGGGGCACATTGTTATGTATTGATTTTCTTGGTTGTGTTTTGGGAAACAGCTATAAAGTATTACCTGAGGATGGATGGGAAATCCTGCTAGTATTGGTCACTTGTGAAAATGAGGGGTACTTCAGACCTGATGCCCATTGCATGTCATTCTCTCAATGTGGTACAGAATGCATGCAGAAAGTTGATAAAATAAGTGAAAAATACTACCCAGCTGCAGTGTGTCACTAACCCTAGGTCTGATCAATGGCCTTTGAGACAAGATAGGTATCGTGCAAGGGAGGCTAAGATAAGAAAAAATTGGGGAAATTGAGAGCCAGATGCATGCTATTTATTTATTTATTTAAATTTGCTTACAATGGTAGAGCATCAATAGGCAGACAAAATTGACAAGACAGCAATAACACATCTTCTTCTTCTTCTTTCGGCTGCTCCCGTTAGGGGTCGCCACAGCAGATCAACTGTTTCCATTTCTTCCTGTCCTCTGCTTCTTGCACTATCACACCGGCCACCTGCATGTCCTCTTTCCCAACATCCATAAACCTTATCTTAGGCCTTCCTCTTTTCCTGTTACCTGGCAGCTTCATCCTTAGCATCTTTTTCCCAATATACTCTGCATCCCTCCTCAGCACATGTCCAAACCAACGTAATCTTGCCTCTCTGGCTTTGTCTCCAAACCTTCCAACCTGGGCTGACCCTCTAATATACTTATTCCTAATCCTGTCCATCCTCGTCACACCTAGTGCAAATCTTAACATCTTCATCTCTGCCACATTAAGCTCTGAGTCTTGCCTTTTTGTCTATACCACTGTCTCCAACCCATATAACATAGCTGGTCTCACTACCGTCTTGTAGACCTTCCCTTTCACTCTTACTGGTACTCGTCTGTCACATATCACTCCTGACACTCTTCTCCACCCACTCCATCCTGCCTGTACTCTCTTCTTCACCTCTCTTCCACACTCACCATTACTCTGAACTGTTGATCCCAAGCATTTAAACTCATTCACCTTCGCCACCTCTACTCCCTGCATTCTCACCATTCCTCTATCCACCTCTCATTCACACACATATATTCTGTCTTAGTCCTGCTGACCTTCATTCCTCTTCTCTCTAGAGCATATCTCCACCTCTCCAGGATCTCCTCCACCTGTTCCCTACTCTCACTACAGATCTCAATGTCATCTGCAAACATCATAGTCCACGGGGACTCCTGTCTGATCTCGTCTGTCAAACTGTCCATCACCGTTGCAAATAAGAAAGGGCTCACAGCTGATCCTTGATGTAATCCCTCCTCTACCTTAAACACATCTGTCACTCCCACCGCAGACCTCACCACTGTCACACTACCCTCGTACATATCCTGTACCACTCTTACATACTTCTCTGACACTCCTGACTTCCTCATACAATACCACAACTCCTCTCTAGGCACCCTGTCATATGCTTTCTCTAAATCCACAAAGACACAATGCAACTCCTTCTAACCTTCTCTGTACTTCTCCATCAACACTCTCAGAGCAAGACAGCAATAACACATAAGTGACAGAAAAACAGTACAATGGCAGAGTGTCATAAATCTGAACCTCTTAGAACAAGAAATCTGGACAAAGCCAAAAATACTGGGGGATAATTGCACAAAAGCAGGAACAAATTTGAAATATTGCTCTTAGAAAGTTGCTAGAATAAAACGTTTTGCGTCAGCATACATTTTCTGAAGGATATGAAAAGTATGAAACTCAAATGTCTGTCATTATTTAGTGACTTCAGTCTTCAATGATTTTCCAGAAAACCACAAATTATATGAAGAGCAGACCAGAAATATGAGGCAAATATCTGGACATTCTGTGAAAATCTGGACAGTTGGGAGCTATTTAGAGTGTTGCTTTTGATACATTGTAAATCTACTATATTAATTTACAAACTGCAAAGATGTTCCAAAACATTCGAGAAATTAGAGTAGAACAAATTACGGATGTGAAAAGGAGCAAACGATCTTAGTGGTTGTTTTAGAGTGGAGAAGAGTTAAAGTACACTGAAGTGCTGTGACCTGAGGGGTAACAGGTACTTTCTGCTTGTTTAACTAAATACAATTTTGGGAGAGAACAGAACTTGGAATAAGAGGATGAGTCTTTAATTTCAAGTGGGAGAGACGCCCTCAGGTTGGCTTGAGAACTGAGAATGCATGGTCATGGATATAAAGCTTAGATTATGAGATTTGCATTTTAGGTAAAGTTTTTTAGATTGCATGTGGACGTGTGACTTATTAGTTTTGAGATTAAAGGAGGGGGATAGCATGTTCGTGTAGCAATTTGAAGAGCTGAAATCCCAGAAGCAGGTCTGTCTTCTCTTTGGTTAACTGGGAGTCAGTTTGCCTTTTTAGTGTTACACAGTGATGTTCATTTCTTGGCGAATGTGAAATAAATCTATATATTATATTTCCTAGTAGATGAATAGTGCTGTAGTTTTTAGTACAGGTGGTTGATATAAGAGAGAGGCTGAATTCAAGATGAGGGAGTATGATTCCTTTCCCTATTGCAGACCTGGGGTGCGTGAGTGGAAAGAATATTTTTTTTGCACCCAGAAAAGTTGAGTATTATTTTTATGTGCATCATCAAGATGCAGATTGAAGTTGAATGAATGGCCTATCCAGAGACCAAGAAACTTGAAAGATGAGACTTGCTCTAAGGGACTGTTGTTCTGAATAGAAATTGTTTAAGTTTTTTTTTTAGATCTGCTGAGTTTTTGTTTAATACAAAAATGGAGCAAAATATATGGGAAAAAACTTTGTGAAAATATGTATTGGAAAGAAGAAACTGTGAAGGCCTCCAAAAACTGTATTTAAGAAAAATCACCAGGTCATATTGGATTACAGTTAACACCTGCTCTCATGTTAGTTCACAGTTTAAAGTTTAATTTATTGATGTGATATATAATAAAGGTAAAAATAGCAAATCATTTCCAGACACCAGCAAAAAGTAATAATTTCAGTAATATGAAAATCAGGCAAAGATCCATTCCATTACTTTGCATTAACCCAATTCAGATTTAAGCTCAGAGTATGGACAAATATATCGACTGACTTGCTGAATGAAGATCCCTTTTCCTAAAACTGAAATAATAATGAGAAATTTGTATACATTTATCCTAAGAAGACACATATGTTATAAAATGAACCCAGTAATATGAACCTGTGACAGCTGCCCCATCTATGTTTATATAGCAGCTTAAGTCTACTATCAGACTTACATACAAAGCCTCAAGCCTAATCAAAAGACATTATTAGACTTACATACAAAGCCTCAAGCCTAATCAAAAGACATATCTCTGAGTCAGCAAATTCAGAAAAAAAATGTCAACCACTTTGATTCCTGGGATATTCACTGTTCCACAGAGTACCTATCCACAGTGTAGCAGTCTTGGTGTATTTTGGAAGTAAAGTTCACATGTTTGTCTCACCAGATTTTAGGGTTCAAAACACTAAATATCTTACTGTGATAACATTTACGGAAGCATATCAGCTTTTCCAGCCTGTGTATCAGCATTTCAAACGATTCTCATAAACCAGATTATAAAAAACAATGTCAGAAACATTGTATTACACCCATCTGTTAATGTTTCTGATAAGGTTATAAAGAATTCTTACCATTCCTCATGAATTACTGGAAGGCTGCTATAACAACACCGATAGTAGATTCCATTCTTCCTTGCATGTGCACTCGGTAGTCATCAGTTAATGACATTTTCCTGTATTATCTGCATTGTTTCAGTGTCTGAACAGCAATGACTGCCAACCTTTTCATATCACTTCACTGATGTCTCATAATTAGTAGAAAGTAACCTCACCTGCTGTCATATATGTACTTTCTGTTTTATTATGCTCAAGTACCTTACCCTTATCACACCATAAAGCACAGCTAGGACTGTATTGTTCATTATGCATTAGGCAAAGCAACACGAGACCATGTACCTCTACTTGATGCTAAAAAGACATAAGTTAAACTAATCATTTTTCAGATTTCTTCTAAAAATACTGCTTTAGTTTTTCATTTTATCTATATTATTTGATGTGATTTTAATAGTTATGAACATTGTAAAGCTCAGATTAAACCATCAGGTAAATTATCTATATTCTTTTCTTTCATTTTAAACAGTGTCCCACAGAACGGTTATTCCTAGTTTTACACTTTTACTCATTCTATACTTAGAATGCTTGATAAAGTAATCAGGCATTAATCAGGCCTTTGGTGAAAATGCTCACTATTTGCAAATGACCTCTTAGTATAATTAAG
This sequence comes from Protopterus annectens, assembly GCF_019279795.1. Lineage (NCBI taxonomy): Eukaryota > Metazoa > Chordata > Ceratodontiformes > Protopteridae > Protopterus > Protopterus annectens. The sequence continues at coordinate 301,824,835 of NC_056734.1, forward strand.
AAACCAGATAATCATCTCACACAATTCCTTAATATCATGATACAAACTTTAATTATTTCATATCATAAAAACATCACCCAAGGTGGCATCTACATGCATTAGTCATTCTCTTTAATATCAAGTAAAGAAACAGTATGAGTTTTGAGAATGTAAAATAGTTTAAAATGACTATCCCTGGGATTCAGAAACATGCCCAGTGTGACAGCGGAGTGCTTCCCACAGATACAGCTTATAGCCTGATGTAGCCAATGGTTTATCATCAGTTAATGAGTTGAACTTTCACAGCTTAGCACTGTTCATTAGTACACCTGCTCAAGCTAGGGACAGAGCCTGCTGTGAAGGTAGAATATTTACAATCACTGATAGGAGAGTGAAAAGGAAAACTGACAAGTGGAGATAATGCATATGCTTCAGTGTGCGCACATATGCTGAGATGTGAGAAGACAGGAAAACAATTACATTATTATAAAGAGATCACTGCAATGGTTAAATCTATTGTTGGACCAAAAGTAGGGCGGAAATGGGTGTAGTGAGCAATAAGAAAAGGGGCAGCAAGCAGAGGGCAATACAGAAGGGAAAGAGCAAAGATAAGAATGGGATTTGGGAGATGGACGGAGATTATTTCTGTTTTTTTTTTTTTTTTTAGAACAGGTACACATTTTGTTTTTAAAAAGGGAAGCTGGGGAATAATGTAAGAAAATGTATAAAGAGACAGAGGATCAGAAAAAAGGGAAAACTCACATTCATCTACATAGATAAAGAATGACAGAAGTAGTTCTAGAACACTGAGGGGATGGAGGCAGCAGAATAAGATACATGTGGACAAGGGGAAGACACTAGTGATGCTGAAGATTGGACAACAAACAGGGGAGGGCATTGACTCACAAGGAAGGGGACCATGAGGACAAAATGTGGTTGGTTATCTCCTTTGTGTCTCACTGCTTGTGCACAGTGATGGGTTACTGTAACATATTGCATTCATTATTAACTAGTAATATTATGGGTTACTCTCCAATATAGTAATGCAGTAAGAATAATATATTACTTTTTTAGTAAATGGTAATGTAAATGTGCATTATTTTTGCGTTACTTTTGCTCGAATAGAGCATTAAGCATCTTTGCATTATGGTGCTTTGTGTACAAATTGTTGAAATGCAATTGCTTCCTTTTACATACTTTATCACTCTATCAAAGACATTCTAATAAATGTATTATTATTAAGATATCTATGCATTTTATGTCTACTCTCTGGTGATGTCATCACATGTAATGTGCACGAGCATTTATTTTTCTGCTTTCACTCACACTACTATTTAATAATTAATTACAAATGGAAATTCGCAGTTCATTTGAATTATCTGTGTGCATGGAATTCTTTGAACTAATTATGAACGATGGAAAAAACATTGATGTAAAATATAAGCTATGTCCGCTGACAAAGAAGACCTACAGAACTTCGGTAAAACGTACATCAAATTTAAAGAAGCATCTTGAGACATCACATCCTAGCACAACTGGAAAGCTAAATACTCTCAAAAAGAAGGGGATTGATTTAGGTGCTGAAAGTTTGGACAAGAAATCATTGACACAGCCTTTTGTAACAGTTGTCATTGGTTTTGGTCATGCCACACAGTCCAAGGTGGAGAGTTTGATCATTGACTTTGTGGTGAATGACATGCAGTGTTACAGCATTGTCAAACAGCTATCCTTCATCAGTCTTGTAACTGGCCTGCAACCAGAAAAGGTGGTCATGAGCAGGAAAGCACTTATTGAATGGAGAAACAGTTCAGTGATGTGAAAGAGAATCTGATGGAAACCTTAGCAAGAGTTTCAACTATTTGCACTATGGCTGACATTTGGATCCATCAGAATCCCAATTTTTTTGACATTACCGCCCACTGGATTAACTGTAACACACTTCAACAAAAGTCAGCTGCTTTGTCATGCTACAAATTACAGGGGATTCATACATATGATCTCATAGCACCAACTCTTGAGACCATTCATATCAAGTACAAGATAGGTCAAATGGTGTGTGCGACAATTACTGACAACAGCAGCAATTCTGTAAAGGCTTTCACTGTCTTCGCCGAATGTGAGAAATTTTATACTATGTATTCTGTCCCAATAGCATGACAGATGTGCTGAATCAGTCAGAGCAAAGTGAGAACACCCATCTGAGATGTGCAGCACACACATTAAATCAAGTTGCTGTGCACAATGCTTGTGATGATGGACAGTATAAAAAGATCATGCAAAGCACTATGACCAAATGCTATGCTGCTTGGAACAAGGCTAGTTGCTGCAACCAAGCTGCTGAGGTGGTGCACAAGGCTTTCACTGTCTTCGCCGAATGTGAGAAATTTTATACTATGTATTCTGTCCCAATAGCATGACAGATGTGCTGAATCAGTCAGAGCAAAGTGAGAACACCCATCTGAGATGTGCAGCACACACATTAAATCAAGTTGCTGTGCACAATGCTTGTGATGATGGACAGTATAAAAAGATCATGCAAAGCACTATGACCAAATGCTATGCTGCTTGGAACAAGGCTAGTTGCTGCAACCAAGCTGCTGAGGTGGTGCACAAGTGTGATCTGTCATTGATTGTTCGCAATGCAACATAATGGAATTCCATTTTCTCTGTGATGGAAAGAATTCACTGCATTGCAACTTTGGATGAAGGCTTGCTGAATGACATATGTGAACAGATTGGAGTTGCCATCTTCAGGCCTGCAGAAATTACATTTATTGTTGAGTTTGTGCAAGTAATGCAGCCCCTGGCATTGGATCTGGACTTTCTGCAGTCAGAGCTGAAAAGCTTCATGGGAATCTTGGTCCCACCATTATGTGCCTAAAAAGCAAGTTGTCTGAAGTCAGTCAGTCTGTGAAGCTCATTGTGCCACTAATTGATGCTCTTCTTAAAAGCATTGAGGTTCGGTTTGATCACCTTCTGGAATGTGAAGAACTCATTCTGGCTAGCATAGTGCATCCACAGTTCCATTTATGATGGATGGACAGTGAATAGCAGAAACTCAGAGGCAAGGCTGTGCTCCTTGATGCCATGCAGAAACTTGATGAGCCTGCACATGGGTCATCTGAAGCTTCTGCACTAACTGCTGAAGACAAGTTTCTTCAGCTGCAAAGAATCAGCAACAGACAGTGTCAGTATATCTTCTCAGATGGACCTGTATCTGTCTGACCCTTCCAGAGAAATATCTTCTCTCAACAGTTACCCTGTAGTCAAAAAGATATTTATGAGCACTAATACAGTTTTGCCAGCTAGTGCACGTGCTGAGCACCTATTCAGTCTTGGTGAGCAAGTGCTGACTGCAAGAAGAAATAGACTCATCATTGAACACTTTGAAATGTTACTCCTTCTTTGAGGCAACAGAAATGTGTAGTCATTGTGAGTCTTTATATAAGGTGATATTACGTTTGACTTTTTTGTGATAGTAGTCGTTAGACCTATATGCCATATTCTGTAAGCATTTTTGAGTCCTCTGCATAAGTTTTAGCAGATTAGCCTAATGTACGTCATTTAAAAGTACATTGAATGCATTTTACAGTCTATGCCTAAGTCAACACTGTCTAGTAGCCGCTGATTAAAGTACCATATGGTGTCGAAGTGTTGTGCTGATGAACGGCTGCTGAGTGAAAATCGAATCTTTCAGTATACCAGCTCTGAAGTATCCTCAACACTCTGCAAGGATGGCTCTATGATCAACCAACTTTTGTCTTGTCAGTTTTTGCGATGCTCTATGTAAAATTCTTTTCACAATTAGATCTTTCAGTTGATAATAGACAAAATGTTATGAGTTGTTATGTGTCTTGTGCTGCTGGCTGTGTGTAGTTTGGTTTAATTATTATTTGTGACTCTGACTATAAAGACTACTCGGTGGGACTTTGTAAACTGTAAAATGCTGTTCACCATTATTGAAACACTGTGTATACAACTTTAATAATACACTCATACTTATGTGCTTACTTGAGTGAGTAAATCTCAATATAACAATCGATAAACTATACTTATGTAAAAGTATTGCAACAGTAGTGCATTACTTTAGTTAGAAGTACATTATTTTAGTTAGTAACTAGTAATATATTACTGTTAAAGAAAAGTAAAAAGTAATAGTAATATGTTACTTTCACTGAAAAGTAACTAGAAATAGTAACTTATTACTTTTATTAGTAGCTAGCACAACACTGCATGTGCAATAACCAGGGAGAAGTCAATCAGCACACTGACCACCCGCCCTTTTGGGCCCTGCTTGAGATGGTGATGGCAGGGGCAGAGAGTGATGAGACTCTATCAGCCATAGTGGAGCTTTTCTAAGTATGTGATGCAAGCTTCCAGACCCTGATCTAATGGATCTCTCACCACTGCCATCAACTCCAGCATGAGCCAAATTTATGACCCTGCTGAAGAGAACAATGGTGCTCCCAGAGAAGCACCATTGCAGGATTCACAGCTGTCTCCTGATGCAACTATCAGGGTGTTAGCCTGGGATATAGGTTGGGAACATAAAGGGGATTACTGCAGGTCTATAGTCCCTTGCCACAACACTGGCACTGGTGTGGTAGCTGCTGCAGGAAATGAAACAAATGAAAGAAATAGAGAGAGAAAATATCAGCTGGAACATGGCTGCAAAATAAATGATAGCAACAAAGGAGGGGAGTGGAAGGAAAGGAGAAAAAATGTGTAAAATAAAGATAACTGATATTTGCAGCACATTTAAGAAATTATGATATAGAACTATATTAGTATAGCTAGATAATGGCACGATTTGACTAAGTGTATGAATATATGATGTAGGTTTGTCTGGAAAGGTCCGCTTTATTAATCATGGGTTATGGGTTATAGCATGCGCTCATTACTCTGTATTGTCATTTCATTTCTTGTGTTTATCATGAGCATTGTTCAACAATTTGTTGCAAATATTTTTCTTAAAGTGTGAAAAATAGAAAGAGTACATGACGTGGGTAAAACTTTACTAGCATGCAGTCAGTAGTCATATTAACTGCTTTTCCATACAATCCTAAGCTGCCAAAGGCATGCCTTGTGGATAGTCAGCTGCGATCGGTCAGCACACAGATGATGTCTGACAACTGAGTTTTTTTGCAGACCATATCGTGATGTTGTCAGCTGCATGTTGGATATGCCACGTATATTCTACCACCTTTATACTTGTGAGAGGACACAAAGAAGTGCAGTTATATTAAAAGTGTTTATGGCTACACAGATGTGCATGTTATAGGTGCCTACCATCAGCACACAAGGAAGCAGATTGTATGAGGGTGCAGGCATGGGCTGAACTGATGTTAAAACTTTCATAAATTATCCCTTCCTTACATGGTATGCTGCCTGCCAAACACAAGCAATGCAAATGCAAGTTCTCCAATGCAGAGGCAGGTCTTTTTGAAAACTTTCTGCATTCGTGTTTGGTGAATGATGGGTCATAGTAAGTCTGACTGACCCAACCATAACCTTGCTTGGTGGCATGTGGTGAATGATATAAAAGCTGTATCAGGGCAAGGCACTACAATCAGGTGATATGTCAAGCCTCTGAACAGATAGATGCTGACAAAGAGCATTCCACCTTCCTGACACAGGAGTTTATGGTGATGGGAGGCAATCTGTTTTTCCAAACCACTGCTAAAAGGGATGGAGGAGTTCCTTGCCTCTCTGCATGGGGTAGAGGTAGGTCTGAATCATCCGTATGCCATGATGGAGTCCTGAACTTTGGGTCAGAACTACAGTGGGTTCTCATAATCTTGAATGGAGATATTCAGGGTGTTTATGCCTTTTCTCTATTAGATAAGTGCCTAATGGGTAAATATGTACTGTACTGCAGATTATGTGTTCTGTCCATTATTTTACATAGGGACATTTGAGCTTCAGACTACATGACCACAAGTATATTGTAAGGTGTATCTTAAAATGTTCTGCTATGCAGTAGTATTCATTCATTCTCTAGTATTAAAGTAATGGTGGCTGGTCTTATTTGTGTCACTCAGTAATACCACTTCTACCATGATGTAGACTTCCATGAGGGTATGGAGCCCATTTTGCAGAAATGCAGAGTAAGCCGGCTCATGTTCTTGCAGCACACCTTCCTCTAGGCAAAGACTGGACTGTGCCTTTGATCCTCACAGGACAGTTGCTTCCATGTGCAGGATGCGCTTCAATGTGCGGGATGTGCAAGGAATGCACATAAATCTACTGTGGATGACCTGTCCCTGCCTGTCTGAACAGACTTCAGTGCTGCATCAATGGTTGAGGCCTTGTCTAAGCAGCCACACACAGATATGTCTACAGTGCTCACATCCATACTCACAAATACACACATGCACATACACAGCAAAAGTAACAACTTCCTCTCACTGCTCAGTATACTTTAGGTCTGATCCTTGCACAGCTCGCACACACACACACACACACACACACACACACACACACACACACACAGACACACACACACACACACACACACACACACACACACACACACACACACACACACACACAGTGCTAAGTTAATATCAGTCATATTACCATGCACATATTTTCCTTTGGAGGTTACTAGGCATTGTGTTCCCCCCTACCTGTGCAAATGATAGCTGTGCCCTGCCATCTGTATCTTTGTTACTTCGGTATTCTATGCCTGACATTCGACACAACCAACTCTGTTCATGGATAAACACAGCTTGGCAGTTGATTCTTATGCTTAAGTTCTGACATTCTTTATCATGCCTTAACTGACTCATCTTTATGAACCAGCTGTTGCCTGTTCTCCAGTACCATGGTATATTGCGCTTGACTTCCTCTGGCATAGTCCTGTCCTACTGTAGGCTCCTGCACAGGCTTTTCACTGGGTTTCTCCTCCACTGCTTGTTGCTCTAGAACCTCTTCCTCCTGAATGTGGCCTCCCTGCTGCAGATGAGTTCGCAAAATTATCTTCGTACAAGTCTTAAGGGCATGCTGCAGGCCACCACCAGATGCATCCTAGCAGTAAAGTAGGCATTCAGCAGGCCAAACACATGACTGATGATGAACTTGATTTTTGATAGGGTATAGTTGTAGCCACTGTTTGCCACAACAGGATTTGGAATAGGTATCCTCAGCCATAGCTCATGGGCATACTCCACATATCCCACAGGCATGCAAGTGATGGAGACAATCTCAACCAGCCTCTGCATGGTGACTCTTATTAAATTGTGGTAGCAGTCCACATTTCCAGCAAAGTGAATGGTAGAAGGCTGTCATAGGTGCCTCTGAGGTTCATAATGTGCAAACATAACTACCAACAGTATATACAGGCTGTTGTCTGTACATGTTTGTTAATGGAATAACTACTCCAAGTATTTTTCTATAATTCATCTCCTGTAACTTTGGGTTTTACCACAGTCAATAGCTCTGAAGCTAGTTGCAGAAGATATATATATACATATATATATATATATATATATATATATATATATATATATATATATATATATATATATATATATATATATATATGTCTGAATCACTCCACCATATTATTAACCCACATTTGCACTTGCAGAATCACGTTTTTAATATTGCTTCTCACTGTCATGTCATTATACCACCATTATCATACTATGGTGGCCACAGTTTCCCCTTGGCCTTCTCTGATCATGCTGAATGTTTCTCTAAATCACCCACTCTATTGTACAGCTGCTCTTCTTTCAAAATTGCTTACTGTGACGTGGAAAGTCAAGGTATATATTCATATTAATCCTACCATGTGACTGTTATGTAACATGATGCATATCATTCCTAACACACAGTACTTAACAAAATGTATGACTAAATGTTCTTAACACATGGCGCATACTGCACAACATGTATGACTGCATGTTTCTGCCATTCCTAACATACACCATATATGTAGCAACATGTATGGCCTAATTATAATATCACAATACTGAAGTAGTCTTTTCCAAAGTACCAGACTAGTTCTAGAAACTGTAAACTGCTATATTCTTGCAGATTCTGCTAAAACTACCCTCTGTCACCTTGAATTATGTAATACAAATCAGACGTACCTTAAAATACACATGAAGTAGAAAATGCTGAAACATGCATTCAGATAAATCAGTAAGCTATGCATCTGAATGGTGGCTGCCACTTCAGAGGTAAATGAATGTAGCTTTCAGCAGTCCACATCCCCAAGCCACTGCCTACTTCCAATGCACTATCAATGACATGATAGTAACTAATGCCACCTTCTTAGATACAGTATATTTACCTATTGAAATTATAAAATTCAACCTGATTTTTTTTTTCTGTCTTCAGAGTTGAGTTCCAACAGATTTCTATATGAAGTATGCATACTTTCTTACTTCTGAGTACAATGTAGCAGTGTGGCAAACATCAGTACAACATAGTAACCAGTCCCACAAAGGTCGTTTCACCCCGGTGACAAATAGCATTTGCACTTATCCGAAGTAACACGACATGTTAACATTAACATCCACAGTTTGTGTGTATCATCATCATTACCACAAGTGTTGCAACACGATACACCTTAAATCCAGAAATAGATGCTGGTCTTATTTTGTTGGTTTGGTTTAAGTCACCCAACTTATTTCCACTATAGTATTTCTTTGTGCATATGTGTACAATTATAGTTTTACATGTAACTAATTAGAGAGCTTGGGGGAGCTAGACAGTTAACCAGTTTCAGGTTTTATCACATTAATGACTGAATAAAAATGAGATCTCATTCTTGTTCTTTACACTTAATATGATAATACAAATTAAGTTTTGTAATGCTCGGCATTTTATGAAGTGCATAACCAGGTTATAGAAAGAGAATTTATAATCCTGAGCAACACACTTACTTACCCCCTTTGATTTATAATCTCAGTTTTTTTAATAACAGCTTAATAACTGTTAAACTGTCAGCTTCTTCTTCAAGGAACAATGCAACCTAATAACCTGCTGCTACTTTATAAAAAGAATGGTGTGACATTTTAAAATCTGTTGTTATGCAATTATAACAACTTGTAAAACTGTATCTCATACTTTATTTTTTATGTTGGATGAGTGGGTTTCTTTAGGTACTTTAGCTTCCTAATTTAGAATAACATGTTTGTTAATCAGTGAACTACAAGCTGTGTGTGTGTGTGTGTGTGTGTGTGTGTGTGTGTGTGTGTGTGTGTGTGTGTGTGTGTGTGTGTGTGTGTGTGTGTGTGTGTGCACATGTGTGTGTGTGTGTGTGTGTGTGTGTGTGTGTGTGTGTGTGTGTGTGTGTGTGTGTGTGTGTGTGTGTGTCTGTATATATCCATATATACTAATTACATATGTTTGCGTTTGGGTCTACTGTAGATCATTGAAATCCCATTTCACTGACTTTCATTTCACTGAGACCAAATCACCTAAATTTCACAACTCTGACAACTCATTTCAGCTTTCAGTGTTAAATTTCAAAAGACAAAATGGGAAACCATAAACAAACACACTCACAAAACTAATGCTTACCTCTTTCCACAACTTAAAAAGTACTTACTTATCCTCTTAACAGAAACCAGACAATATAAAACCAAACTAAGTGGGGGGTTATCCCCCAACACCCCCCAATGTGGGGTTCTGTGGGCCCCACACCCTCCCTAACTATAAATTAAATACTAACTCCAGGATTGCACTACAGTGGGGAAAAGGGCAAATACCTTTTACTTGTCTCACAGTACTCTACATGCGGCCACTACTGCTGGGAAGTCTATAGCTTAAAATTCAGTGAAACGAGATTCACAAAAATTAATTTTCAGTATTTAGAAAATTAGGTGATTTGGTCTCAGTGAAATGGGTTTTCAGTGATCTAAAGTAGACCCTTGCATTTATATATACGTATAGATATATAATAGATATGTATATAATATATATATATATATATATATTTTACAGATGTGTGTGTGTGTGTGTATATATATATATATATATATATATATATATATATATATATATGTGTGTGTGTGTGTGTGTGTGTGTGTGTGTTGCTTTTAATTCTACTCTCATTGCCCAGGTGATGGCTAAATGTTTGGAAAATATCTGATGGACTAGTTTGTCTACCCAGTCAGCAAGTGAATAAAATTAAAAGAATGACTGCTTTAAAGGTATGAAGCTTTTATGACTAAAACATTACAAAGTACAAAAAAAGTTAGAACTCACACCTTTCCAAAATATCTTCCAGAAAAAAATGCATTTAACTTACATAACTTAAATGCCTTTTCCTGGAAGATGTTTTCTTCTGATACTGTAAGCAGCCCAGAGATTCCACTCAAAGCACCCTACCCCTCATTTTTCACACACACACTACATATATACATCAGATAGTATTCAGAAACACATATTGCACTTTGTAATCCTGGTTACTTAGGGTTTTTCAGCATTTTAAAATGAGTAATTCAAAGACTGCTACACTTGCTGGAAACTGCCAAGTGTAAATGGGGCAGTCTTGGAGCTGATAAATATAAATTAGCCATGTGGTCAGCTGCAGAGTTGTGCGCTGCAATCAACATAGCATGGTAGAGTGATTCAAAGATAAAACTCAGCCATGTTATTTCAGAGGGAAGAGATGGGAATGTACATCATCTGTTTATGGCATACACCAATGCACCAATGCTGTCTGTGTACAGCATGCACAGGCCTGTTGACATTGTAGCAGAACAGTGGTGCGGGTGTGTGTGTGTGTACATTTGTATGTGTCTTTTTACACCCCACACACTCAATCATATCTATATAGCTATATTTATCTATATATCTATCTATAGCTCTATACATATAGGTTTCTTCTAATTTTCTCTGTTAGGCAACTACAAGGAAAGTGCAAGGAGCACAACAAACCTCTGTATATTGCCTTCACTGTACTGACCAAGGCATTTGACTTGGTCAGTAGGAAAGGTCTGTTTGAGATTCTGGCAAAGATTGCCTGTCCTCCAGTACTGCTTAGCATTATCAGGGTCTTCCATGAAGGCATGAAGGGGACCATCATGTATGACCTTTGCAGATTCTCAGTGGAGTAAAGCAAGGGTGTGTACTGGCTCCAACATATTTTGGTATGTTCTTCTCAGTTCTGTTGAAATTTGCTTTTGGAACTGCTATAGATGGTATCTGTCTCTGAACTAGACTGAATGGCAACCTCTTCAAACTGTTAAGACTTAGGTTGATGACCAGGGTGCTTAGGAAGCATCTAAGAAAGATGTTGTCTGATGATGATGCAACTATTGCGGTTCACACTCAGCAAGAATTTTAGTCATTTATGACTCACTTTGTGGATGCATGTATGGAATTTGGCCTCATTATCAACTCAGAGAAAACTCATTTGATGGGCCAAAATGTGGGCAGTGAGCCATCAATCATGGTGAATGACTATAAGCTGGAGGTTGTCCATTGCTTAACAGTAAGATCAACAAGTGCATTGGAAAAGCTACCACAATGTTTTCCAGACTGACAAAGAGAGTATGGGCTAATAATAAGCTCACTGTGCACACCAAGGTGCAGGTTTGCACATCCTGTGTTTTTAGCACATTACTGTATACCAGTGAAACATGGATTCTGCATTCAGAACAACAGGAGCATCTCAATATATTCCTTATGTGCTGCCTTAGGGACATACTTAGTAGCAATGTATTCCATATGCACTGCCTTAGGCCATACTTGGTAACAATGTATTCCATATGTGCAGACTTGGTAACAATGTTTTCCATATGCATTGCCTTAGGCACATACTTGGTATTTCATGGCAGGACAAGATCCCAAACAGCACAATGCTTGAGAGGATGGGCACCACCTCTTTGTTCACCCTCCTGAAACAGATATTTTTGGGTTGGTTAGGTCAAGTCTCATGCATGACAGATGGCTGAATGCCAAAAGACCTTTTTGAAGAGCTGGAGTCAGGAAAGAGGCTGAAAGGGTGACCCAACTTGCACTATAAGGACATAAGCAAGCATGACCTCGGTGCTCCCGCTATCAGTGTGTACAACTGGTATTCTCTCACCTCAGACAAGACTGCCTGGAAACAGGAAGTGAAGGAACCTCTCACTATATATGAAACCACCTTGGCAAGGAGAGCAGAGGATAACAGAGCCCTCATGAAGATCTGTGTCCATGATAACAGAATGACATCTGCCTAGTGCTGCCCAGACTGTGTAAAGGACTGCCACTCCCAGATTGGACTGCATAGCCATAGAAGACACTGCTCGAATCAGTTCAAAAGAAGAGCAAAATCATGATTTTTTGGGACCGAAGGATGCCTACAACTAGATAGCTATATCTATCTATCCATATATCCATATCCATCATCCACAACCCCTTTTTCCCATTTTTTGAACATGGGGTCTGGGTGTCACTTCAATATTGACAATCATCTAGAGCTGTTTATCATAACATGCTATTCGGCATACTTTTCTGATGTTGCTGCCCTTCTTATTCAAGTCAGATTTTGATTACACCTAGTTTTAACATTTCTGAAGCACAAGTTGTAGAGCTTACAGTACTTGCAATTATGGTTGTGCATGTTTATCTACTCATACAAAAAAAAAAAAACTTAACTGTTCTACTACTGAATGTACTGTAATCAAACCAGCCTTTACTCATTCCCACCAGTCATTAGCACGTACGTAGTGTGTGTTAGCATGTACATAGTGTAGAATGTCCATCTCCAGCTACCTACACACACAATGTACATTCCTGAGCAGTTTCTGAAAAATAAACTTAAAAAGCATAAGACAGATACCTGTAAATATTTTGTGAACAGTAAAAGCAGTAAAACTGCATAAATAGCAACGTTACCAATGCCTTTTTTTATTTGCTTGTTTTATGCCCGTGTGTTGCTTAAACTGATAGAACTGTTTTTGTTTTACTTGCTCCATTTTGTTTTCTGTTTTAAGACGTCTGCTTGGCCTGGTGTTTTTGTTCTATGTGGCAGATAGACACTTAAATTACCTAGGCTGCATATTTCCCATGTTTTTTTCTCCCATTGGTTAATTTGTTTTTTGAGTGATACTTAAATACACAGAGAATTTCTTCTTTGTCTTTTCTTATAAGATTCAAGACCTGCAAAAAGCTACAAGCACTCTTGTCGACTGCTAGGTGAGGAAAGTAGATTTATATTTTTTGTCTGTGAATTGCTTAAACTAACAAAGCTGCTATCCATTCTAGCTGCTCCATTTTGATTTCTGTTTTAAGAAATCTGTTTGGCCTATTGTTTTTGTTCTCTGTAGCAGACAGACATTTGTATTATCTAGGCTGCACATTTAACATTTTTTTATTGTTAATTTGTTTCTTGAGTGTTACTTAAATAGACAATGAATTTCTGTGTCTGTCTTTTCTGATAAGACTCAAGGCCTGGAAAAACTACAAGCACTGCTCGTGACTCCCTGCTGGTTATTTTTCCCACCCACCATCACATTTCTTGATCTGTTTTTTAAACTTGCAATTTTAAGGTGCCCACCCTTTCTGTAGATTGAACTTTATAACTGCTTCCCTTTTTACACTATTTATACCTTGAATTATTTATTTGCCTTTCCTCGTGCTTATTTTGAAAAACTAAAACAGAACATTTTGCTTCTTATTGTCTATTCTACTAATTTACATGCTCTCATTTAATTATTTAGCTAGCTGTTGGATAAAGGACTGTATGAGCAGGCTCTTTTCTATGTTTTTGCATCCAGAAGACAGTGGATCTTCCATCTAGTGGCAGTGGGTGGTAGCCTGGTCTGTACAGGATAGAGGAACACACTAAATATTCCTGTATGTAGTTGTTTTATTGGCTGGAGGGATTATTAATCAGCTTACTTTACTTTTAGTGCCTTTGTAAATTGTGCACAATTGAGTGACTCGACTCATTTCTACAAAGTGAAGCACTTTTACTGAATGATCGCACTTTTATAAGCTGTTTAAAGTACACTGCTGTTATCTTGAATAGATATTGCCTCTTGTTATGTTTGTTTGCTTGTGGCAGCATTTCACTCTGGACACTCTTTTAATGTGCTTTTACATTCAGAAGACTGGAATTATGCATCTAGTGGCAATAGATGTTTACCTGGTCTATCTGAGTCAGGAAGCACATAAAAGAGCTCTAGGTGCAGTCATTTAATTGACCAGAGGGCTCAGTAGTCAGTTTTCTGTATTTCAAATCTGTTTACATTACAGACACAAAGTGTACGGTTCAATTCTTACATAAGGTAACTGCCTAGGCGTAAAATGGCCCACAAGGGCAGTTATCCTTCTACTAAACTATGAACCTATGGTATATATTTGGCACATTTGCACATAGCTGCTCACTATCACAGTGCCCTGTACAGCAGCAACTATCTGGAAACATTACTTATTTTTTATTATACTGTGAAAGTTTACAGTGCTAGTTATTGTTTTTGCACTTCTTTAAAGTTTAAAGTTGCATTTTCAACTGCTGTAAGGGTGCTGTTCTGCAATGAAATACATTGTATCTAGTGTGTCTTAGTTAGTTTCTTTTTTTTTTTTTTTTCCCTTTTTATTGACTTTTGATCATATCATCACATAACATATCACACACATGTCTCTACACTAAATTAACTATATACAAAACCCATCTATGCAGAGCATCCAAAAAGAGGTTTAAATGCTGTGAATTTATGCTAGTATAAACTCATATACCATTTTCCATGTATCTCTCTGTGTAGGATTTAGCCTCATGGAATACCACAAATATTTGTGAGCATAAATATGTTTCCCAGCTATCTGTTTGAATCCTTCCCATGAAAGAGCTGATCTATCCTTCCAATTTAAGGTGATATAGTATTTTATCAGCATAAAAGATGTTATTAGAAAATGTATATTCTTAATGTCCTTGCCTACCGGGGGGATATGAAGAAGTGCAAATTGCCAAGAGAGCGTAGATTTTTCATAGCCCATTTTTTCCAGTTTGACTCTGAGGGCACACCAAAGTCTATATGAGCATTTGCAACTCCAGAAGATATGGATGATATCTGCTTCCATCTGAGGGCAGAATTGACAGAAAGGTGGGATTTCCTTGTACATCTTGTTTAGTAAAGCTGGGGTGTAGTATGCATTATTTGTTATCATAAGTTGGGTATATCTGAATTTTGATAGGGGAATAGCTTTAGAAAATTTACAGATGGCTTGGGCAATGGACTTAGAAGAGATCGAGGGGTCTTGCTTTATCCAAACATCAGAATGGATAGCTTCTTTCGAGCATCTGAGTGTAGAAATTAGTTTATAAGTGTGAGAAACCATTTTCTTTTTACGAGTTAATAGGTTCCATATTACCTTACACAACTCTATTCGGGATTCAGGAATGTCAATATCCGTCCAGACTCTATTACAGATGTCTTTAATTTGTCTAATCATAATGGTGTACTTGGTCGGAAGCTTAAGTTTATTTCTGATGGAAGAAATAGTCTCCATCTTGAGTGAGAAGAAGTCTAAAACAGTTCTACTTTTGATCAGTGGGAATGGAGTCAAATTAATCATGTTTTCGTTTAGTTTAATGTTAGGGTTAAGGTGTAAGGGTTGAAGAAGGTGAAAAGCTAAATGTAGATTTAGTGATTTAAACAGGTTTTGCGTGCATCTGATTTGATACCATAGGTCATTTTGAATTTTATATTTTCTTTTGGCAGTAATGTCTAGGAATGGGAGTGCCAAGGGGTTGATGGAAAGAGTTTTGATATAATTGTGATATAGCTTGACCCAAGCTGGGCACCAGGCATTTACTTCTTCTTTGAAGGTGGCAATATTAATTATTCTACTGCTTCTATTAATTTCATACAAAAGCCTAAAATCAGGAAGACCTAGTCCACCTTTATCTTTAGGGTAAACAAGTTTTTTATAACTTATCCTAATAGGTCTTGGTTTCCATATAAATTTCGAAAGAGATGAGTGTATATTATTAAAAATTTTATTAGGTATCAGGGTGTTGGTGGCATTTAGAACATAAAGTAGTCTCGGTAGAATATTCATTTTGATAATGGCTACTCTTGAGAGAACCGGGAGTTTTAGTTGGGTCCATCTTTCCAAGTCTTTTTGCATCAAGCTCCAACATCTAGAAAAACCCTCTTTTTGGTGTATGTTTCCATCTGTCTTGAAGGATATACCCAGGTATTGGAGGTGATCACTGAATTTTATATTAGGTAAAGGTCTTTCAGTAGGTAATTGAGAGTAAATGTTAATTGGGAAGATCATTGTCTTATCTAAATTCACCTTATAGTTCGAGAATTTGGAGAAAGTTTGTAAAGCATTATTAATTTTGCTAAAATCAGAGTTGGGAAGGGAGTAGTAAATATTTAAATCGTCCGCGTATGCCGATAGAGGTATTTCAGTATTAAATAACCTTGGAATATAGTGGAATGTTCTCTGTTTAATTAGTAAAAGCAGAGGCTCTATATAGAGGTTAGATAAGAGTGTTGATAAAGGACATCCCTGCCTAATACCATTATTAATCGCTATCCTTTTTGAGTTATGATTGTTTATTTGTAAAGTAGTATATGCATTTTTATAAAGGGTGTCAAGAATGTGGATAAATTGTGTAGGAAATTTAAATCTAAGCAGAACCGAGATCAAGAATTTTTTGTTTATTCTGTCGAATGCTTTGGATGCATCGACAGCAAGGGCGTAAATAGGAGTATGTTTAATCAGTGATAAAGAAGACATAGCATTTAGGGTGAGGGTCTGATCAAAAGTTTGTCTCTGATTAATAAATCCTGATTGTTCAGGGGACGTGATATTATTAATCACAGTTTTCAACATACTAGCTACAATTGCTGCTAAAATTTTCATATCAATATTTAAAATAGAGATGGGTCTATAATTATTAGGATTGGTATTGTCTTTATTAGGTTTGGGAATTAGAATAGTTCGAGATGCATTTAGGTGAGGGTCGTAAACATCCTTCTCAATAATGAAATTAAAAAGGTGACAAAGAATGGTTGTTAGTTTATGACTAAAGGCTTTATAGAATTCGGCTGTGAAGCCATCCGGTCCGGGTGCTTTATTATTTTTAAGGTTATTGATCGCTGAGATAGTATCTTTTTGAGTAATCACAGCGGTTAGTAAAGATTGATGTTGTTCTTCCAAATTTGGCATTGCTAATTTGTCAAGAAACAGGTTTAGTTCATTTTCATCAATGATACTAGGGGTGGGGTTGTATACTTCTTCATATATTTCTTCAAATATTTTTATTATGTCTTGTGTGTTACATATATAATTTTGATGGATCTTAATTTTAGAAATAGGGGGCGAGTTGTTATGTTGGTTAATTAATCTCGCTAAAAACCTAGAAGGAGTCTGAGCCCAGTGTGAATAATTTGCCAAGGTTTTGATTTCGTGAAATGATAAGTTTTCAGCCTGTAGGGATACTAATTTTATCTGCAACTGGTTAATCTCTTTCTCTAATTCCGAAGAGTATTTTTGTTGGATTCGTGTTTCTAAGGATTTTAATTCTTCCTGTATGCTCCTCTCTTTAGAGATGTGATTGACCCTATAGTAGGCGGATTTATTAATTAATAACCCTCTTATTAAAACCTTAGTGGTAGCCCATGTAATATCACACAGAGTGTTGTTGTCTTTAAAGGCGAGAATACATTGGTCTAGCAAGATATCAATTTCTTTCTTAACATCGGTCTTTCCTAGTAGATTAGGGTTAAGTTTCCAACATCTCAGCAAATTCTTAGGGGGGATAGATGGGGGGCAGTCTATAGTTAATGTAATCTTTGAGTGATCAGAAAGTGATCTCGGTTCGGTACAGACAGTAGTTGTGAATTTCCGAAAAATGCCTGAAATTAGAAAGAAGTCCAGCCTGGACCAGGACTTATGGCATTGAGAGAAAAAGGTGTAACCTTTATTCTTCAGGTTGTCAGGATTAATACTGAAAGGGTCAAATAAATTAAAGTCATTTTTAAATTCTGAAATAGCAGAGGAGGCCTGTGAATTATTTGAGGTCAAATTATTAGACCTGTCCAGAATAGGATCCTGGACAGAGTTCCAGTCCCCCCCTACAATAAAGTAATATCCTGGAAAGTTACGAAGAATGTTGTATAAGTTCTAGTTAGTAATAGGCATCTGTTTGAGGCTCCTTAACACTTCAGCTCCAGATCAGTCATGCTATATTAAGAGGTTGAAAGTCTGCACTCTTGTGACAGGAGAGGGTTGATTTCATCTGTCTGAGCTGGGCTGGGAATTGCTGGTGGAAAGCTCATTGTCTGCTTACCTGCTTGCCCTAAGGGCATAGTTAGTATAAAACTTGCTTTTTTCTGATCATATATAAGCCTAGTGTTTGCAAGAAACTGCTCTTCACACAGCAGTGATTACTGGTGCATTGTATACACGCAATTACCAGAAGTTGAAATTTCCCTATAAAAAACACTTCAGAACTTCACCTCAGTCCTGTGTCACTCATGGGGAAATTAGTTTGCATAACGAGCAGCATTTACATATTTAGTTAGGATTATTTAGGTCTGTCTTACTTGTTATAAAACCCAGGATTATTACTGGTTAGAGAGCATCTGGTTTGGTGCTGGGCAGTATCGCTGCTTAGCTTAGCTGCAGATTACATTAAGTAAGCACCCTTTCCTCATCCTGTTACAAACACCCTCCACTCTTATTCTTTCAAGTTCTCATTAGAACCTGCAAGCATGGATAGGCACTTTCCTGCTATCTATGCATCCAGCTTGGTGAACATGGGCATCCTGAGGCAATATAACAATTGCCTTATGTGCGCTGACAACTACTTAATTTTTGAACAGACAAATACAGTGAGAGATGTAGTTACACATTGACACTGGAGGATGGACTCTCACATATAGACACAAAAGCAATAAACTCCCCCACACCAGCAAAGGACCACATACAAAGGCTCACATATGTGGAGGTGCTCACATGTAACTTACCCAAACCTCAAAGGCCTCTCAGGTGCAGTCTTCAGAAGCCCCACATGCACACAGACAAGACCATTCTCATCACAATACATAAAGTCACACCCCCACTGTGTCTCAACTACTAAGCCCTTAAGTCGAAACACTCAACAAGACAATATTTTGGTCATTTGAGACTCCATTGTGAGACACACTGATATCCCTCTTATCAGGCTGGATAAGGGGAACATTATAGTTAGTTGCCTGTCAGAGGCCAGAATCCCCCAAATCATGGAAACACTAGGTTCACTTGCCCCTAAGTACCAGTATGACTCAGTTATAGTTCATGTGGGTGTCAATGACTTGAGATGTACCTCTTTGGACTACATGAACAGCGACATGATTAAGCTGTCAGAATATGTGTCACAGGCAAGTATGAGCCTAACACTGAGCAGCATTCTACCATCTCCAAGGATGATGCTACAATACCAGCAGAAAATGATCGACTTTAACAACTGGCTTCACTACTGGTGTCATTACAAAGGGGTCCAATACTTATCCTTGGAGGACATTATTGACATGCCATGCTACTTTTCCATGGATGGTCTTCACATGTCACCACTAGGCTTTTGGATATTAGGCAAAACATTATCCACCCTATTGTGCCTTCTTTTAAGCATTACAAAACAGACATGCCTTCCAACATAAAAAAGCTGCTCAGGCCAAGCTAAAGGTGTTACTACTCAATGCTAGGAGTCTCAACAAGAAATTGCACTCTCTGGAAGCTCTCATCACTCTGGAAAATGCTGAAGTCTCTCCAGTTACTGAAACATGGTTCAAAGCCATGGAAAGCACTCCAGCAGACATGGAAGCTTCTACTCTCCCCTGCCTGTGTGCTCTCCGGCTTTAGATGCTTCTCCCGATGGGTTAAACAATCTGTGGTCATACCCTGCCCAACAGACTCGCCCAGCAAAATACCTTGTGAAAGAGTATAAATCTGCCTTCTCCTGATGGGTTAAACACTCTGTGGTCATCCCCTGCCCAACAGACTCACCCAGCAAAATACCTTGTGAAAGAGTATAAATCTGCTAAGTTACCTGCCTTAAGCAGCTCCAAAAAAAAAGAATAAAAGGCACAGCTTTTTAAACTTTTCTCCCAACGGGTTAAACACTCTGTGGTCAGCCCCTGCCCAACAGACTCACTCCAAAAGCAGCTCCAGAAACAAACTAAAAGGCACAGCTTTCTAAACTCTTCTCCCAATGGGTTAAACACTTTGTGGTCATCACTGCCCAACAGACTCCCCCAGCAAAATACTTTGTGAAAGAGTATAAATCTGCTTAAGTTACCTGCCTGAAGCAGCTCCAAAAACAAACTAAAAGGCACAGCTTTCTAAACTGTAGGTGTTCCTTCTATTTCAATTTATCCATACTCCGAATCTGTTTTTAAAACTATCTGCTTTTAAAAGAGTAAACTGCTCCTTATTTAAAGTATTACTACAGGGCAGATGAACATACACACTGGTTAGTTTTTCTGGCTGTAGTAACTTACTTTGGTCACCAGGCGGCAACACAATGCCAGCAGTCTACCACATTCCTTGCTGTTTTAAATAATAGTACCAATAGCGTTTAGTTTAATGTTGTTTTAACTCTGACTAGTTACAGTATATGTAGGTTTAATGTTGCCAGCCACACTCTAGAGTGTTGTTTAACCCCTAGTACATTTTCCGTTTCCTTTCTCTCCTGTTTTTAAACATATATCTGCAAAATTTCCATCTCTGGCTTGCTCTCATTCCCTCTTCAGCTCTGATTTTCACAGTTGCTTCCTTTCTAATTGTTTCAGTGCTGTTTCACACTGCTGACCTAACCCTGTCAGTACTGGTTCCAGCCAGCTAGGCCACTGTGATATCCATCTCCAGTCTCTATTCCAACCCCTCCCACAGTTTTTTTCACTTTCTTTTCTTTCCAACCCCTCCCCCAGATTCTTTAACTTTGCCTTCCTTCCTGTGGTGCCAATTTAAAATCCTTCTAGCTTTCTGTGCAGTCCACATGGAAGCTTCTACTCTCCCCCACCTGTGTGCTCTCTGGCTTTAGAAGGTACTGTATACGACATACCATTTTATTTATTGCCATTTATATTGCTACTAAGCACTATCTGTCACTGCAGAGTTAACTGTGCTTGCTAAAAGTTGCTTTATCTGTACAAGCTACTGCATTTTACTTCTAGTACTACATTACAGTTTAAGAATCCACTGTGGTGCAGCGGTAGCGTTGTTGCCTCACAGCAAGAAGTTTTCCCATTCGTTTCTCGGCTGGAGTGCAGGGAGTGCCTTCTGTGTGGTCTGCATGTCCTCCCCGCGGTCGAGTGGCATTCCGAAAGACATGCGTGAATGGGTGCGCCTTCATTGAAGGTTGGGCATCAAGCTGGCAACTCGGCACTGTAAAAATCTAGTGCCAATCATTAGCGGACCAGAGTTCCGCTGTGGTGACCCCTAACCGAGAAAAGCCGAACGACAAACAACAACTACATTACAGTTTAAACAGAATTGTCTTCTGCTCTGCTTATAAGGCTCAGTTAACTGTGTTTGTTAAAAGTTGCTTTATTTGTACAAGCTACTGCATTTATTTCTAGTGCCTCATTACAGTTTTTTTAAGAATGTTTGTTTTCTGTTCTGCTTAGAGGGCTTAGTTAACTATGTGTTTTTTAAAAGCTGCTTTATCTGTTTCTTTCATATTCTTTTCTTTCCAAACCCTCCCCCAGACTCTTTAACTTTGTCTTCCTTCCTGTGGTGCTATCGTTTACCTCTCTGAACCACTCTAATCCTTTCCCTATACCACTGCTAGAATATCCCTTACCCCTTGCATACTTTTGTTCGAACTTACCTCACACTCCACTGATTGTTTTTCACTTTTGACCTTGATTCTTCCCTTCCTTGGCTTTTGACCTTGATTCTTCCCTTCCTTGGCTCTACCCACTCCATTCGCCCTACGTGCTCACTCCGTTCGCTTACCTTTCCCCCAAACCCACCCACCCCAATACCCTTACACTTATACTTAGCTAGCCACTCCCACCACTTCCACCATCCAATCCAAACTACCCATTATACTCCCAAAATCTCCTACAGTTCACCAGTTATAGTAAGCCTACCTTTCAGAGTTTACTGCCAAACAAAACTTATCCTGATAAACTACTAAACAATTAACCTAAACCATAATCTCTTACTCAAACTAACTTCACAGCTTAACTCATCCCCTACTTCTACTCTAACAACCAACATCATGACCCTGAAATATCTATCCCTACTTACTTAAATAATACTTCTAATTACCTTAACTTACCTAAATTGTATCACCAGACCTACTAATGCAAACCACCACCCCCATTTCACACCACTACCCCATCCTCCACAAGGTACACATCTACTGTTACTCATATATCTCCCAGTCTCTACCTCCTCAACACTAGCATGCTCTTCTCCTATAGACTCCTACCTAACTCTAAAAACACTGTTCCCAACTACACTAGTCTAATGTCCACAAAACTCTCTACCTGTATACTACACCCCAAACAAACCAAATACCTCATCCATCATCTTATCTCTATCCTTCTCTTTGGGGACATCCACCCAAACCCAGGCCCCTCTACCACACTGCATCCAACCCCCCAAGCAATAGGCAAACCCCTCCACTTCTCAGCTCGTAATGCTCAGAGACTATGTAACAAAATTCCAAACCTTCATGCCTGGCTTATACATAACCAGCCCGATATTCTCTCCATCTCAGAAATCTGGCTTAAGCCCCACATACAAGATTCTGAAATAACTCCTCCCAACTACTGCATGTTAAGGAATGACAGAAAACAAAAAAATGCGGGGGTGTAGCACTCCTTTACTCAGCATCCCTCTTAGTCACCCCCTACACCAAACCCTTTCCCAAATTTGGCAAGGCAGAAATAATACCAGCCCTACTCCACCTAAACAAGCATAAGCTCATATTTGTTCTCTTCCTCTATATTCCCCCCTGGAGACCATATCTCATCCCTTGAAGATATTCTCTCCTGGGTCTCGACCAACATTACTCATGAAACCATAATCCTGGTGGACATGAACATAAACTGGGCCACAATCCAATCTCTCAGTAACTCACTCAATATTAACTTATATAACTTTACAAAACTAATCAATTTCACTACCAGGCCTTCCAAGAACTCCATCACTGGAACTACAATAGACTGGATTCTAGTATCCCATCCTCACTATATCTCTGATAGTAGTATTCTCCCAGACCCACTAGCTGACCATTTACCCACTTTTGCCCACCATCCCCCTCTTCCCTACAACTAACTCACACCGATATTTCCACTCGTTGCCTAAAGAACTTCAATGCTGAAACCTTCTCAAATACACTAATAAGCACAAACTGGAACCCATTAAAAACTCTTTCCCTAGATAATGCTCTATCCTACTTTAACTCTACTTTCACAAACCTGCTCAACTCCTTTGCCCTTCTAAAACAAAACATATAAAAAGTAACCCTGTACCCTGGTTAACCAAAAACACCTTGGCTACTATGCAACTCTGTGACAAAGCCTGGACATGTTACCATAAAAATAAAACCACTATTGCCCTAAACAAATATAAAACACTACAAAATAAAGTCAAGCAACTTATTACCTTAGACCACAAAGCCTATTTCTCCACTCTCCAAACCAACCACACCACCAATCCCAAACTATTTTGGAAAGGAATCTCATCTCTCCTCAACCCGGGAAAAAAGAAAACCCTTGCCCCAACCTAGATGCCTCTGACAAGGACTTGGCTACTCAATTTAACTCTTTCTTCATAGAGTCCATAAGCAAGCTAACATCATCCTTCACCAACACCTCTACATCCCCTCCTCAGCGTGCTCCCATCCCTTCCTCCCTAGCATCCCTTGCCCCCAAACTCCACCTTTCTCTAAAAATCCCATCGCTATACCCACCTTAAAGGAACTTCTTCTAAAATTAAAACCTGGTTCCAATGCCCCTGATGAAATTCTCTCCTACTTCCTAAAAGTAGTAACAGAAGCCATTGCTCTCCCTATCAGCATACTAATTAATCGGTCTATCTCAGAAAGCCAGGTCCCCCAGCTCTGGAAGAAGGCCTTTATTATTCCTCTCCATAAAGGTGGCAATAATAATGACATCCCAAACTGTCGCCCTATTGTCATCCTATCCCTTAATTCTAAGCTACTTGAAACATGTGTATACCAACAACTCTTACCCTACCTCATCAGTAATCAGCTTTTTACCCCCGCACAAAATGGCTTTAGACCAGGTCATAGTACCTCCACTGCCCTCCTCTCCTTCCTAGAAACAATCAACAAAGCCCGTGACTCTAGCCACTTTGTAGCCAATCTTTTCCTTGACCTCTCTAAGGCATTTGACACTATTTCCCACAACCTCCTTCTTACCAAACTCTCTAAACTTAACCTATCCCCTTCCTCTACCTAGTGGTTCTCAAGCTATCTCACAAACAGGCAACAAGCAGTTAAAGGGAAAAAAGTTACCTCACCCTTCCTTAATACATCCACAGCCATCCCCCAAGGTTCCATTCTAGGCCCCCTACTATTCAACATATTCATAAATGGTTTCTTCCAAGCCATTCCTAACTCCAGTCTCATCCAATATGCTGATGATTCTGCTATAATCTGTTCCTCCCCTTCCATCACAACTCTTAACCATCTAACACAAGCCAAATTCTCTTCCACTGAACAGTGTATGCTCGACAATAATCTAGCCCTTAATGCAACCAAAACAAATCATGTTATTAAATGCATCCAAAGCCTCTTCCCTAGACAAACAATCCTTCATAATTACCAGCAATAATAATACCCCCTAGAACTATTCTCTGACACAAAATTACTAGGAATTATCATTGACAATCAACTAAAAATTGATAAGCATCTACAAGCAAATATCAAAAAAATCTATAAAAAATTAGGTATGCTTTACCGCCACAGTCGCTTTATCTCTCCAATCATCAGGATTACATTAGCTAATACATACCTCATCCCATCCCTTTTATATGGTGCATCTATCCTAACCAGCCTACAATCTTCCCTCAAAACAAAACTCTCATCTTGTTATAACAAAATATCCAAATTTGTGGCAGGTCATAGAGCCTCTTCTCACCACTGTAATTCCTTCATCAACTAAGTTGGCTAGAATTACCAAACTTCCTCACATATACCCATCTCATCCAAGCACACAAACTCATTCATAATCCATCTCTGCCCCTCCCTAGCAAATACCTTTTAAATGTATAAACCAGATAGACTCCTAAGATCCAAGTCCCAAAACCTAATTAAATTGCATAAATCAACACATCCTGCTGGGAATCAGTTGATGTCCTTCTCTCTTGCACGCCTCTGGAACTCGCTCCCTTCCCCCATTTGCACCACCAGCAGTCTCTCCTTGTTTAAAACCTCACTGCACTCGCACCTTACTTCACAATGGAAATGCTCTTGCTCTCATCTAACCTAATTCTACCACACTTTCTTCCTAACTTTCCAAACTTTGTTGCCTGTCACTACCCCCTAAAGTTTTACATCCCTTGGGACATATTCAACTAATAACTAAAAATGACCTCATTGTAATTCCCTAAAAAAAAAAATAAAAAAATTAAAAAACTACTACTTACTGAATTAACCTGATGTAATTTTCCTAATGAAAATCTTTTTTTTTTATTTCTGTATTATGTTAACATCTATTTGAATGGTGCAATATGGGTTTATACTATACAAAACATGTATTTAACATTTAATTGAAATGTATATTATGGATTTGTGCTTTTTCAGTACTATGTATTTGTATTTCTCTGGAGCTTTTCTCCCCTAGACTCCATTGAAAATGGACTCCTTGTAGCCCAGTGGACTATCCTGGAAAACAAACTACAAATAAAATAAATAATAAATAAAATAAATGTCTATAATGCCTTTCATACATGCTGACCACCCACTGAACATGAAAGAGCAAAAGATGGAGGTGTATCTATCTACCTACATAAAGGATAAGAACATCTCAAGGCTGGTCAAACAATATGACATGCTTGAGGTATCCATGTCCAACTAACCATGGGAAAAATCCATTACCATATTCTTGAGAGCTATACGTCCCTTCTATGAACTAGGAAACCTATACATCATACCTGAAGTTACTAGAATCACTCACCACCCAGCCCAGTACCATACTCATAGGTAACTTTCACTACCTCTCCATTAATTGGGAGGCATACACAACCACTAACATGCAGGCCCAAAGATTTTTTGACTTTGTAAACTCAAATGCCCTGAGCAGCTAGTCCCCACTAGGGGAACAAATATCCTAGATCTGGAGCTCACAAATATGGGAGAATGCTGCACCCTCCCTCCATACTGTGATGTTCTCACTGGTAAGATCAAATCACAAAGCGGTCTCTCTTGAAATAAAGGTAAAACTAGTCCCACAACCTAACCCAAAAAGCTTTAAGAACTTCTCTAAGGTAAATTACCCCTATTAATTAATTACAGCCGAGTGTGCCTCCAGGCATTTCTGCAGTTACCTCCCACTGCTCCTCTAGGCATCAAATATTGCTTGTTCATATTTGCATTAATAATTTCTAAACCATGCTACATTCAAGGTATCAGAAGATTTTATCTAGACACATACATGATGGTAAACATAATTATATTGATATCTGACCTCTGTCAATGAGTATTTGTTAGAACTGTAAGGTGATAATGTCATCTTTTTAAAGGCTCAAGCCACACCCACTGGGAGTTAAAGGTACACACTCACAGAGCTGTACCAGAGGGAGTGAGTTAAGGGATAGTATAGCTAGTTTCCAAGCTCCCTCAAATCCAGAAAACACAGAAACTATGCAGATGCATACATATATGCCCCATATAACCATATAAACAGCTGCATCGAAACGGAAGTACCAGATGAAAATAAACCCAGGTCAAACCACAAAAACAAGCAATCCTGATGGATCCCTGGTATTAATGGATTGTACTACAAAAGAAAGAAAATCCTGTTGAGATGTAAAAGAGAATGTGCACATCAGAGGAAAAGGTCCTTCATTTGTCTAAACAAGTGAATCAGGGAACTAGTCAAGTCTCTGAAAGCAGACTTTGAGGTAAAAACACCCTCCAAAGCTGAGGATAACCATAAGGCAGTTTTCAGTTATGTCCACAGTCTTAAGGTAAATACCAAACAATGTACAGAATTAGTTGTAGATGGCATCATCTATACTCAGCTGAAAGATATAGAAAATCTGCAGAGTGACAAATTCAGCTTAAATTTCACATCCCCATCACCCCCAGTTCTCCCACAAGAGAAGTAAATAGTGTGAGAAGAAATAGCCAGGGAATTGTTATGGCTAGGCTTGTACAAGGCCCTAGGGCCGATAGCCTAGTACCAACCTGTGAACCTATGAACAAGAAATACCTTTCACCACTACACTGCCACTTATCACCAAAGAGCAGGTTGTCATTGCACTATCTAGAGCTGAAAGCACATCTTCAGTGGGGCCTGATGATGTATGAGGTCACCTCTTAAACAGCTTAAATCAGGACTTATCGGTCCCATTATGATCCACGGCTTCTGGGCTGTCTTTGTTCCAATAGAGTGGAGAACAGCAACAGATATCCCTCTGCATAAAGGGGGACCATCTACTGACCCGGGAAATTACAGACCCGTTAGTTTGACTAGTCATTTATGTCTTCTTCTTCTTTCGGCTGCTCCCGTCAGGGGTTGCCACAGCAGATCAACTGTTTCCATTTCTTCCTGTCCTCTGCATCTTGCTCTGCACACCAACTACCTGCATGTCCTCTCTCACCACATCCATAAACCTTATCTTAGGCCTTCCTCTTTTCCTGTTACCTGGCAGCTTCATCCTTAGCATCTTTTTCCCACTATACTCTGCATCCCTCCTTAGCACATGTCCAAACCAACGTAATCTTGCCTCTCTGGCTTTGTTTCCAAACCTTCCAACCTGAGCTGACCCTCTAATATACTTATTCCTAATCCTTTCCATCCTCATCATACCCAGTGCAAATCTTAACATCTTCAACTCTGCCAGGTCAAGCTCTGACTCCGGCCTTTTTGTCAATGCCACTGTCTCCAACCCATATATCATAGCTGGTCTCACTACCCTCTTGTAGACCTTCCCTTTCACTCTTACTGGTACACATCTGTCATAAATCACTCCTGACACTCTTGTCCACCCACTCCATCCTGCCTGTACTCTCTTATTCACCTCTCTTCCACACTCACCATTACTCTGAACTGTTGATCCCAAGTGTTTAAACTCATCCACCTTCGCCACCTCTACTCCCTGCATCCTCACCATTCCTCTATCCTCCCTCTCATTCACACACATATATTCTGCCTTAGTCCTGCTGACCTTCATTCCACTTCTCTCTAGAGCATATCTCTACCTCTCCAGGGTCTCCTCCACCTGTTCCCTACTCTCACTACAGATCACAATGTCATCTGCAAACATCATAGTCCACGGGGACTCCTGTCTGATCTCGTCTCTCAACCTGTCCATCACCATTGCAAATAAGAAAGAGCTCAGAGCTGATCCTTGATGTAATCCCACCTACACCTTAAACGCATCTGTCACTTCCACCGCACACCTCACCGCTGTCACACTACCCTCGTACATATCCTGTACCACTCTTACATACTTCTCTGACACTCCCGACTTCCTCATACAATACCACAACTCCTCTCTAGGCACCCTGTCATATGCTTTCTCTAAATCCACAAAGACACAATGCAACTCCTTCTGACATTCTCTGTACTTCTCCATCAACACTCTCAAAGCAAACATCGCATCTGTAGTGCTCTTTCCTGGCATGAAACCATACTGCTGATCACTAATCATCACCTCCCTTCTTAACCTAGCTTCCACTACTCTTTCCCATAACTTCATGCTGTGACTGATCAATTTAATCCTTCTGTAGTTACTACAGCTCTGCACATCACCCTTTTTCTTAAAAATCAGTACCAAAACACTTTTTTTCCATTCCTCAGGCATCCTCTTACTTTCCAAGATTTCATTAAACAAACTAGTTAAAAACTCCACTGCCATTTCACCTAAACACCTCCATGCTTCCACAGGTATGTCATCTGGACCAACAGCCTTTCCGTTCTTCATCCTCTTTATAGCTATCTTACCTCCTCCTAGTTAATCCACTGCACTTCATGATTCACTATCCGCATATCATCCAACCTTCTCTCCCTCTCATTCTCTTCATTCATCAGCCCCTCAAAGTACTCTTCCCATCTGCTCAACAAACTTTCCTCGCTTGAGAGTACATTTCTCTCATTATCCTTTATCACCCTTACCTGCTGCACATCTTTACTAGCTTGGTCCCTCTGTCCTGCCAATCGGTACAGGTCCTTTTCTCCTTCCTTAGTGTCCAACCTTTTATACAACTCGTCATATGCCTTATCCTTAGCCTTTGCCACCTCTCTCTTTGCCATACACCTCATCTCCTTATACTCTTGTCTACTTTCTTCATCTCTCTGACAATCCCACTTCTTCTTTGCCAACCTCTTTCTCTGTATACTCTCCTGTACTTCTTCATTCCACCGCCAGGTCTCCTTGCCCTCCTTCCTCTTTCCAGATGTCACACCAAGCACCTTTCTATCCATCTCTCTTACTAGCTCTGCTGTAGTTACCCAGCTATTTGGTAACTCTTCACTGCCACCCAGTGCCTGTCTTAACTCTTCCCTGAACATCACCTCACAATTACCATTTTTTTTAATTTCCACCATTTGATCCTTGGTGCTGTCCTCACACTCATCCTCCTCTTCTTGATCACCAATGTCATCCTAAAAACCACCATCCGATGCTGCCTAACTACACTTTCCCCTGCCACCACTTTACAGTCTCCAATCTCCTTCAGACTGGCCCTTCTACATAAGATATAATCCACCTGTGTGCATCTTCCTCCACTCTTGTATGTCACCCTATGCTCCTCCCTCTTGTTAAAATATGTATTCAACACAGCCATGTCCATCCTTTTCGCAGCATCCATTACTATCTGACCTTCTGCATTCCTTTGCTTAACACCATACCTACCCATCACTTCCTCAACCCCTCTGTTCCCTTCACCAGCATGCCCATTGAAATCTGCTCCAATGACCAGTCTCTCACCCTTGGGTACAGTCATCACCACTTCATCCAACTCACTCCAAAATTTTTCTTTCTCATCCATCGCACACCCAACTTGTGGAGCATATGCACCAACAACAATAATCATTACACCATCAATTTCCAGCTTCATAAACATCACTCTATCCGACACTCTTTTCACCTACAAAACACTCTTAGCATACTGTTCCTCCAGGATAACCCCTACGCCATTTCTCCTCCCATCCACACCATGATAAAACAATTTGAACCCGCCTCGATACACCTAGCCTTGCTCCACTTCCATCTGGTCTCTTGCACACACGATATGCCAACCTTCCTTCGGTCCATCATATCAGCTAGCTCTCTCCCTATACCAGTCATGCTGCCAACATTCAAAGTTCCGACCCTCACTATCACAGTCCTAGCCTTTACCTGCCTTCTGCCATGCCTTCCGCCTCTTCTCCTCCTTCGGTCAACAGTAGCCCAATTTCCGCCAGCACCCTGTTGGCCAACAGTACTGGTGGCATTGACTAGTCGTTTATGTATGGCCATGAAAAGAATAATTACAGACCTGCTAAATAATGAAAATAAGAAACCTCAAAACACTGGACCTGACCCAGTTTGGCTTTGTCAGTGTCAGGCCATGCCTATTGAACCTTGTGAATTTCTTTGAGAAAGCCACTATGGCTGTGAATGAGGGTAAAATAGTACATACCACCTACCTTGACCTGGTCAAGACATTTGACACAATTCACCACTCAAGTATTAGAAATAAACTCACAAAACTGGGCATAAAGCCCTACTTCACTAGATGGATGTCCAATTGCCTCACAGATAGTGCACATATGGTTAAAGTGGGTGAATCCAGATCTAGCAAGAGGCCAGTGGTGTACCACAGGGCTCAGTGCTGGGACCACTCCTGTTCTAAATACACTTCTCCGAAGTCAAGCCTAATGTGGAAGGCCCCCGGATGACAACTTTTGCTGTTAATTGCAACCTGGGGGCAGTCACTCTCCCAACAATGCATTTATCCTTCAGGAGGGTATAGATCAGATAAATGAATGGTGCCAGAACCACGGCCTAAAACTAAATGTGAAAAATGCATTACCATACCCTTTGGGAAGTCAAATATCCCTGCAAATTACAACATCAATACCACACCCCAACAGCAGACTCAGAGGTGAAACATCTAGGTACACAAATAGATAGATAGTAGTCTGAACTTTGACTGCTATGTGTCCACAGTCGTGAGGAATCCCTTCTATGTGGCACAACATATAAGTAAAGGTATGGCATCCAGATCCAAGGAAATTATAGTCCTGTTGTACAGTCATCTTCAGACCAATAATTAAGTGCAGACAGAGCACCATTTGGCATGTACTTGACTAGGCACTTACAGCAGCTAGAGCAACCTCAGATGTTCCTCACAAAAAAACACAAGGTATAAACAACATGTCCTATGCAGACAGACTAAAAGCCCTATCCATTTATTCTATCTCCTACCATCTATTAAGGGGTGATCTATAACTGACCTAAAAGGTACTCACAAATCTAGCCACAAGTCAAACAGCACAAGGGTCACCTGACATGGGGATCTAAACTTAGTCAGTGTCTCAAACAAAGCATGCTGGTGAGACAGATATGTGTCTAATACATTTTCCCTTCTTTAGAATAGGATTCCTATTCACATTAAGCAGAGCCCTTCCATGGCCCTCTTCAAACATAATTTAGATCAATGTTTGGGGAATCGCAAATTCACACCTGGGGTACTGCCAATGTCCATTACGGAAATGAGAATATGTCAGATAATCAATGCATAGGCACAAATCTATGCCATTGTCTTGTCCCTAGGAGCCAGATATTTGATAATATTGGATTATATTGGCTAGGCTTGCAAGGGCTCTTAAGTCATTAGCCTAGTAATTTCCTATGAACACATGTAAGAAGTATTCTTTACAGTGATAATAGTATGTTCATATTCTTTCCATAAATGCTATAATATATTTTAGTGTACACAAATCCCAAATTATATTTTTTGCCAAACTTTCATAAACAAATTCTCATATCTTGGAAACTGCACAACCTAGACAATATTGTTAGCACATTATTGCTAACTAGACATACTATTTCACTTGACAGCAAGAACTTCCTCTCTGAGTGCATCTTTACCAAGATATTTACAGAAATATGAAAACATGTAATTGATTGTAAAATCTGCAATATAAATAACAATGAATATCACTCAAGATGTGTAACTTACAGTGCAAATATCAAAGATACTTTTCTTCAACAATATCAAAGGTTTCACCTTATGTCATGCAACAGTTTGTAAGTAATTTGTTTTTTGAAATATTAAGTACATATGGAAATATGGTTTATTTACATAATTGCTAACAAACAACTAGCAATATCTCAGGTATAGTATGATATAAGGGGACAGAGATATTGAATGTCCCTGTCTCTTACAATGGCATATCACTCCATACCCCCTCAATAACATCTAGGGCTCTCAGTTATATGAAAATATGAATACAAATATGAAAATATAATAATAAGCGACAAATAGTTATTCATTTCTCTACTGCAACAATTCACAGATTAAAAAATTGTCATTTTTAATAACCGCTTGCACTTTCTAATATTGAATATTATTAGCTGGTAAATCACATATTATTAGCTGGTAAGTTACCTACTTAAAGAAATAAGAACCAAAAAGTCTGGACACTGTAACAAGCTATGGGTGTGAACTGGAAGTATACAAAAAAGGCATCGTACGCTTGAATGACTTAAATGGAGCTCTGGAAGTTTTTTTGGACAGAATCAAATTATGTCCTCACATTTCAAACAAATATATCTATCTCTGGAACCATAGGGGTTACTAAAGAAGTATAAATGACAATCTCTTCAGCACAAACTGGTTTTCTAGTGCCAACATCCTTTATATTCTAGATCTTTAATTGGATTTCATAAGTTACATTAAAGCAGTAACTATTATGTTTGCAACAGTTTGTAAACAAAATACAATATCCTAGCAAACACTCAATTTACATACTGTTAGAATAATCTTGTTCATCTAGTTGAGAGTTTTCATATGAGGTTTAACAGTTCTGCTTTTGCTACTTGGTTGTTGAAATATGGAGAAAAAAACATGAAATTTATGACAATGTAAATAAATATTATATGAACAAGAATTCATATCTCTTTACCTGCACTAGACACAGGACAAATATCAACATAGTTGTGTTTGCCATTTCATAAGCTTAAGGATGAACTCTTGTAATACTTTGCATGTAGCATGGTTTTGGAATTGTTAATGAAAATATGAACAAGTGATATTTGACACTTAAAGGTGCAAATAGGATGTAACAGCAGAAACAGCTGAAGGCATCACTCAGCTGTAATATGTTAAGACAGCAACGTGCCACTAGCAAAATATAAGGTGCTAATTCAGCATAAAGCTTTTTTTACCCAAGTATACATGTTTGTTCACATCCACTGCTGCTCTCCCACTTTAGCCTGTGCACATCCTCATTCTTGTTAACAGAATGGAGGCAGTTAAGAAATCCAGCATAGCACAAGAGGCAATAAAATCATTTCCAGGGTGATCCACTATCAGGTGCACAGTGATATCATCAGAGTATAAACATCCACAAGCTTTAGATAAGGTTCTGCAATGATCTGTTAGGGTTCCATTCCTTTAATATGCTTCTACAGTGACCACTGACTTTCAGCAATAGGTGGCACAACCCCCCTACCTCACCTAGCACTATGTGGAGCCCTCTAAGTGGCATCTTTGTAATCAAACAAGGATCACCTCCATAACAGAGAGAAACACATTTTAATGCAGTCAGTCTGGCAAGCATCTGCACTCCTCCACACTACTATATATTATGCTTGCTAGAAATATTAAAAAAGAACTCTCCCTACTTTATTATATATGGCCGTATAATGGCAGGGTATCACAGATGATTTACAGCTATGAACTGCTTAACGAGCTTCATCCTGTAGGTATGAGTTAACTCACTCAATTTCCATTTGCTTACTGTGAACCTCTAAGCAGATCACTTCGCTGTACAGTTTTCGTAAGTCAGCTTTGAGAAATGGTGATTGTCCCTAATGTGTTTACTTAATGTTTAGTTTAATATAGTTTACTTTATGCAAAAGCAGTTGAGTCAGCATGTGATGTCACAACTCATTACATTATAACCAAGCAAATTAATTTGCAATAAACCTTGCATGTAATAATTGCATTAATTGTAAAACCAAGGGTATTACTTGTATTTCATTCTTGTATTTCTACAGCCTTGCTTGATTCTCTGCATAAAGTGTTCAGGCAAAAATATAATCACATATTCTTCCTTGACTGAGAATAAAAGTTTAAGTAGTTCTTCCACTGTGACCGTATAATCTTTTATGCTGTTCACAAAAAAAGTATTTATTTATTTACTTACTTATCATCTATATCCTCTGATACTCATAATATTGACACCTTATCCAAACAGGCATCACATCCTCTACTTCATTTAATCCACTACTACAAATCTATGACATTTTTCTGTTAGCTAATTGTTTCTTTTTCAAAGATGTTCCACAAGAATTTTAAATTTAAACCTTGTATATATATATATATATATATATATAGATATATATATATATATATATATATATATATATATATATATATATATATATATATATATATGTATATACTTCCTAGTGAATTGCAAGTGAGCATTATCACATACCCACTTGGTCTTGGCATAATTGTGAATAGGCTGATTTTTGAATAATCTGTCTGTACTAATACTGTACTCCTCTACCTTGTACATATATTTTTATTTATTATTTTTTTTCTGAAATTATGTTTTATACCAATCCATACGCTGAAGAATCAACTCCACCTTCCTCAAAAAGGGACACATCCTAATCCCTTAACTTTCCCCAAAACAAAGGTTAATTTAACATATCAGCCACAATTTCTGTTTCAAGTATTGTGGCCATTTGATTCTGTCTGGCATTGCCCTATTTTTTTTTTAACTTTGTTAAAAAAAAATAGTTACTGAGTAAATCCTATTCTGTAAGAGGATATTTTGCAGAATTTAAGGAGAATCTGATAAATATATCAGAATATATATATATATATATATATATATATATATATATATATATATATATATATAGATAGATATTTAAAAGAAACACAAATTAGCGAAACCAGATTCAGGCCTGTGATTATGTAGGCTATACCACTATTAGAGAATCAATTACTTTAGGTCACAGAGGCCAGAAATACAACTATAATGAAAACTAAATATGTAGTTAATTAAGATTCCATACACAATACAATACATGATAGCTGCATTATAACAGTGTTAGGAAACAAATTAAGTGTAACATTTACATGTAGTTTCACTGTTTAGATGGCAATTCGTTAACAAAAAATGGTGTTATATTTGATTTTACTCTGTTAATGTTAAAATGATCATCAGATTCAATTTAAGTTTTATATGTTCAGAACGTGTATCATTTTTTTTTCATCTGTATTGAGCACTTGAGTTTGCATATTGAGTTTCTCTAACTTAAAGAAACCTTAACTAAATAGCCAACTAGGTGTCCTCATTGCTAATAGCTTGACTATCAGTAAGACATAACTGCAACATGCAATTAGAATGTCTTCCCAATAAACCCTGTAATTCCCCTATCCAAAAATTAGGTCACTTCTAGTATGAATTCATAGAGGCAAACAGTCTTGCTGAACTCTGCTAGTTATGAGTCTCAAATGTATTACTATTATAGCATCATCATTCCCCGCCTTCAAAAATCTTGCATCTGACTCAGAGGGTTCCAAGTTTGTACATTCTGGGAAAGTCAGTAAAACAGTTTTGTAAATGGAAAATTTACTGTGCACTGGAGTTGCCAAAATACATTCTCTTTCTACATTTTTTTTTTCTTTTTCTCAATCACAAGTCAGTGGTGGCTGGTGACTTCAAATCAAAGGAGGCTGCAGGAGATATCTGAATGGTGTGGGGCCATATAGAAAGGGATGGGGTTAACTTCACGGGGCAATGCTGTGATTCAGTAGGATCAACATTGATCATGCTTGCCATTTTACATAAAGTAACTGCTCAATCACTATTTGCACATCTTGCAAATACTAGACTAAATAATATTTCAGAACTAATGGGGTGTTTAGGTTATGCTATAACAGCTCAATATCTAAACATCTCTAAACAGTAAAAAAGTGGTTAGTCTTGACTACGTGAAACTATTATGAGTACACATGATGTAGTAAACATACATTGTACTGTAGCAGGCAATCTGTATTTTTGTACAATGCCAAGTGAAAAGTAAGGAGATTTAGAAACACTGCTGTGCTATTTTAATTTATTGATCACAATTCAAGGTCCCTCCAATGCATAATTTGCCAGTGGTTCTGAAACACAAGCACAGGCTATTTTTAAAGTAGAAATAATAGTGATGACTGAATTATATGCTTGCATTAATTTTATTTAGTTGACAGAAACATTTGTCACAACTTGTGTGTGCCAACTCACCTTACACAAATACACATTTCATTTTATTTATTTTACTTTTGTTTACCCAGATTTGTCCAACTGTCTTTGGTCAAAAAAAACCTTTTCAGCACATGTCCGTGGAGAAAAACTCTAGCATATTACAAATATTTTTAAACAGACATTCAGTATATACATGAACAGATGTGAAATAACAGATTCACTTTATAATCTCGAAATACTAAAAGTCGTATTTCAGTATCTCGAGACCATAAAGTCGAATTCACAAAACACTGACAGCCCAAAACTGCGAAACTTCAAATCGCGAACACAAACCATACACCACACCACACATAGACCACAATACCCACACTACAAAAAAAAACACACACACAAACATAACACCACACATCTACAAACCTACACTATGTATAAGCAGGGGGGCAAGCCCCCCATGCACCCCCACACCCCCTACTTATATATACTAACTCCGAGATCACACAAACAGAAAAAGACAGTAAACTCACACATTCTAACGTCCATCGCATGCGAGCACACACACACACACACACACACACACACACACACACACACACACACACATACACACACACACACACACACACACATCACACCACACATATGCAAACACCACCACATACAACACTTAAACACTCATACTTTTACCTGCCTACCCTAACCCACATGTACAAGTTACAAACACACTCACATATACTCAAACACCTACCCAAAACCCTTACAAAACACTCACTTACCTTAAATCCCACCTAAATCCATGCACTACACTGGACACCATCCACACAATACACTACACGTCACATAATGCAAAGCCATAACCGCAAATTTGACTTAGTCGGATTCGTAATTATGCACTTTCACTATATTGAAGATTCGACTTTATGGTCTCAAGATACTGAAATTCGGCCTTTCAGTATTTCGAGATTATAAAGTGATTCCAAAATAACATATATTAAGAATGATTCATACATTTGATAATTAGATTATATTCATCTGAAAGTACAAACAACTATTACAGTTTTGTAAAGCCAGATTTACAACAGTAGACAGCAGGGCCAGTTGTTTCATTGGGGTCTATATCATATTATCGAAATTCCAAAACATCAAACACCATAAGATCGATCTTGGAATCTCAAAATATGATATCATCGAAAGCTTAAACAGCAAATTTTTCCCTGGGAAAAAATTTGCTGTTCCGAAAAACACACACACACAACACAAGCACACCAAAAAAACAGCAATCCACACACATACACTTAAAATCCTACATCTAACCCTACACTAAACTGTACATACACTACTATCTATCCACTTACCTTCACCCAAACCTTAACCCTAAGGTCTGTCACTATCGCACACTCACCTGACCCGTGCCCTAACCCTAACTCACCTACCCCACCCTAACCCTAAAGTCTGTCACTATCGCACACTCACCTCACCCGCGCCCTAACCCTAACTCATCTAACCCGTGCCCTAACCCTAACGTCCGCACAATCACACACTTACCTAAACCCAACCCGTAACTTTCCACCACAGTGCTGAAAATAGTGAAGCCACAGAAACAGCCATCTGAATTCTTTCCCTAGGAAAACGTGGTGTTCTGCAGCTTCGCTATTTTCAGCGTTCGCTGTTTTGGAGTCGATATTAGAACATTCGATGTTTTAAAACTTTGATGTTCTAATATAGACCCATTTCATTCAAACATACCCCTAATCCATATTGCCCACCCACCCACATACCTCTCAACTGTACAAATTATTTCTCATATTTTTGGTGTGTTCCTCCTAAAATCTGTACCTTTCTGGCAAATAGCTGAGGATTGAAGTCATCAAATAATGACAAATATTTGAGTTTTAAGACTGCACATACTTCAGAAAATTCATGCTAATACAAAACTTATTATTCTATCAATTAAGTCCGTAAGAGCAATATTTAAAATCTGTCCCTATTTGTCCCCCCCATCATTTTAGGCATTGTCCAGATTTTTTGCTCTAAGAGGTTGAGAGGTATGCATCACCCACAGTATCTGATTTGATCTTATAAGGTTAAAAGACAAAAAAAGGATAAAAGACAACACTGTTATTAATATATGTACTTTTTTCACATAAACAATAGCTTGGGTTCAGAGCTTGTGGTCAGTCTTACTTCACTGAAATGCACTTTGCTCTTGTAAAGCACGTCAGAAGTACAACAGTACGTCAGTCTTTTCATTCACACATACTAGGCATGGCCCCCTGCCCGACTGCCTACCAACAATATCTGCTTTGAGGTTTAAAATAATGAAAAGAGAAGACAATGGTTACATTACTGTATTTTTTTAGAATCACAAAGTTAAGAGCTTGCAGGTTTTTGTACTTCAGTTCATTCATGCACACTTTAGTCATGCAAGGCTAGAGTTTCAACAACAAAACATCCACACATTATCCTAATCTATCTTGACTGACCCTGCAAAAAGATTAGGTTAAAAAAAATTCACCTCCAAGTAGCCCCCAAAACATACTGTGTGCTTATTATCTGTTAGACCCTGCAACGAAATTTTATTAGAAAAAAAGACATCCACGGTCAAGCAGGCTCCAATGTACACTGCCTTCTTAGTGTCTGGTTAAGCCTGCCAGGGTATTATATTAAATAAAATACCCGCAGAGTCGCCAAAACACAGTGCCTCCTTAGTATCTAGTTCACCCTGCCATGACATTATATTGTAAAAAAAAAATCTATCAACAGCCCCTCAAACACACTACCAACCTACTAATATCTGGTTGACCCTGCAAGGGAAAAAAAAGTACATAACTTTCAACTGACTAACTGATAAAAATGATCAAAATAGCCAGTTCATAATTAAGTGCGAGCATTTCTTCACTGACCTTATCCAAAAATAAATCTCTCTCGGTCTGATGATGACTCAGTTCTAACTGCACAGTGCACTTAAAGTGGGGGAAGGGAACTGCAATGGTTTCCCTTCTTTACGCACTTATGTCGGCAGCCATGTCATATACACAGATTACGTGACAGGTTGCTGACCCTAACAGTCCATTTTGTAGCAATATTCCTGAAATTAGGACTGTAATGATTTCTGGGCAACTTCTTTGATGCCCACCTACTTTCTAATCTAGACTATTTTCAAAACAGTCCAGCCTAACCACAAGAGAGAAGTTTTTGTCTTTTTTTTTAATCAGAGCTCAGGCATGCATGTGCACATCTCTGAGTTCCACAAATGGTCGCGTTCGCATTTTTGCATTAATGATTTGCTGATAGTGCTATAGGTAAGTAAAATATTTTTTTTATTATTTTTTTAATTTTTCTTTTTACTCTCCAAAAGTAGGGGAGCTGCAGCCCAGTGAGCCACCCCTGTCACAAATAAGGATCTATGAATGTTGTAGATTTGTAAAGGGTACCAAAACTCAATATTCAAGGTACAAGAATTGTATTATCTTATTTTAGGCTACTAAACAAATTGGCATTTATATTAATATCTATATATATATATATATATATTTATATATATATATATATATATATATTGTTTGTGTCTTTCGGCTTTTCCCGGTTAGGGGTCGCCACAGCAGAACTCCGGTTCGCTAATGATTGGTAGTTGATTTTTACCAAAACTCAATATTCAAGGTACAGGAATTGTATTATCTTATTTTAGGCTACTAAACAAATTGGCATTTATATTAATATATATGTATATATATATATTTATATATTGTTTGTGTCTTTCGGCTTTTCCCAGTTAGGGGTCACCACAGCAGAACTCCGGTTCGCTAATGATTGGTAGTTGATTTTTACGTACAGAGTTACCAGCCCTGATGCACAACCTTCAACAAAGGAATGCCCATTCGCACATGTCTCCATGCAGAAGACGCTGTAGCTGAGAATCGAACCGGACAGCGTCCTACTGTGAGGCGACAACGGTACTGCAGCACCACCACCACGGGTTATATATATATAAGTGTATAAATATATATAAATATATATGAGTATATATATATATATATATATATATATATATATATATATATATATATATATATATATATATATATATATATATATATATATATATATATATATATATATATATATATATATATATAGGTCTACTTTACATGGTCAACTGTTCAGAAAGTCGACTTTCATATGGCTGAGACCATATGGTCGACTTTTGGAAAGCCGACCATGTAAAATAACACATATAACACAACAAAAACTTACCTTACACTGCCCCCCACACCCCCGTAACTTTAATATACCAACTCCGAGATCGCACTGCAGTGCGGAAGAGGGAAATTTTCCCATTCTGCACTGTACGGAGATAGCAGTTCCCCATGGTCGGCTTTTCAAAAGTCGATCATATGGTCTTGGCTATATGAAAGTTGACTTTCTGAAAAGTCAACCATGTGAAGGGGACCCATATATCTATATCTATATATACATATATATATATATATATATATATATATATATATATATATATATACATACATATATGTACTATCTACTAGACTATAGATCATACTTTGTTTTCAAAAAAATAGTAGCTTGATTTTTCTGTTTTGTCAAGTGCTCTTTTTAGTTGGTTGGGGGTTCAAACACACAGTTTCAAAGATGAACATCATAAGATTTACAATACATAAATAATAATCTGTGTGTAAGTGGTTATATCACAAGTGTGAAGACAAAAAGAGGTAAGGGATCAAGCTACTTATAGAGCTCAAATTTCTGACTAGAAGAGAAACACATTCCCTTCTATTTTGTTCTGTATAACTATACCACTGTACTAATTTAATGTAGTGATGCAGGGCCGTTGATGCCAACTTGATCACATGACTAGATTTTGATATTTATAAATATATATAAGCCTAACTGATTTCAGTAAATTGATGCAAACAAAGAGACTGGATTTATATTAATTGAGATACAGATACTTCTTGATATGTTGTAGTAATATCTATTACTGACAAAAGACATATAATTCCACAGCAAAACCAGAACAAATTACTTTGAAAGAAAAAAACGCATTGACAATATGTAAATGAGTGCCAACTTCCACTGAACTGTGTTAAAAAACAAATAGAAACCACATACTTAAAATACATTAACTACACAGTCTCACAAAGGCAGAAAAAGGGCAAATACCAAAGTTTAAAAAAAAAACTGTTCTTACTATCAGTCTGCAATGGCAGCATAAAACTAATTTCTCCACTCCGTCACTTCCATTCCTCTGAATAAACATTACCAAACATAATCAGAAAATTCCAAATGCAAACCATCACTTCATACTACTAGCCTCAGTACTCCATGGTAATATCATTTATTATGTGATTCCATGATAGTACATTCAGCAAAAATGGCTGTAGAAAAAGAACATGTTTCCAAACAAAATTTCCAGGTTTATACAACTGGAGTAGGCAGTTAATCTCAGCTTGCTACTCTGTTACTATATTAAGTAATATATACAGGATGTGTTTTGCTATTTAATTCTACAGAATTGTCCAGATGTGTAGTATATCTTGTAACTTAGTTTAAGTTCAGCCAGATTATTTTTGTGTAGCATTCATAATGTCACTTGTATTGTTTGTGAAATATACTGTGTTTGCATTATACTGTATGTGGAGCTTTTCTCCCCGGGTCTCTGCTGAAAACGGTTCTGTAGACCCAGTTGGACCTCACTGGTAAACAAATGTCAAGTAAAATAAAATAAAATAAAATAAAATAAATAACCTTTTAGCTATTGTAGACTGTTGATACTTCACTGGTTTTCAATGTATGTTTATTATTCTACCAACATTTTCTTTCGAATAGTTTTCACATATTCATCATTAATTATTGTTGCATGATCACTGATTAAAGCTAGTTCCTTAAAAGCTATTTAACATTTTTTTGGACTCTGTTTTGGGAGCATAATAATTTTGTAACTTTATATAAAATGGATCAAAGCATGCTAGTTTGCCTTGTTGCCTGATTCTGTATTAAGGTAAATTAAAGCTATCATTTTTATATTTTTTTCTGCTCAGCATTTTTTCTGTTTTTTACTTGGACATTCACTTCCTCGGTTCCACTTCAGATACTCTATTTTCAGTTTTTCAGTGTTTATAAAGGTTATGTAAGTTGGAAAAATTTCTTTCCATTAGTCTACCATGTACCACTTTAAAATGTTAGCATCTGTTTTCCTTAAGCAAAATAAAATACATGTGGTGCAAACATATTGTCTGAGATAGTGTTAAGTTAGCTATTAAGATAGGTAATCTACAGAACTTAACTGTTATCATTCAGCTGAGAAATATATATCCCTAGAAAGACAGAGTCCTCAGCTGTCCCTTATTGATTTATCAACATCCTCATTCATCAAGTCCTGTGTCCCCTTTGGCAGTGTTGAATGTCAGATGCTATTGAATATATTACTAAAAGGATTAAAGGATTTACAAGTCTTTACATTTGAACTATAAAGGCTGTTCAGTCTCTGAACAGAGTGCCATTCCATGTTACTACATAACTGTTTTTATTCCAGGGTAAAGCAGGGCTATCCACTTGTAACGTTGTTTTACTCTCTCCGTCTGTGTAGCAGACAAACACACACACAAGTGTGAATAACACATAGCAGAAATGCAAATTGCATAGTCAGTATTCCTTGACTTCCTGGCCCTGAATTTCTGCATAAGTAAGATATTTTGTTGAAGTGTTTAAGGTGTACCGATATATACACAAATAAATATTAAGGACTGAATATACTTTGAGGGAAAAAAGTATCAACCCTAAACACATTTTCATCTAGTGCAGTAAGGTGTTCTTAAAAAAAGTCTTTAGCTAGATAAATTTCAAACTAATTAACATAGTGAATACAGATAATGAAAACACTCTGCAAATTAAATTTGCATTACAACAGTGTTCTGTTTTATGGCACCAGAGTCTAGGATATACAAGACTTGACAGACATTAGAATACATCCCAAAAGCTGAGCATGTGGTGTTTTTGAATCAGTCCCTACAGTACTTATTAAATATTGTGGTTTGCATATACATATACATAGAAACACAAGCACACATACATGTAAGTGCTTCAGAGATGAATTGCAATTTTTTTCTTCTTACTTTTTTATAAATACTAAGCTTTGTTTAATTCTTTGCAGTTAAAATAATAACATTTCATATGGAGCCCTTGTCTGACAGAAATACAAAGATTCAGAATCTAGTGATAGCTGAGTGACAAGTAAACTACACAACAGCACGCAGCAGAAGTCCCTTGTTCCGCATGTCATCATTCAGAATGCAACTTAAAAGTTTAATGTAAGAAGATGAAATGACAGGAGCTGTGGGATAGAATGTTTCAAGATAAATATGGCTTTAGAGATCTTTTCAATGAAATGCCTGTTTTTATTAAAGTTTAGGAAAAGTTAGAACTGGGAGAGGCAATTCTGCTGTAACAGAAATAAACAGGGTCCATTATAATGTCTATCTGCTCACTAACATCTCCATTTTAAACTGTGACTAAGTTTCATTTAGAATAATAGAACCAGTCTGTGTGGAATTAGTAAAGAAGTAGAATCCTCAAATTCCTTACAGAAGGAAGGAAGAAAGGAACATGCTCATTCTAGAAAGAATTACTTGTTTACTCAACAAACATCTTAGTGCATTTTTCGATGTGACAACATACATTTTAATTACTAAAATGTATTTTATTTTTGTAGTGTCTAAAGAAAAAGTTCTGTATCTGAGATTTATAGATTATCTCATCTTTTTATGTGATGGCCCTGCAGAGGCCGCTTATGGTTTTATGAAACATCTTCAGATTATCAAAACTGGATTGCAATTTGATGGCATTCAGTTAGATACAACAGTGAACTTTTTAGATATAAAACTTAGCCAACTGAATACAGCGCTTCATCGAAAATTTGAAAAAAGAAATCAGTTCCTGTATGGTACCCAGTTGTCATCCTGCACATCTTATGAAAGTTTTGCTATATAAGGAATTTTTGAGAATCCATAGATTGTGTAATCGGAATGATGTTTTTTACCATGAAATCTTAAA
Organism: Protopterus annectens; assembly: GCF_019279795.1. Classification (NCBI taxonomy): domain Eukaryota; kingdom Metazoa; phylum Chordata; order Ceratodontiformes; family Protopteridae; genus Protopterus; species Protopterus annectens. The sequence goes on from NC_056734.1 coordinate 301,869,456, forward strand.
ATCTGAAAAAATGTTTCTATCTAGGGGTTATGATAGGAATATGCCTGTAAGCCAGAACAAAGGTTATGAAATTAAGAGGATTGGTTACACAACTGGATTACAATAATATGCCCATTAATAGTGATGATTATTATAATAATTATGACAGTATATTAAATAATAGATTAGATGGAATTAGTAATGGACAAGATTCCAGAGAGATTTATTTTGTTACTACTTTTAATATTATTAGTGATAAAATTGTGTCTACGGTGAGACATTTTTGGCTTATGTTATTTAATGATAGAAATTTGAATTTGCTACTACCTAAAAAGCTTCAAGTTTCATAAAAAGGGGGCAGAAGCTTACGGGATATGGTGGTGCATAATCAATTTGAGCTTCCTAATATGGAATTAAATATGGAATTAAATACAGCAGTGGTACCACATATGGGTACAATACCTTGTAATAAGTGTAATAAGTGTTCTATATGTAAAAATATAGTCCAGAGTTTTAGGTGTATTAATGGACAATCTTTTGCTGTTAGAAATAACTTTGATTGTAATACGCAAGGAGCTATATATGCCCTGAGATGTGATTGTAATAAATATTACATTGAGGAAACTAGTAGAAGTTTTAAAGTACAAGAACATCTGAGAGATACTAAAAATGGTAAGATGGATAGCTCTTTGGGCAGTCACTTTTTTGAATTTCTTAATTCAAATTTAGAACATATCTGTGGATGTATCTTCGAAAAAGTAGAAGTCTCTTTGGGTGAAAATGTAACTTTAAATAACAAGCTCCGAAGGAAAGAGACTTGGTATATTCTAAAGTTTAACACTTTGGAACCTTCAGGGTTAAATAAAGAATGTGAATGGAAATATGTTATTTAATTAGCAGTGGGTGTGATGTGTTAATTTTATGTATATTTAAGCTGTGTTTTTGAAATGCTTTTTTACTCTCTGAAGGCTGTTGAGCTGAGGCGCTAAGTGCAATAAATTTGTTTTCTACGTATTTGGGATTGCTGTTTTTTGTGGTATTTTATATAGAATAATAGAACCAGTCTGTGTGGAATTAGTAAAGAAGTAGAATCCTCAAATTCTTTACAGAAGGAAGGAAGAAAGGAACATGCTCATTCTAGAAAGAATTACTTTTTTACTCAACAAACATCTTAGTGCATTTTTCGATGTGAAACCATACATTTTAATTACTAAAATTTATTTTATTTTTGTAGTGTCTAAAGAAAAAGTTCTGTTAAATTTTTCTAGTTGTAAATGATTAGGAGACATCATTCCTTCAAAAAGAACTAGACCAAAAATGAGGGTTGATATATATATATATTTTTTTTTCCTGTAGGGGTCAAAACCCTGTAGCTTGTACTTTTTATAATCACCTGCAAGGTTTTCTGCCAAGGGCTATCTATTAAGGATATTGCAATAGCTCTACAGCATGCCACTCACTGATCTTTCTTAGCCAATTTTTATAAAAGTTAATGGTTTTCAAGTTGTTATCCAGTTCAACTAAAAAATGTTTTTATTTTTATTTTATTTATTTTACATTTGTTTACTGGGAAAGTCTGGCTAGGCATGAAGACCCTTTTCAGAGTATGTCATGACAGAAAAGCTCTGTAATTTGCCCCGACAGTTAAACATATTTACAATATATAGACCAAAAAAGAGTGCCCAAACGGAGCCAAGGTTCAGCAAGGAAGTAACGCAATTTATTTAAAAGTAAATAAACACAACGTTTTCGCTCCTGTTACACAGAAGCTTCATCAGCATACCAAAAACGCAAACTCACATTGTTTAAAACTGATCACTAACAAGTGATTAGTATCAATTAATTAAAATTTAAAGTGCAAGTGCACAAAAAGGAGTAATAACTTTGTATTAAAAACAAAGTAAGTACATGTCAATATACATGCCGAAAATCACTCATTCAAAAATAGTTAAAATGAAATAACATAAAATAAAATAGAAAAGAGAGGATATAACCAGGTAGCACAACGGACTAAACACCATGTACTTAGACACACTGGTCAACCTAAAAGATGAATTTATTTTTGGTTTAACCCTTGTGTAGAGAGTTGGATAAGTATTGTTAAAGTAGGTCATAGTGTAGAAACTAAACTGGCATTAGGGCATAAAAAACAACAAGTCCATATAAAGTTAATGCAAAGCGTTAACTAATGGAAAACCCTATTGAAAGTATGAGCCTTTATAGCAATCAATAAAATAGTTAAGGTGTAATGTACAAAAACAGATTGTCACAAACACCGTAGGTTAATGAAGGAAAATAAAGGGCTAGCACCCAATAACCCTCACCTTAGGTAGCTTCTATACTTTAATATGGAAGCTATATTACAATTATCATTGAGACCCGGGTATGAGAAGGCATCTAGTTGCAATTGCCACTCTAACTCACGGGTCTCTAATAATAAAGATTGAGGGCCCCCCCTTTTTGTCACACATAACATGGTCAATACCCATAAATTTAAAACTATGACCATGGTTATTCATTATATGCTTAGAAAGGGCATTGTCACTCCTCTGGTTCTTAATGGCATATAAATGTTGGTAAATACGGTCCCTAAACTGGTGGTCCGTCTTACCAACATAGAATGCATGACAGCATTCACAAAAGGCCACATACACAATGGATTTAGTGTTGCAGTTGATTTTGTGGTTAATAGTGAACTTCCTCTTATCAATAGCAAAGGAGTTTCCTGCTCGTACATGTGTACACCATTTACAGCACCCACAGGGGAGTGTTCCCTTCTGTCTAATCATAAGGTCAACTGAACTGTTTCTCTGTAACAGATCCTTCAAGTTATAACCTCTTTTAAATGTGAATAACGGAGTGATGCCCAACCTATCATGTAGTCCAGCGTTAATAATGAAATACCAGTTCTTGCGTATAATAGAGCACAAGAACCCTGAATGTAGGTTAAATGGGGACGTGAAGGCTATGGAAAAATTGGAATTGCTACAAGTGTCAAGAACTTCCACATTATCAGCCATCAGGGAAACATTCCCTGGTGACTGTGCACAGTTATCAACCGGCCCAACCTGTTCTTTCGGTAAAAGCAATGGTAAATAAATTCCTTTCCCTCGTTTTGTTGACACTTCACCAGTCAGATCGAAAATGAGATCCTCGGGATATCCCCGGTTTCTAAACATATCTGCAAGAACTGAGCATTCTTGATCAAGTGCATCATCAGTGCTGCACATGCGGGCAGCCCTGAACAATTGCCCTTTAACAATAGATCACTTCTGCCTCCAAGGATGGCAACTAGTGAAATGTAAAAAAGAATTACAATATGTTGCCTTCCTAAATATGGATGAGCAAAATCTATTGCTGTTGTTATCCTTGAGCAGTTGGACATCGAGATAGTCAATAACAGATGTTGAAAAATGATGGGTGAATTTCAAAAACTCAGTTGTAGAGTTCATGTGTGCTACCAAGTTTGAGGCGTCAACCTCACTACCTTGAAATAACACAAACACATCATCAAGGAACTGGGTGTAGATCTTAGATCTCTCAACGAATGGTGGATAATTGAACAAAAAGTTCTTCTCCCAATAGGCAACAAACATATTAGCAACGCTGCTACCGCATGGGGAGCCCATTGCTATACCTTTCTTTTGCAGATAATATTGCCCATCAAACATAAAAAAATTAGAGGACAAAACAATGTCGAGTAATACTGTGACCAAGTAAATGTGGAAGTTTACTATTAACCACAAAATCAACTGCAACACTAAATCCATTAGTGTATGTGGCCTTTTGTGAATGCTGTCATGCATTCTATGTTGGTAAGACGGACCGCCGGTTTAGGGACCGTATTTACCAACATTTATATGCCATTAAGAACCAGAGGAGTGACAATGCCCTTTCTAAGCATATAATGAATAACCATGGTCATAGTTTTAAATTTATGGGTATTGACCATGTTATGTGTGACAAAAGGGGGGGCCCTCAATCTTTATTATTAGAGACCCGTGAGTTAGAGTGGCAATTGCAACTAGATGCCTTCTCATACCCGGGTCTCAATGATAATTGTAATATAGCTTCCATATTAAAGTATAGGAGCTACCTAAGGTGAGGGTTATTGGGTGCTAGCCCTTTATTTTCCTTCATTAACCTACGGTGTTTGTGACAATCTGTTTTTGTACATTACACCTTAACTATTTTATTGATTGCTATAAAGGCTCGTACTTTCAATAGGGTTTTCCATTAGTTAACGCTTTGCATTAACTTTATATGGACTTGTTGTTTTTTATGCCCTAATGCCAGTTTAGTTTCTACACTATGACCTACTTTAACATTACTTATCCAACTCTCTACACAAGGGTTAAACCAAAAATAAATTCATCTTTTAGGTTGACCAGTGTGTCTAAGTACATGGTGTTTAGTCCGTTGTGCTACCTGGTTATATCCTCTCTTTTCTATTTTATTTTATGTTATTTCATTTTAACTATTTTTGAATGAGTGATTTTCGGCATGTATATTGACATGTACTTACTTTGTTTTTAATACGAAGCTTATTACTCCTTTTTGTGCACTTGCACTTTAAATTTTAATTAATTGATACTAATCACTTGTTAGTGATCAGTTTTAAACAATGTGAGTTTGCGTTTTTGGTATGCTGATGAAGCTTCTGTGTAACAGGAGCGAAAACGTTGTGTTTATTTACTTTTAAATAAAATGCGTTACTTCCTTGCTGAACCTTGGCTCCGTTTGGGCACACTCTTTTTTGGTCTTTAGTTTTGGCGTCTTCTTTAATTATTTACAATATATACATTACATTCAATTGAACATTAGTCACATATAAAATCCTGTAATTGGAGTAAATGACATAAAATTAAAAGAGAAATAACAATGTCAGATTTCAATTCACAATGGACATTTTAAGACATAATCTGATAGAACACATTGTGTAATGTGTAGTGGAAAGAGAAAGATACAGGATAAGGCTTCCTACTGAAATCTCGGCAATAAAAGTGTCGAGTATTGACAAGCTGAAAAACAAAACAACAGGGGAAAAGCAAATAAGGCCTTGGTGGAGGATTTGTTGCATCCTATTGGAGTTTCTACAAGATGAGAGAACCCACATAAATTAATAGTAGTAGTAGGAGAAGGAGATATGTAATCTGATTCCAGTATATGGTTAGATCCCCAAGAATAAGGGCTTCATGATGTATGTCAGCAGATACCTTGGATAGTATGTCTTCTGTTGTGCAGCCATTGTTACCTGGATGTAGCTAAAGGTCTACTATAATCATTGCCTTAAATGAGTTGAGTTTGAATGTGGAGACTCTCTGCTTGTGGAATACTGGAGGTTTATGATGCCAGAATTATATCTGAAGGTGTTTTGGGTGAAGGTAAATGATGACGACACTTTCTGCTTTTTTATTTTTATTTATTTATTTTTATGGTGAGAGCTAAGGAAAATGTCAGTAACTTTGATGTCTGGTTTTAGCAAGGTTTATGTGGTTATAAATATGTTAGGTTTTTGATATACTATTCAGTATTCTCAACTCGGTCTTTCTTTAGGTTCATAGGCTCATAGGGAACTTTCTAATGTATTGATCTGTGAGGATCTTAAGAAGCCTAGCCTTACATTCTCATGGTAGTTTTTAGCCATTGCATTTTCTGTACAGATTAAGCAAAGGGAGGCAAAACAAAGATATATTGGGACATTTGATGTATGTATGTATTTATTTATTCACTGACATTTGATTACTGGGAAAATATGACTGGGTAGGTGCCCATTTTCAGCAGAGGTATTACAAAAATATTTTAAAAACAAAAATTTTACAGTCTTTCAAAATAATACAAAACCTCTACAGTTTAAATAATTATATCAAATATGAAACCAAAACAAGAAAATAAAATGAGCAGGCAAAGGAATATCCAACTGTTTATTGTATGTAAGTGCTTTCACTGAACAAAATACTTCAGCTTCTTCAGACAAGTAAAAACTATTCACTTCCCAGTTTAAAAACCTAACACAAACCTGCTGAGCCAATGGGCTCTATTGTATTGATCTGTGAGGATCTTAAGAAGCCTAGTCTTACATTCTCATGGTAGTTTTTAGCCGTTACATTTTCTGTACAGATTACCCAAAGGAAGGCAAAACAAAGATATATTGGGACATTTGATGTATGTATGTATGTATGTATGTATGTATGTATGTAAGTATGTATGTATGTATGTATTTATTTATTTACTGACATTTGATTACTGGGAAAATATGACTGGATAGGTGCCCATTTTCAGCAGAAGTATTACAAAAATATTTTAAAAACAAAAATTTTACAGTCTTTCAAAATAATACAAAACCTCTACAGTTTAAATAATTATATCAAATATGAAAAGATTGGTTAAGAATACATACATCTTATATGACAACAATTTAATATTTAGAGAGATTTTAGCCACTGCAGAGAAACTAAGGGTAAGTTAGCATAATACAAGCATGAAATGCAATTTGAAGTGAGAGAAAGAATACAGGACTATGGCATATTTAGAAAGAAAGTCAGGAAGAAAATTAGGTTGAAGTAAGGATGTGAGTGAAGAAGAGAGAGTAAGGAGGCAAAATATATGAAAGAGCAATTCTTAATATTTAGGGATGTTGTTTATCCTAGGGTTGAGCAAGAACACAGCCACATTTTGGCTAGGAAGTCTTTCAGAATGGTTTTAATGGACTGGATAGAGGATACTCACCTGAGAGATACAGTTAAGGAGTTCCAGGCCTAGGTAACATGGTATGAGTACAGACCATGCCCAGTAGATTTCATAAGTTTGTGGACAGATAGGAGTTTTTTGTTATTGGATCGTAATGACTGATTGGGAACATAGTTGTGTAAAATGGCATTTAGTGCTGGACAAGCAGATGGATGCTGCATAATTTTATAAGTGGTAAAAAGCTGTATATATGCTAGCTGATGGGGCAGTCCTAAGCAATTTAGATTTTTTAGTGCTATATAATGGTGGATTCTGAAAGTGGCATTTGGTGCAGATTGAAGCACTTTATTATAGCATTGTTCAAGTTTTGCTTTTTGTGATGCCTGGAGGTTAGTAAGGATGGGGGCACCACAAAGTAGTGAGGGGAGGAGGTAAGTAGTGGCAAGTGTAGCTTTAGTTGTGTTGATGAGAACTTTGTCTCAGTAAAGTATCCTTAGTTTTGATGAGATTTTTAAAACAATTTTGTAGATGTAGGTTGAATTTGAGATTATCATTCACTATCATCCTTAATAATTTGCTATAAAAAGTGAGATATACAGAAAGCATCAGAATGATCTGGATAAGTGTAATTTAAAATGAAAGGTGGTGTATGTGCAGTAGCTATTCAAACTTAACTGCAGAAAGATGCTTGCATGGGGGGTGTAGAGCTGACCGCATCTCACCATGTGCATGCATGTCTTCTACCAAGGAAGGACAGAGGAACTTAATGTAGGAAGTGCTTCACCTACTGTGGATAGTGGCATTTCATGACACTCAACTCTCACTCCTACAGAGGAAAAAATGTACCACTTTGCTTACCAACAAGGAAACATAATAAAGAGGCGGGTAAATTCGATAATAAAAATAGTTGCAAACATCTTCATAAAAAGTGATTGCAGATTTCCTGAAGATTGATAACATGTCTGGATAGAAATAGTCACTGATATTTTTCCTTGACTTTATGGGTTTTCATTTTCAATGTATTGTTGAGTAATTATCTGCATTGGTATTCAGATGAATACTTGTAGATATTTGGGTGTTTAAATATGAAAGACCCAATTTAAACAAGGATTAATTCAACATAACAGTGGTTATCCCATGGACAGATTCCTAAATTATCCTGCATGTCTAGATTTTATCCCATTTTTGAAAATCATGCCAGCAGACTGCCTGCTGTTTACTTTGTTTAGGAGTATAATGTCTGCTGTTTCTGTTGTGCTCATGTCATGGATGAGAAAGGTTTACAAAGATCAGGCTATTAGTCACGTCATTATCTTATCTACACCAGCATAAAGAATTAAAAGTTTCTAATGTCCATAGTCATGTTTCTTTTGCATCAATGAAAATTGGGCCAGTTAACTGTTAGCATCTAGACAGGACTACTAAAATTCATTTTACCATACCATTAAAATCAATGATCTTGACACATGCAACAGGTATAGAAGTCTGCCAAAAGAATTGTTCCTGGTCATGTGGATTTTGTCATGATTGGCCCATCTTTTCTAGCTATTACATGCAATGGAGTATGTGTTTAAAGTTTTAGTTTTTACTTTTTATACCATGCACAGTTCAGATCTCACTTAAACAACTTCTTATTTCCCAGCCATCCAACAGACCAGCTCATTCCAGATGGAATGGGGGTGATAGCAGTCCTTAAAACATTTTTTGAAACATTAGGAATGTATCTTTTTTTCTTACAAACCTCATTCCTATGGAACTCATTACCTATCTACCTGAGGCCTATGTCTTCAGAACCCATTTTCAGATGGTCACTGAAAACCCATTTGTATATACAGGCTTTTTGTATTACATGAGTTTAACTTACTTTAAGTCTGTCTGTTTTGTTTCATATTTTTTAACTAAATTACACAACACTTAGTTTTAAGCACTTTAACTCTTAAAGATTATATCCAAAGACAAATATGCAGTCTTTTTTTCTACTATATTTTATATACTTCATAAGCTAGATAGTTTTCTTTTATTCCTTTAGTCTATTTCTTAATGTAAAGTACTTAACAAGATTATACCCAATGTCAAATTTATTGTACTAAAAAAATTTGACATATCATAGCTGCTGCTTAAAGGATTGCAACAGTATGGAGCAGAATTATACCCATAGGCAAACTTTGTATTCTAAGACTTGCAGGTTGGGAGGATGGAGAGAAGTGTATGGAAAAGAAAGGAAATGAAACAAAAAGAAAAGAAAAGAAACAGGGGAGTGCACTGGATTTTTACAATGCATGTCAGAGGCAGCATGGATGGTGGCCTGGCTTAATTGGAATTCGTACTTCTTGGACTAAATGTTATAGCATATTTTTGCATCTATAAATATGTAAATGTTTTATAGCATATCCTTGTATGTGTAATTTTTTTTTTTCATTTCTTATGTGATCCATATTGAGATCAGTGCACTACCCTGGCAAATATAATTAAATAAATACATCTTAAACAGATCTTAATTTACCCATTTAACTGAGACCATGGGAGGGGAAAACAAGGAGTAATAGTGCAAAGTCTGCTAAGGTTCAACCGTAATATAATAACTTCAGTCATTGGCAGATCAAAAAACAATTTATTAAAGGAAATAGCACACGTGTGGGAAACAGTACTCAGAAAGTCATGCCTCCCCGAACAAAAGAATGCATGATCTTTTATAGGAAAACATTAACAAAGCAGTAAACTTTTATCAGTAATACCATTGCTAGCATCCAAAAGAAAAATGCTAACTAATGCAGTTCATAATATAGTTCATTCTTCAGACCATTACAAAATATCAAATAGAAATACATCAGTTTTTAGTAAAAATAGATCTGCTACTTCTTATCTATGATTTTAGCTTAGTATAGAATACGTTTGTTTTTACCACGTGATTTAGAAAGAATACTGTCTCAGGCTCATGAAATGAAACTTAACATTTTGTACTTTTCCATGCTCCTGCTTGTACATTTGCAAACATGTACACTAACCTTCTAGGACATGTGCAGTTTAGTTTCATTTTAACCCTTTACAATGCTGAGAAAGCATCACACTCGTATTATAAAGCATCTTTTACACTTTAAAAATATTGCAACACATTTTCCCAAAACCTTCAAAAACTACCTCTTTAGTTTCACATCCTATCTCACTTTCATTGATGTGATCTGTAAATGACACTTTTTCAAAACCACTAACATGCAAAGTCTGTAAAAATGGGTTTGATCGAGATGCAATGAGTTTACAACATGGATGGCACTCAGCTCTATTGTTGTCAAATTAACAGTTTCAAACATTGCCTTGCTTAACACTTCTAATAACCTGGAGGGATTTTTCAGCTCCCCATTTGATTTTACAGTCCATAAGCAGGTAATATACCAGCCCCAGAAATAACATCATTACCAAGGTCCATATGAGAAAGTCCTCTAAAGGCTGCTTCTCCTAAATCATGATGATAAATCCACAAAGCATCAACCTTTCCAATCAGATTTTCTACAGTCTGAGTATCTTGAGTATTACGAATTTTACCACTGGGCAGGGTATCTACATGTCAAATGGCTGGAAGGACTCTACCAACATAACAGGATTCCAACCAGTTTGCTGGCATCCAGGAATATGCTGGACTGCCACAAACAAAATAAAAGTCTTTCAGCACAACCATACCTTTTACTACACTTCTACTATGCATTCTGTGAGTAATATTACATTTGCTCAGTCCAATCTCCACAGTCCCATTTTTCACATAACAAGTATAACCCTTGACAATCACTGAAAGTCTAAGTGCAGCGATATTATTAAATGATGTAACATTATGCCATAAAGCATTTTTACCTAGTCCACTGATAAAAAAGCTGTCCTCATATCAACTTCATTTACAGGTACTGGAAACAAAGGGATACCTCTATCATAGGCAGTAGGTATGTTTGGCACAGACTCAACAGTTACTAATATTTAGAGTCTTAGCATATGTATTCAAGGTGGTATGAAATGTGTTGCATTTTGGATGCCAGTTTGTGACTTCGGTCTAGATTTTATCAGTCATTTTATTTTTCTGTTAAGAAATTGAACAGTACTTACAGTTTCAGCAGGGATCAGAAAATGTAGTAGTAGAACAAAAATAACAAATGCAGTCATCATGGCAACAATCAGACATGAATGGTGAGCTGGGCAGGGTGAGAGTGGGTTTTCAAAAATATCCAAGCACAAATTAATTTTGCGATGAATAGCTCACTGCTGCATTCCAAACACACTCCATAAAAGTTGCTGTTGTAATTTAGCTCCCATAAGTGGCACTTGGTCACCGGGCTCATTGAAAATGTCTCCTTCTGATGTAATCGTAGTATTAGTCATTGGCACTGTTTCCAGTCTCTCTGTTTTTTCTTCTGTTATGAGAGGAAACCGGTTCATCATTAGACAATGCTGCAGAAGGTAGGTTGAAAGGAATTGGTTGGCTTTCCTCATTGGCTTTTTGGATATGGGAGATATGGCTCCATGTTGGAGACCCTTCGAGTATAACAGCTGTAGCTGTAACAAGGAGCACCAGGAGTGGGCATTTCCATTGAGGTTGGAGGGTGTGTCATCTGGAGAAGGAATGAACAAATACCCATCATGATTTGCATCAGGGTCAAGCTGGGGCTGGACAGTGATTACCTGTGAATGAAGATGCTGCAAAACAGCAATATGTTTTTTTTTACAGTAAGTAAGCACTGTTTTATCAACTATCTGCAAATCAAGATTTGTGGGTAGTGGTGTGGCTGGCATCCTCATAGAGTATTCCATGAGGATTTCATGAGGGGTGAACTTTATAGGTGCACTGATTGCACTGCAGAAAACTAAAGGTAGCGCATCTGGCCATTTTAAACCTGTTTCTGTAGTAAGTTTTGCTAACTTAGTTTTCAAAGTCTGAGTCATTCTTTATACCATGCCTGAAGACTGAGGGGTGTGTGGACAGTGATACTGCATCTGAATATTTAGAACTTTATAAATTTGTTGAATAATCCGATTCATAAAATGAGTACCTGTATCTGACTGAATACAACACGGTTCCCCGAAATGGTGTAAAAACTCATACAAAATCTTCTTGGCCACTGAGGTCGCATCATTTTTTATGCATAGATATGCTTCTACCCAACCAGAAAAAAAATCAGTCAAAACTAGTACATACCTTGCACACATTGGTAATTCTATGAAATCACACTGTATAAAACAAAAAGGTCCCCATGGCTTTTTAATTCGAATTCTGGATAAAAAGTTTGTAATACTTCTAAACCTGCATCTGGATGGCACCAAAGTAAGTCCGGGGAACAACACCCATCAAGGATCCACCTTACCCTTTCTGATTCGTCAACTTGGCTCTGAAAATACCACACTTCCTGAATAGCTACAGGTACATTTTCAACTTGAAGAGGCTGCAAAAAGGAATTCAGAACAGGATTTAACAAAGTAGCCTGTCTTACCATTCTTTCAACAAATGTATTTCCTTCTGATTCAAATGAAGTATCTGATCTATGGGTGACACATTTAGCAACAGCTACTTCCTTTGGGAGAATCAGGACAACTAGTAAGTCATTGAAAAATACTGCATTTTGAATTTTTGTCCCTGCAGAGGTCAAATAATCTCTTTCTAAGGATTTCCAAAATCATGAACCAGTCCATAGGTGTATCTTGAATCACTATACACCATAACAGTCTTTCCCTGTGCTAGCTTGGAAGCTTCAGTAATAACTACTAATTCCAGTGATGAACAAAATTATGTCAGGGTTCTGCAGAGGAGTATCTCAGAGATCAAACCTAGGAGGAAACAGATTGTTAACAACAAAAGCACGATCATGAAGTTCACCTTCATCAGCAGTAGGATAAGCAAAGCTGGATTCAAGGGTGGGCATTTAATAATTTGCAAAGAAATATTATTAAGTAGAGCTAGCTCATATTTGGAAAATCTATAAGCAGAAAGATATTGTGTTTTAGTCTTTAACAACAAAGCATTACTAGCATGTGGAACTGCAACAAAAGTATCATGGCCCAGAATAAGTGCTGCTACCATATCAACTAACCAGGCAGTCACGGCTACAGCTATAAGGCAAGGGGGAAGCTCGGCTGCTACTGGATCAAGATGTGTACTGTAATAAGAAACTGGTCTAAAGCCATCAGTTCTCTTCTGTGCTAATAATCCTAATGCTACCTTGTTGTGTTCACAACAGAAATGAAAGAACACTTTAGATGGTCTGGTAGTCCTAATGCTGGAGGATTTGAAAGAAGTGATTTCAACTGGGTAAAAGGTTGTTCCCTGCATAGTTCCCATTGGAGGGGCTCAGGGTGTCCTTTTTCAATAGTTCTAGTAAAGGTTTAATTATTTCAGCATAGTTGTATAGCTGCTGCCTACAATAGCCTGCTAAAACAAGACATGCTCTAAGTTGTTTTAGAGTAGTAGGTCTTGGTGCTGACTATACAGTTGCAATGCATGAAGTTAAAATATGCTGTACATTCTCCTAATTCCTCCTAAACTGGGTTTGTAGTCGCCAGACTGAAGTTTAGAATGGTTTACTTTAAATCCTAACTCAGCTAGTTTAGTTAATAAGAAAACAGTATCAGTCTTACAGTCATCTAAAGAATTAGATGGTATAAGAATATCATCTATTTACTGTACTAAGACAGTACAGACCCACAAGGTAACTGCATTTTATCTGCTTTTTCATTTCCTTTAAAAATAAGGTGGGTGATTATACATATCCTTGGGGTAAACATGTCCATGTGTACTGCTGTCCTCTATATATAAACATGAACAAAGACTCACTATTGGGTGTATTGGGATAGAAAAGAAACCTGAGGAAATATCAATAACAGAAAAGGTGGTAGAAGAAGGGGGAATTTAGCTAAGAATAGTTGCTGGGTTAGATAGTATGGGAAAAATCTGGCACAACTACTGCATTCACAGCTCTCAGATCTTGGACAAATCTATAAGTGTCTTTGCCAAGTTTCTTTACTGGCAAAATAGGTGTATTACAAGGACTCCTAGAAGGAATAATTATGCCTTGTTGCAACAATGATGAAATAACAGGTTCAACTCCTGCTTCTGCTCCTGCAGAAAGATGATACTGTAGCTACCATGGGCTGAGGTTCATGACGTTTTAAAGTAATTTGTACTGGTGTGACATCTGTAACAAGTCCTTCCTCGTTTTCATGGGCTGTCCCTGACTGTGAAGGAACTCTTTTTAGTAAGTCTACATCTGATGGCTTTACAGGTTCTGTGTCAGTAGGTAAAGAATAGAGCATTTCCTCATCCAAAACACCTGCAACAGCACACATCTGCATCACTGGAGACTCATTGGAAACATTTAACTATATTTCATCCTGTATACAGAATATTGTACATTACAACTTACAAATGATAACTCTACATAAAAGATTAAGGGATGCTGAGGTGCTAACGAGAAAAGCATGTTGGTCTGTCAATGGTCCCAACTGAATGGGAACTGAAATTGTCTTTGGGTAGTCTAAGAGACCCCTAACATCCCAACTCCTCACACTTAGTTACAAGACAAAGGGATATTCTTCACTGTGGAAGCATTTAACATTGATATAGTAGCTCTACTAACAATTATAAATAAAATATTGCTGTCTTGAACTTTAATATTAACAAATGGTCCTTTCTAGTGTACAGATATGAAAGAAAATGGCTGTGATTCCTGTTCATGACTATCCTTTTTATCTTGTTGCCAAGCTGGTGGCTATCAAGGAGTGTTCCACATAGGATTTTTTTTGCCTCACATTTTGGTGGAGATTCCGCTGACCTTGTGATGGCAGCTGATTATCAAATGGATTGTTAGACTGCATCGGTGCATCTACAGGCTACAGGAAAGGACAATTCTTCCTCATGTGACTATTTTGGCTACAATTAAAACATAAAAACAAAAGTGAAACTGCACTCGAAGTCAACCAAACACTGAAAAAGGTGCAGAAGGCAGATGAGGGAATACTCCGAACAGTTAAAAATCACTCTGTTTAATAACACATCCACGAAACAGCTCCACCAGCCGAAAACACAAGCATTTATAAATTTCAACATCTAAATATTGTAACATATCAGTTGAAGTCTTATATGTAAATTTAAGGAAGTTGGTAGTCATACTAATGTACTCAAAAAATTCATTGAATTTATCATAACCCGCCGTCCAAAAAATAACAATGTCATCCAAAAAACGGCGGTATAATGTCCAGCAGTTATTAAATTTGGAATTTAAAATATAATTTTCCTCCCAATGTGCCAAAACTATATTCGCAAACGTGGGGGAACACGCTGCTCCCATAGATACTCCTTGTATCTGTTGGAAATATTCCCCATTAAAAATCAAGAAATTGTGCTTAAGGACTATATCCATAAGCCCCATAATAACAACTTTCTCATGTTGGGGTAACTTGTTATCATGAAAAATCATATCCTCAAACATACGTAACCCCATCTCATAGGGTATACAAGAAAAGAGATCTACTATATCTATAGTGACAAACATAAGGTCCTCAGAAAACAATTCAGGGGTAATAATCCTTAATAAATCCCATGAATCCTTTAATATAACCTTATTTTGCTTACAAATATGCTTACTTTTCACATCTATATACTTTGCCAAAGGTAATGTCTTTGACCCATTTGCTGACACAATAGGTCTGAGGGGGGGTCTTCAGTATTTTTATGTATTTTGGGAATACCAAAAATAATTGGTATTCGGGGTTTAGGTACGTGCAAATACTCATAGGTTTTACTATCTATTAATTTTTCATATAACATGTCTTTTAACAACATATCTATCTTGTAGTATGCTACATTAACTTCATTCTTAGACACACAGGTGTATTTTACTTCATCCCTAAGGATTTAATTCATTTTACCCTCATAGATAATGTTTTCCATAATGACGACTCCCCACCTTTATCAGGTTTCATAATTCTAACAACCGCTTTAGTTTTTAATGCATTTAAGATCTCATTTTCAGTTTGACTAAGATTATATCTAAATATTTTTTCATGTTGTGCCTTTCTAACTTCATTCTCTAGAATAGTTTCCAAATTCTTGATCTGGGGATGCAGGGGTGGATTGTAAATGGATCTGCGTGAAAGAGCCTTATAGTCATAAAGAGGGTTGATGGTCTTATTTTTTCCAAACAATATTTCTAAATTAATTTTTCGTAAGAATAATTTTATATCTAATAAGGTCTTAGTTAGATCCCCCTTAGTATAGGGTATATACTTAAGACCTTTGCTTAATAACCTAAAATGTTCCTTTGTCAAGGTTGTGTCACTAAAATTATAAATAGAAAAACCTTCGTAACTATTCCTAACACCAGAAACCGAAATTTCATCATTCACTATCTTAGGGGTGAGGTGATGGGAATCTAAAACCTTCCTCTCCCCCTTCTCCCCCCCCTCTTCTGAAAATTTCCATTCCTAAAATGTTGTTGATTATTTTCGTAATTATCATCCCTGTTGAGTGGTGGGAATTCATAATCATAATCATGATAATTCCATCTATCTATATTTTCATCTTTGTTACTGACAGAATTTGGTTTTGAGTTTTTATTACCAAAAAAAATCCCATTTCATATAGGGTGGTTTAGGGTAACTAGTTTTATTCTGATATTCACCTAAATCCCTCTTCAGTTTATTCATCTTCCTATTAATTAAATTTTACATTTCATATCTATATCATCCCTAATTTTAAAATATTTAGCCTTTTCTTCCCTTAGTCCATGATTAAATCCTCCTTAATATGTACATCCAGTTCATCTATTTCCCCTTTTAATATGTCCTGTTTCCTATCATTCTCCTTAATAATAAGTTTTAGTATATCTATGCCTGCCTTGTTAAATACTTCCAACAATTCTAAATGAAATTCTGAGCCAGCATGAACATTATTAGGGTATTTCCAAACCCTTAACCCTTTCGGGACAATATTCCTATTAATGCATTCTAAAAGATATGCATTTTCAATAACCAATGTTCTATACTTCAGCATAAGTTTAGAGATTTTGTCCAACTTAACAATGTAAGAGTCTCCATTAGGAATGTCAGGGTGATTACCCTTATCAAGATGAAAGCAAAAACTTGCTTTCAACCATTCACTAGTATCTTTGCAATGCGTAATAAATGAATCAGTACCTGGAGGTGCTGGAGCGCGAAAAAGCACCTTCACTTTATTACCATTGTCAATAATATCAGCCTCTTCCGCCTCATTCCGAATATATTGCTCTCCAAAAATCCCTGGTGTAGCAACCGGGTTGAATGTACCACCATTCAGTTCAAATACATCCCCTGAATCATGAGCGTCATGCAGGTTGTCTCTTTTCCTTTTTAATTTATTTGCAAAACACCCTTCGTTTCCACTTCCTTTCTCCTGGCACATGTTCCTGTTACTCGCAACAATAGAGTGACATAGCGGAGTGAGTAAATCAATAAGCTCAGTGAGCTGGCCAATCAGTTTGTGTGATTGGCCAACCTCTTCCTGTCCTTTAGTACCCACCGGAGAAGCTCCCTCCATAGCCAGATCCACACAACGAAACCACTAAGAACAAAAGTGAAACTGCACTCAAAGTCAACCAAACACTGAAAAAGGTGCAGAAGGCAGACGAGGGAATACTCCGAACAGTTAAAAATCACTCTGTTTAATAACACATCCACGAAACAGCTCCACCAGCAGAAAACACAAGCATTTATAAATTTCAACATCTAAATATTGTAACATATCAGTTGAAGTCTTATATGTAAATTTAAGGAAGTTGGTAGTCATACTAATGTACTCATAAAAATTCATTGAATTTATCATAACCCGCCGTCCAAAAAATAACAATGTCATCCAAAAAACGGCGGTATAATGTCCAGCAGTTATTAAATTTGGAATTTAAAATATAATTTTCTTCCCAATGTGCCAAAACTATATTCGCAAACGTGGGGGAACACGCTGCTCCCATAGATACTCCTCGTATCTGTTGGAAATATTCCCCATTAAAAATCAAGAAATTGTGCTTAAGGACTATATCCATAAGCCCCATAATAACAACTTTCTCATGTTGGGGTAACTTGTTATCATGAAAAATCATATCCTCAAACATACGTAACCCCATCTCATAGGGTATACAAGAAAAGAGATCTACTATATCTATAGTGACAAACATAAGGTCCTCAGAAAACAATTCAGGGGTAATAATCCTTAATAAATCCCATGAATCCTTTAATATAACCTTATTTTGCTTAAAAATATGCTTACTTTTCACATCTATATACTTTGCCAAAGGTAATGTCTTTGACCCATCTGCTGACACAATAGGTCTGAGGGGGGGTCTTCAATATTTTTATGTATTTTGGGAATACCAAAAATAATTGGTATTTGGGGTTTAGGTACGTGCAAATACTCATAGGTTTTACTATCTATTAATTTTTCATATAACATGTCTTTTAACAACATATCTATCTTGTAGTATGCTACATTAACTTCATTCTTAGACACACAGGTGTATTTCACTTCATCCCTAAGGATTTCATTCATTTTACCCTCATAGATAATGTTTTCCATAATGACGACTCCCCCACCTTTATCAGGTTTCATAATTCTAACAACTGCATTAGTTTTTAATGCATTTAAGATCTCATTTTCAGTTTGACTAAGATTATATCTAAATATTTTTTCATGTTGTGCCTTTCTAACTTCATTCTCTAGAATAGTTTCCAAATTCTTGATCTGGGGATGCAGGGGTGGATTGTAAATGGATCTGCGTGAAAGAGCCTTATAGTCATAAAGAGGGTTGATGGTCTTATTTTTTCCAAACAATATTTCTAAATTAATTTTTCATAAGAATAATTTTATATCTAATAAGGTCTTAGTTAGATCCCCCTTAGTATAGGGTATATACTTAAGACCTTTGCTTAATAACCTAAAATGTTCCTTTGTCAAGGTTGTGTCACTAAAATTATAAATAGAAAAACCTTCGTAACTATTCCTAACACCAGAAACCGAAATTTCATCATTCACTATCTTAGGGGTGAGGTGATGGGAATCTAAAACCTTCCTCTCCCCCTTCTCCCCCCCCTCTTCTGAAAATTTCCATTCCTAAAATGTTGTTGATTATTTTCGTAATTATCATCCCTGTTGAGTGGTGGGAATTCATAATCATAATCGTGATAATTCCATCTATCTATATTTTCATCTTTGTTACTGACAGATTTTGGTTTTGAGTTTTTATTACCAAAAAAAATCCCATTTCATATAGGGTGGTTTAGGGTAACTAGTTTTATTCTGATATTCACCTAAATCCCTCTTCAGTTTATTCATCTTCCTATTAATTAAATTTTACATTTCATATCTATATCATCCCTAATTTTAAAATATTTAGCCTTTTCTTCCCTTATTCCATGTATTAAATCCTCCTTAATATGTACATCCAGTTCATCTATTTCCCCTTTTAATATGTCCTGTTTCCTATCATTCTCCTTAATAATAAGTTTTAGTATATCTATGCCTGCCTTGTTAAATACTTCCAACAATTCTAAATGAAATTCTGAGCCAGCATGAACATTATTAGGGTATTTCCAAACCCTTAACCCTTTCGGGACAATATTCCTATTAATGCATTCTAAAAGATATGCATTTTCAATAACCAATGTTCTATACTTCAGCATAAGTTTAGAGATTTTGTCCAACTTAACAATGTAAGAGTCTCCATTAGGAATGTCAGGGTGATTACCCTTATCAAGATGAAAGCAAAAACTTGCTTTCAACCATTCACTAGTATCTTTGCAATGCGTAATAAATGAATCAGTACCTGGAGGTGCTGGAGCGCGAAAAAGCACCTTCACTTTATTACCATTGTCAATAATATCAGCCTCTTCCGCCTCATTCCGAATATATTGCTCTCCAAAAATCCCTGGTGTAGCAACCGGGTTGAATGTACCACCATTCGGTTCAAATACATCCCCTGAATCATGAGCGTCATGCAGGTTGTCTCTTTTCCTTTTTAATTTATGTGCAAAACACCCTTCGGTTCCACTTCCTTTCTCCTGGCACATGTTCCTGTTACTCGCAACAATAGAGTGACATAGCGGAGTGAGTAAATCAATAAGCTCAGTGAGCTGGCCAATCAGTTTGTGTGATTGGCCAACCTCTTCCTGTCCTTTAGTACCCACCGGAGAAGCTCCCTCCATAGCCAGATCCACACAACGAAACCACTAAGAACAAAAGTGAAACTGCACTCAAAGTCAACCAAACACTGAAAAAGGTGCAGAAGGCAGACGAGGGAATACTCCGAACAGTTAAAAATCACTCTGTTTAATAACACATCCACGAAACAGCTCCACCAGCAGAAAACACAAGCATTTATAAATTTCAACATCTAAATATTGTAACATATCAGTTGAAGTCTTATATGTAAATTTAAGGAAGTTGGTAGTCATACTAATGTACTCAAAAAATTCATTGAATTTATCATAACCCGCCGTCCAAAAAATAACAATGTCATCCAAAAAACAGCGGTATCATGTCCAGCAGTTATTAAATTTGGAATTTAAAATATAATTTTCCTCCCAATGTGCCAAAACTATATTCGCAAACGTGGGGGCACACACTGCTCCCATAGATACTCCTTGTATCTGTTGGAAATATTCCCCATTAAAAATCAAGAAATTGTGCTTAAGGACTATAACCATAAGCCCCATAATAACAACTTTCTCATGTTGGGGTAACTTGTTATCATGAAAAATCATATCCTCAAACATACGTAACCCCATCTCATAGGGTATACAAGAAAAGAGATCTACTATATCTATAGTGACAAACATAAGGTCCTCAGAAAACAATTCAGGGGTAATAATCCTTAATAAATCCCATGAATCCTTTAATATAACCTTATTTTGCTTACAAATATGCTTACTTTTCACATCTATATACTTTGCCAAAGGTAATGTCTTTGACCCATCTGCTGACACAATAGGTCTGGGGGGGGGGGGTCTTCAATATTTTTATGTATTTTGGGAATACCAAAAATAATTGGTATTTGGGGTTTAGGTACGTGCAAATACTCATAGGTTTTACTATCTATTAATTTTTCATATAACATGTCTTTTAACAACATATCTATCTTGTAGTATGCTACATTAACTTCATTCTTAGACACACAGGTGTATTTCACTTCATCCCTAAGGAATTCATTCATTTTACCCTCATAGATAATGTTTTCCATAATGACGACTCCCCCACCTTTATCAGGTTTCATAATTCTAACAACCGCATTAGTTTTTAATGCGTTTAAGATCTCATTTTCAGTTTGACTAAGATTATATCTAAATATTTTTTCATGTTGTGCCTTTCTAACTTCATTCTCTAGAATAGTTTCCAAATTCTTGATCTTGGGATGCAGGGGTGGATTGTAAATGGATCTGCGTGAAAGAGCCTTATAGTCATAAAGAGGGTTGATGGTCTTATTTTTTTCCAAACAATATTTCTAAATTAATTTTTTGTAAGAATAATTTTATATCTAATAAGGTCTTAGTTAGATCCCCCTTAGTATAGGGTATATACTTAAGACCTTTGCTTAATAACCTAAAATGTTCCTTTGTCAAGGTTGTGTCACTAAAATTATAAATAGAAAAACCTTCGTAACTATTCCTAACACCAGAAACTGAAATTTCATCATTCACTATCTTAGGGATGAGGTGATGGGAATCTAAAACCTTCCT
The DNA here is from genome assembly GCF_019279795.1 of Protopterus annectens. Classification (NCBI taxonomy): domain Eukaryota; kingdom Metazoa; phylum Chordata; order Ceratodontiformes; family Protopteridae; genus Protopterus; species Protopterus annectens. The sequence goes on from NC_056734.1 coordinate 301,890,855, forward strand.
CTCCCCCTTCTCCCCCCCTTCTGAAAATTTCCATTCCTAAAATGTTGTTGATTATTTTCGTAATTATCATCCCTGTTGAGTGGTGGGAATTCATAATCATAATCATGATAATTCCATCTATCTATATTTTCATCTTTGTTACTGACAGAATTTGGTTTTGAGTTTTTATTACCAAAAAAATCCCATTTCATATAGGGTGGTTTAGGGTAACTAGTTTTATTCTGATATTCACCTAAATCCCTCGTCTGCCTTCTGCACCTTTTTCAGTGTACAATTAAAACATAGATTTGAATCTGATCCATGTCCCTGTCCTTGTGAATTGTGTGTATTTTTAAAATTTTGAGGAAGTGGTCCTTGATTTTGAGAAAATATAAATATATTATGTCCCCTTCTTCCTCCTCTATTTCCCCTATTTCTGGTAAACTGTTGGACCTGTAAGTTTAATAATTTTTCTTGACACTCCTCTTATTGCTCTTGTTTTACATGGCTAAGGGTATCTGCTAAATTTTGAACCAGATTAACAAGATCATGAAGCCTCAAATTTAGTCAGGTTAAGCAAACCCTTTTTAGCTGGTCTTGAATGGGGGCAATAAACCATTGACAAAAGTGAGTTCATATTAGAATGATGAAAACGCATTTTGTTGAATGTGTTTTCATTGAATAATAAACAGCAAACAGGCAAAACAGCGAAGTGGCTGTTCAGCTAATTCTTTCCCTGGGAAAGAAGTTGCTTGGCCGCTTCGTTACTTTGCCATGTTCTGCACTGTAATGTGGTCTCAGAGATTCCTTTATCCAGTATACCTCCCGAACGTAAATCTGAAACAGTTACTGACCTTAGGGTTAGGGTGCGGGTTAAGGTAAGTGCATATATGTTTTAAACTGTTTACTTTTTTTGTGTCAGATGTACAGTTGTTAAGTTCATATGTGTTTTCAGCTGTTTACTTTTGGGGGGGGGGTTAGAATTAGGGTTAAGGTAAGTGAGTATGTGTTTGGAACTGTTTGCTGTTTTTTTTTTTATTTTTGGTTGGAACAGTGATTTCTTTCCCTAGGAAAGAAATCGCTGTTCTGAGGTGTCGACATTTTCAGCTTTCACTGAAATAGGGTCGATTAAACATCGTTCGCTGTTTTAAGCATTTGATGTTGTAATATAGACCCGGCAAAAGCAGCTGAGATACCACTTGCTGCTGGACCTTCAGTAGGTTCTGTATAAGCAGAGAAGGCTTCAAAGGCATCTGTCATATGCTGTAAATAAGATTCAATTGACTCATCCTCTCTCTGTGTGACTGTGTTTATCTGAGACCAGTTAGTTACCAGTAGACATACTACAATAATAGCCATGTAACAAATGAGTCCTAGCTGTTTGAAAAGCCTCTACATCTGTATGCTGGTGAATATGGTGTGGTATATTATCATGATCCCAAATATGTTTAAATAGATCAGATGGAATGGATGTGTCCATCACTGCTCTATGATCCTCCAAAGTAGGATATTGTGACTGAACATGCCCTTGTGAGACTCTTGCACATTTTGCTGGGTTTGTTCTGATTGATGGTAGAGAGTCCAAAATAGTTTGGAAATCAACTGCAGACCAAGGGCAGACCACATTTATAGTGGATGGAGCTGCTTTATCTCTGCTGAGTGCTGGGTTCAGGACTTGTCACAGAGGATGTAGGTGGGCTTTTGAAGTAGCTATTCTATCTCCCTCTTTTTTGAAGGAGGAATCAGAGTAATTTTATATGGATTAAATTCATCAGGACCAAAATAACCATCCTCATCTATAATTATTGGGAATTGAGTAACACATTTACAGGAACGTAGCTTTTGTCATCTAAGAAGTGAAGATAAGACCCCTTTGTACATTGCCTCAGAAAGCTAATAAACATCTGAGGTAATCTAGACTGGGTATGGTGTGAAACAGAAGAAAAGGAAGAGGTTTCAGGTTGTGTAGAGGAAGGAGATGACTGAGGAGGTTGAGGAGGTTGAGTCACGGGCTAGTGGAAGTGGATGACTCAGAAGGTTGCCTTCCTTGAGAAGGTGGTGAAAACGTAATCTTTATCGTGGAAGAAGAGACAGCATAATCTTGCTGGTCAGAGAAGATGGTGGTGCATTTTAAGGTGGCAGTGGAGTGGTTGGCAAAACTAAGCAGTTGTCATCAGAAGACTCACCACAGCTAATTTGTAATTTCTGTAGTTCACTAAGGGGATAGAGCCCATAACTACCATGTCCCTGACAATCAGAATGTTGTAGATAATTAACCATCTTATTAGCCACTTGTAATTGTTGTTTATGTTTAGCTACATAATGCTTCAAACTATGACCTACAGAATATTTTTCTCTATCTTTAGATTCTACCTGCCATGCATTAAAGGCTAACCAGCAGCCTGAGACTTTATCTTTTTCTCTAAGTCTTTTTTGTAAGTTTAACAAAATATTTTATCAAATGTACCTGTAGGTGCAAAAGTCAGTTTCCCATCATCTGTAGTAAGCTCACGCCATTTATCCAAGTATAAACAACTATCTTTGTTGCAATTCTGAAACATATGTCTTGCAGGAGTACAACACTATGGTTCTTTCAAAGTACCTACATTTGCTCCCATTGTAAAGAAAACTTACAATGTTAATAGAAAAATAAACAATATCCCACTAATATACTATCCCAGATGCATACAAAAGGTACACTTACCTGTAGAAATCTGAAAGTCTTGCAATACTGAAAGTTCCAAAGAGAGGTGCAGTTGTGAAATGATGCTAAAGAAAACACACTAGACAGAAAACTGTCAAAGGGCCCAGTAAAGTGATTTTTTGTAGAAGCAGCTCCAGGCAGTTTGAAAAAAAAACAGTCTTTAAGGCACCATCTGTTAAGGTTTAACCATAATAAAATAAACTTCAGTCATTGGCAGATTAAAATACAATTTATTAAAGGAAATAATGCACGTGTGGGAGACAATACTCAGAAAGTCATGCCTCCCCAAACAAAGCAATTCATGATCTTTTTATAGGAAAACTTTAACAAAGTAGTAAACTTTTATCACTCATACCATTGCTAGCATCCAATAGAAAAATGCTAACAAATACAGTTCATAATACAGTTTATTCTCAGACCATTACTAAATATCAAATAGAAATATGTCAGTTTTAGTTGAAATAGATATTCAACTTCTTATCTACATTTTTACCATAGCATGTAATAAGTTTCTTTTTACCAAATGATTTAGAAAGAATTCTGCCTCAGGCTCAAGAAATGAAACTTAACATTCTGTACTTTCCCATGTTTCCAAAATACATACACTAACCTTGTAGGACATGTGCAATTTTATTTTAACCCTTTAAACAGTGTGAAAGGAAAGTAGAATTATGAGGGCACTTTGTCATCTAAAGAGTATGCATGGGTTTCTAAACATAGCTGTGTCTAGTATTCTGGCATTCATTTTAGATATCCCACAAAAGATGTGTGCGGAGCAGCTCAAAGTTAGTATTATTGTTTTTAACATTTCTTATTATTTAGAATGTGTAGTACTAACAAATGGAAATATGAATTGCCTAGTTCAAGGCATGAACTGGTTGCATGGGTCATTTGCCTGTTTAATCTGAGTTTAAACCATATCAACGTGTGTTTCATATAAATGCAGAAGGAGTAAGGACAATGGTTAAACAAGATATCATTCTATTCCCCACTTTAAATGCCAATAGCAATAATATGTTTGATTGCAGGTCATACTCATGCATTAATTCCTGTGTGGGCATACAAATGTAACTGTAACCGCAGTCTGCATTCTGCACTCTCCACAATTTCTGTTTATGAAACTTTATTCCAGAAAGTCTAGGCATAGCAGTTTCTAATAAACTAATTATTTGCTGACTTAAGCCTAGACTGGAACTCTTCTGTCTTTCCTCAGTTCTTAAGATTAATTATCTCTTTCAGTTTCTCCCAAAAAGTATGCCAAGGAAACAGATTTCACACAGGTACCAAGAAATATTCTACTATAGATATGTTAAATAATAATATCCCTAATAAACTAATGCACCTTCAAGTCTGACCAAACAACCCTAGCAACGGAAGCCAAATTCTGGTCTTTCAAAATTCAAAAACCAGCCCCATTCAAAACAAGTTAGTGCATAATGGCAATGAGACAACTGCAGCTCCGTTTACATTTTACAACTTACTTACTATTATACAAAACAAATTATTGTGTATTACTAAACATGGCTTAAACTTTCCAAACATAACATGAATTAGTTCAAACCTAAGAAAATGATTAAAAATAGATACAGGGTTTGGAAGGAATGGCAAAAACTTCCCACAAAATACTGCAAAAATACTATTCCTTCCAAGAACAAAATAACCAGCAGAATAACTTAGAAATAGCACACCTTGGTAGCACAAACATATTCTTAAGTTCAATCAAAACCATTAGGTCTGTCAAACTCTTTCTTGAATCTCAATCTATCCCTTATAACTTCCCTAAATCAATGAGAGATACAGCTAATAACAATCTTCTCACCTCAAGGATTAACTGATACATACTTCCATAATCATAACCCTGGAAACCTTTGTTCTCTTTTACACATAGATTTTAAGTAACTGATTATACTTTAAAGCACTACACCCTAAATAATCAATGATATCTTCATATTTCCATTGACACATAGCTAGTAATTCCACTAAAAAAAAATCCAAACCCCAAACTTGCTTTAGATTGTAGACTCATTGCAAATCTCTGTCCATGAGTTTAGAAATCAGTGAGTTTAAATCACTAAGATGAAATTTCATCCAGTTAAGACTCACTGAGTAGTAGGGAGCACTGTAGCCTTATAAAATATAAGCCTGGTTATTTTTGTAAATTCATGCTAGGTGATTTAGCAGTAACTGGATTTTAATGATATGTTTCAGAAAGAAAACACACCTTAAAGCAAATTCCTTCAGAGGTACAACAAACTATGGTAGAAGCTACAGATCATCTGATAAAATTATACGCCTTCTTGGATATGAGCAGAATACATCAGCGGAAGTCAGGTATTAATGTACTTTTTAAGTTCATCTTGAGGCAAGACTAAATCAAGAGAAGCTCAAGCCTGTTAATACAGAAATGTGTGATATAGCTGTAATGCAAAGTGCAAAGAGAGTTGAAATAGGTATTACCTAGTATTAACACCAGTATTTAATGAAGAAAGAGAGTAAGGGTGAAACAGTCCAGAAATAGTCGAGTAAGTACTAAACAAGTACTGCATACTCATTTCAGTGTAAATCACATTAGGTGAAACATAGCCAGCAAATATAGCCTTGTAGGTAGTGGAATCACATTGTCCCTTAGTAATCATCTCCTTAAAACATCATAAGCATGATTATAAACTATGAATTTAACAAAAGAACACCTGAGGAATGCTAAAAAATCCCAGTTCTTTATTGTAAGTGCTTTCGTTCATCCACACTATACAATGAATTTCTTCAGACTAAAACCTACCCAACATTCAATGCCTTATATAAGACACTTAATTATTTAATAAATCAATTAACAAACTTTCTTAAATTAATCTAACTGTTGTATGTTATAAGAAATGCAATTACAAAATGAAGTTTAAAAATGCTAACAAGCTCAAAGAAATTTAACATTATGAATTCTTATAAAGCACAATCAAAATAAAACAAATAGAAATCATTCTAAAATGTATGTATTTTCTCATTGTGTACATACACAATGAAATGGTGAATAAACAGCTTCCCCTTCCTATCTAAATGTTAAGCTAAAAAGATGAAAAACTTTGCCCTTTTTTAAAAATAGCATGTATGTATAAAGAATACTGCTACTTATATTAAATGGTATCATCATAGCCTAACTTAAATGAGTAGATATATAAATACACATTTGATACTACATATTACCTATCCAATGATTTTAACTTTAGAATAAATTTAATTGAACTAAATTCATTCAGTCCTGGTAGAACATGGGCATTAGTTCTTAACTGCCATAATAGTTCACATTCTTCCAACTTCAGTTTCCAAGGTCCACCTCTAATATCTTTGCTTATTTGATCCATAATAATGAAATGGAATTTATGTGTAGGATTATCTATAACATGCCTTGCCAAAGCATTGGTGGTAGACTTTTTACCAATCTGGTATTGGTGTTCGTAAATCCTTTGTTTAAGTGCCCGTTCTGTTTTTCCTATATAAAAACCTTGGCACTGCTGATATTGGGCAAGGTAAACTACTCCAGTTGTCGCACAATTAAATCTTCCTTTTATACTGTACATCTTATTGTGTATATTAAAACAGTTCCCTACCTTTATAAACTGGCATTGATGGCACCTGCCACATTTCTTCATACCCGAATTACTTTTGGGTATTATGCTGTGACATTCTAATATGTTATAGATAATCCTACACATAAATTCCATTTCATTATTTTGAATCAAATAAGCAAAAATATTAGAGGAGGTATGCTATTTTTAAAAAAGGGCAATGATTTCAACTTTTTAGCTTAACATTTAGAAAGGAAGGGGAAGCTGTTTATTCACCATTTCATTGTCTATGTACACAGTGAGAAAATATATGCATTTTAGTATGATTTATATTTGTTTTATTTTGATTGTGCTTTATAAGAATTCATAATGTTAAATTTCTTTGTGCTTGTTAGCATTTTTAAACTTTATTTTGCAATTGCATTTCTTATAACACACAACAGTTAGATTAAGAAAGTTTGTTAATTGATTTATTAACTAATTGTCTTATATAAGGCATTGAATGTTGGGTAGGTTTTTGTCTGAAGAAGTTCATTGTATAGTGTGGATGAACGGAAGTGCTTGCAATAAAGAACTGGGATTTTTTTAGCACTCCTCGGGTGTTCTTTTGCTATTTTCAGTAGTTTTCTGTAAATGTTCTTTGATAAACTAGGAAGTTATATCCCCATGGTTCACTCTATTTAGGATTACCAGTACTGAATAACTAGCTGGTCAGCTACTCAATTAGCTGAGTGATAATTATGCTTTAATTAAAGCATGTGAAATTGTCATTCAGTTAATTCAGACAGCGAGAGAAATCAAAAATTTCAGCTTATCTGTAAATTTATTATAATCATTAGCGGGAAAACTGCTCAATAGATATCAAGTGATAAAAATGAAATCATTTTCTAATATATTAAATGTCTATGAAACTACTCAATAGTACTTCGTGAACTAAATTAGTTTAAATTATTAGAATACACTGACACTCTTAATATGTTTAAATGTGGAGAAAGGTGCAGGAAAATATCATTGTGTATCCCTCAAGGCTTATATTGGTAAGAGAACTACATGTTCTGTCTGCCATGACATCAGAAGGATGCTTTCAATGCATCTCTTCAGGAATGTCTTCGTCAATCAAACTTTGTACACATTGGCCATCTGCTGCTCACATTTTCTGCAGTGCTCTTTCTTTCTTTTTTCTTGTTTTTATCCGATAGTTGTTTTACATTACCAACAGTGGCACTTGTTTGCAGTCATGTTTATCATTCTGTATCTTGAGTGGGGTATTAGTCTGATGGATTTATAAGAAATGTTTACATCTATATGTATGTAAATCTATATATCTATATATCTATCTGTCTATATATGAATCTATGTTCTTTCATGGACATACAACTTTGTCAGCATCCAAAACACACACCATAATACATTGAAATTGTGAATGTTCCACTAGTATGCATGCATCAAGATACAACCCCATAGCATGCAAAACTGAAAATAAAATAAATTAAAAAACATTGTTATTTGAAGGAGGGAGACCCCCATGTGTGGGAGGCTGCACCCTCACACCCTGTACAAATTAAACATGTTAACTCTGAAACTGGGGAATACTCCCAAACCTCGAGAAATGTGCAATGCTGGACACCTGTCTATTGTCTGTTTAGCTAATCAAAAGCAGGCGACTAAACAGATATCGACCAAACACACTGCTGACCAAACCATCTGCAGCCATGTTTACGTGTATGCATATATATATATATATATATATATATATATATATATATATATATATATATATATATATATATATATATATATATATATATATATATATATATATATATATATATAAATGTGTGTGTGTGTGTGTGTGCGTGTGTGCATGTGTGCAAATATATGTATATAACTACCTCAGACTTGGAAGATATGAGAATACAGGAAGTTACTGTATATTAATCTCATTTCTTGCTTTATGTACCAACCAGTGTGGATAGCTTTCTGATCTTGCATTTGTCTTCCTTTTATGTGCAGGTGCTATGCATATGAGATTATGTATCACAACTCTATACACCATCTCATCCCATCAGTTACTGGATAAGACTGAGCTCAAAAATTAAATAAAGACCTTCTTTTGCAATAGTGAAGACCATTTGTGCTTACTGCATTTTATGTACTTCCTTGTCCTAGGACTCAACATTATTGCATGCATTGCTCTTTTCAGCAGTTTCCTGCCTGAGGCAATATTGAAATAATTTGCTAGATACTCTTAATGATGATATTCCACCACCTAAGCTTGGACTATTAGTTTGCTCCTATTTATACAATACAGAGATGTACAACAGTCCCCACATCCAATGAGTATTGCATATTACAGTAATGAGCAGATATGCCATTTCCCTAAAAATCCTTAAGCACAAGTGACTATGCACACAACAGCAGATTTTGCTGTTAGAAGGACATGGTCTTCCCCACAAAAAAATGGAAGTATAAATCATTAATGACTGGAGTAATAATAATAATCATGATAATAATAATAATAATAAAAAAGTTCTATCAGATTTGCAACAGACTTCAGAATAGCCAGTACACTGCAGCTTACAATATACGCATAATGTAACTAAATTACTATGTTCCTTTTTACAAATAACAACAATCTTTTGAAAACATTCTCCCCGGGATTCATTAAGCTTGCACCAGGCGCAGGCGTAGTGTAGGCGGTCTAACACCAAATATGGCCGCCGAGCGATTCAGGTACGATCCGATTCCACGTGCACTACCAGCGTATGCCAGAGCTGCGCAGCGCTCGGTGCATGAATGCTAATCACCCCATGCACAGTAGTGCAGCATGCAAATAAAGGTACATAGCGATTCTTGAAGTGGTGCAGGTGTAGCGTAAGCATACAGAAATGTAAACCAAAAAAAGGTTTGCATTTTTTCAAACAGAACATTGGAGCCATGAAAGTGGACAAAACTTGCGTATTACAAAGTTAACGTATGCCAGTGGTTAAATATACAGCCAGTGGCATAGAAAAAACATGCATAACACATAAAAAATAACATTTAATGTCATGGCCACACTAACGCAAAGTACAACCGCAGGGCAAGTGTACGCAAACGGGAACACAAGGAAAATATATATAGATGTCATAAAACTGCAATGTAACACAAATCATGATTTCGCCATAATAGTCAATGGTATGCATGCTACACCACAACCAAGGCACAAGGGTTGCTAAGGGTCTCTGACAGTGTTTGGCATAGTAACTATGACTTAGTAGTCAATGCCATGCAAATGAGGCAACTAATACTGAATTGCAAACACCTTTCTGGCATAAGGCTGTACCATAAAACCACGAAAAAAGAACCAACAAGTAAAACGAAAAAAAACGGTACCAACTGCAGACAAGGTAGAGATGTAAAACTTTTATTAATATGGTTAGCGCTTTCATGCGAATAATCCTCGCACTTTCTCAGACCATTAAGGCTGTACCACACGACATAGCAGTATAACATCGAGGAGTGGCCTGGAGGTATACATGACATCAGCAGAGGGGTGTGCCACCGTAGCTGTAAACACATTGGAGCATTGCTAATCTGGGTTGCCCGTTGCTAAGCAAAGCCGCAGGATAGGGGTGTGGATGTAGCCATAGCTTTGCTTAGCTGAGAGCACACAAGGTGATAAAAGTGCATGTGTACGCAGATGACAACTTGCTTGAAACCCAGTAAACGGCTGCGCACAGCGAGCACCACAGCTGAAACAGGAAGGTTATGGGAAGACAATAAAGAAATGCCGCAGTAGGGTAATTGGAGTACAACTGAGTAATTAACACCTATTAACTCACAGTGAGCCATTGACGGTAGCTAACAAGGCTGCTAGCAGCAACCTGCAGAACAGGAAAGGGGAGGTGCTGGATTGCAAAGAAAAGAGAACTGTCACAGCAGAGCAAAGCAAACCTGCAGTAGATCGGCTATAGAACACATTTCGCAACACAATCCTGGGATGGGAAAGTACAAAACAAGAAAGCATGCTGCTGAATGCATCCCTGAAAATGGGAGTGGAATCGATTTGAAAAGTGCAGGCAAGGGCAAGAGGTGATCCACGGAACCAAGTGTAATTCAACACCACATGCACCACAATAGCAGTACCTGCGGTAAAACACATAAGTAAGATACCCTGCAGCTCGGATTGTACATACACACCCTATGACATCATCAGCTTCCAAAGCACAATAGTATAAAGTGTGAAGGCACCTCACACACACTCATGTATTCCCAAACACTGCACCATCGGTGTAAACAGATGGGGAACTTTTACAATCCACATGTTGGGAGCTGCCATAGCTTTGATTCATCAGCATGTATTGGAGACTGAAGGTGGTGTGGAGGATGATGCTGACAACCATCTCAGGCACCGGAGAAGGAGAAGAGTGTTCAGACCAAGGGTAACCTACCACAGGCTAGATGATCTGGAGATAGTACAGCATTACAGGGTGGACAGGGACATCATACAGCAAATCGTTGAGCTGTGCCAGCCACTCCTCAGAGCCAGAAACAACAGAAGGGATCCCATCCCAGTGGACACGAAGGTATGTGTAAGCTTGAGAATACTAGCCACAGGTACCTTTCAAAGGCCAACTGGAGATATCATGGGGATATCACAGGCATCAGCATCCAGGGTACTCCACCAGTTCCTGGATGCCATGTTACCACATGCCAATGAGCATATATACTTCCCCCAAACTCAGGAGGAGTTGGTCAGCAATATGCGCCTCTTCCACCATGTGGCAGACTACCCGGAGGTACTGGGTGCAATAGACTGCACACACATACACATCAAGTCACCACCCGGTAAGCATGGTAGGTGCTACATAAACCACAAGGGATACCACTCCATCAACTGCCAGGTCATGTGCAATGCCCTGGGCATTATCATGGATGTGTGTGCTGGCAGCCCTGGAAGCTACCACGACTCCCACATCAGGCATGCCTCACAGCTGTACCAGGTATTTGTCAGGGGGGACATCCCATATGGCCACCTTGTGGGGGGTGCTGGCTATGCACTGGAGCCGTGGATGATGACTCCCATCAGAAATGCACACACACCCATCCAAGAATGCCATAATGATGCACACGCACAAACGAGAATCATCATAGAGCGTGAGTTTGGGATGCTGAAATCACGGTTCCGTTGCTTGGACATATCTGGTGGAGCCTTGCAGTACTCTCCAAGCACGTGTGCCCACATCTTCATAGTATGTGCCATGCTACATAATATGATCCTGCGGAAACAGCTGCAGCAGGGACATAATGGTGAAGGCCCTCACAGCCCACCGCAATTGCCAAGGGCACCATAGGCACAGAGGGATTCAGACCATGAACACCCTGTGCCAGCCCCAGTAGGCAGACGGATGCTTTCCCAGTATGCCCATGCCTTGGCAAAGAGGGAACGTATAGCACATACACTGACAGTGTAGGCCCCTATGGACTGACACACTTCTTCACCTGCACACACAGTAAAAGGGATGGTACACACACGACCACCTGTAAATTGTCATGTATAGGTGGTCTACTGTGTGCATCCTACATAGGCAGCCCTCAACTATTGCACACACAACTGCTATTGGCACAAGGTAAGTCAATACCTGAACAGTAAATTCAGCTAACAGCATGTGTTGATTCTGTACGTACAGGTTCCTAGGTACATCGGTAGGTACATGGCTAACTGTCAGAGGCCATTCATAAGCCTAGCCAAAATGTGTCTACTGTCGCCACCCAATTGATTAACTAACTGTCCCTCTGTGGAGCAGAGTCAACTGCGGGATCCCCGGGGTGTAACCACTGTTCCCCACCGACTCTGCAAGGATTCCCTGGTGTGTTAATGAGGGGCTCCATATAATGTAATCAGGGATGTAGTTCCAAAGCATGGGGAGTACCGATGACAGGTATCTTTCACCCCAGCATTCTCCAGTTATGGTAGTGGCAAGGTGTAGCACATAACAGTGTATGGCTCACTGTGACATGGATTCCCATAGCTGGAGCATATCCATTAAGCATCACTTGGACATACCATTAATAGGTATCATCCATATGTACACCAACTGAGTTACACATTTGTTTGCAGTATGGAGGAACAGCCATAGTACACTCTACATACTAAACACCATAACAGTTGTACATATCCCAGATGCCTAAGTGGTAAATCCACTGACTGTCTCATGCATGGTCCTGGTTCCACGACCTGCAAGGGCTGTTACGTAATCCTGATGTCCCGAATAATGGATGTTGGATGCAGGTCATTCGAGCATTTTTAAGCACATGTTAGCGGGTTTTGCACCGGTAAGTGCCGGGAAGCGGCATATAAACATGACTACATGAATATGCGCAACACAGGTCTAACCTTTGCTGAATATCGCACAGATCACAGGCAAAGCTGCCCAGAACCGCTGAAATGTGCGTTATTTACCCTTGTACTAATAGTGCCTGCTCTGAGAGGTAAAATGACCACTGCCAGCAGTATAACATGCAACCATGTACACAATCTTCACAATAGTCTACCACTAAGCTACCTGAGATGTACCAATGGCAGGTGTGTATTGTGACAGGTTAAAACACAAAAGCCATGTACCCAGCGAAAGATGTATTCTCTCTCTCTATCTCTCTCTCTCTCTATATATATATATATATATATAGATATATATAAAATATAATATAGAGAGAGAAAGGGTGATAGAGAGATATATGTCGATATATATGGATATACATATATATGCAAATATATAGATAGGTTAACAACATCTACACAACCATGGAGGTACATATAAATAGGATACTACCAAATACTGAATGCTTTACATACCGACGAGCGTAATCACGAGTGCTAAAGACTGAAAGACCACAGTACCGGAACACCAAAACTGCGAGTACTATTATCACGATGTTAAGGGACATTTAGTTTGTGCTTCTGGTGCTGCGGTTCAGGTAGGTACTTTAAGTGTGTTTCTGATTGCTGTAGTGTGTGTAAGTGTGTGTTCTGAGTGTGGTGTGTGTTTCTGGGGGACTGTAATGTGTGTGTGTGGGTTTGCTATGTGTGTCTGTTTGTGCTATCTCGGAGGTAGATTATTAAAGTAGGTGTGGTGTGGGGGTTGCAGCCACCCACATGGGGGGTGTATGGGGGCATGGCCACCTGGCCATACGTAGTGTAGGATTTTTTGTTTGGATGTGATGGGTAGCAGTGTGACTACGTGTGTGTGTTCTGTGTTTGTGTTAGTTCCGGGAGTTTGACTGTCGCGAGTTTGAGTGTTCGGTATTGTGGGGTTTGGGAGTCTGGGAACGGTAATGTGGTCATTGGAAGTGTGTGCATTCCTGAATCCGTGGGTATGCTGTATACAGCAGTTGAAGTCTTCCAATATGTGCATAACATGGACCATAGCAATCACACATTCCGCCACGACCGAACATTATGAACAAAGGATATGGAGAGTATATATGTCTATACACTATTACAAATATGTGCTATGGACATGAGCCAAAGATAGGGTTACCACCTGTCCCACCTTGCGAGGGGCAGTCCCTCTATGTACGGTAGTGTCCTGACCAAAATGAGTACAAATACTAAAGTCCTACAATCTCAAGACATTTGGCATGCTCCATATTTAATGTAATTGTTGCATAAAATAGTCATCTGTATCCAAAATACCTACATGCAACAAGAAACAGTATAAGCAAGTAAACTGCTACAAGAATATAAGCTTTTATATAGGCATATATGTAAAGTTCTATACTTTGTACTAACCGTGGGTATGTGTCGGCCTCTAAAATCTGATGTGTGTCCTGCAAATGTCCCACTATGGCCATTTGAAAAGGTGACAACCCAAGCCAAAGAGGTTCAGTCACCAACACAACTCCAATGAGTGTAAATATCTGTAACAGAAATACATGAGACAGCTTTCATGTAGCAACATTTCATTACATACCGATGTATTTCCGAAGGGATTGAAGGACCAACATCACCTGCATGCAATACAGGAACCAGTTAACAATGGCTTAACGAATAAGCTTGCAATTACCATAGTATCAGTCTATAAAAGGATGGGTCTTCAAATAGGGAAGGAGCCCTCACACACATATTGAATATGTATAAATGCAGTTCCTACACACCTGCATCTGCTATGTACACCCACCTACATCTCCCCCACATCCGAAACAATTGCAATACAGACTGTAATAACATCACAAACATCCACTCACTCTATGACATCTTCAGAAGCCTTAACATACCTTGTCAGAGACACACTATAATGGCCCTATGTGAAATCGTTGCTGTTGTACAATGGAACAGACGCCGATGTTACAGGGTTTGTTTGCAATAATCCCATATCAGACGGCTGATATAACAGCTAGACTCACATGTAGAACTACATCCTCTAGCCATTACACACAATCCACGGGGGCCATGAAGTTAATATATCTCTGTGTGTCTCCATATAGCTGTTGCAATTCATCACAAACAACACATCCAGGCCGTCTTCCTCGAAGGTAGGGCAAAGGGACATTGCCCAAGTGGAGTATTCAATTATACCCCACTGTTGCCAAGTCTTTGGCTAATGGAGTAGCTGCACAGTTGATGTGCATGTAATCATCTACTCAGGAACACCAATTGGTGGCAGGATATCACATGTTACTGATATCTAAGTATAAAAGGATGGCTTGTCATACATTCAAACCATATGTACATACCAGAAAAACGTTACAACAGAAAACTAATACAACTTATACTACCATCAACTCGGGATACTAATAAGGTATGTAGAACACTCAGTATGTCAGTGTTTGTAGTACCTGTTCTGTAATAATTAAAGTGTACGCAATGCATATAGTGGGAAAAGATATTATGTAGTGATGTATTGTTGAGCACAGTAACGCTCGTAGAAATTGTGTGTACTGCTGTGGGCCACAAGGTAAACACCTCATACACCACAAGGGATGCTATATAAGGACTTTGAACAAAATAATTCCACTCCAGCTGCTGTCAGTGGCAGGGTTGGTCCAACAACTATGTGCCATAACAGGGGATAGAATATGTTGATATACTGTAACAGTAGGCAAATGTATGGGTGTATAACTGAGAATAACATGTCTAAGGTGGTCCTGCTGTGCAATTATGATTTGCATTGTGGGATATTGTGGCAAAAAATGTGAAATGTACAGTATTGTAGGTAGATATGTCTAACATTTTACATAGCATTACTGTTATGTTATGCAAACATCAGGTATGTCTATTGGCATGTACAATACACAATAACAGGATACATAAGACTTGTAGTCACCAGACAGTGTATTAGCATGATAGCTAATTGAAATGGAAGAGCTAGTCAATTATCCATGCACAAAGGACATGTAATAGCTTCATAGGTTCATAGTTAGGTGCTATGCTGTCTGGCCAAGGCCATTTGTAAGCCTAACTACAGTGTTTTCACTTGCGGCACCTCCCTAGGTTAGTGTCCTGTGCCTGTGAACAGCAGAGCCATTTGTTTCCTGCTCCTCTGTAGAGCAGAGCCACTGCAGTGATCCCTGGCGTACATGTCTATCTCCCATCCACCTATCGAGGTATCTCTTGAAGAGTGCTAGTGTGGATCCCTGCCTGATGTACATAGGAATCATGTTCCAAAGCATGGTGAGTGTCCGGGTTAGGAATGTATCCCTCCAGCACGTCCTAGTCATTGTTGCATTTAGGTACATATCCCAGAGCATGTGGCTCTCAGGGGCTTTTCCTTATGTGGAGCATATCCATCAATACTGTTTCGGACATGGGCCTTGTATGTTCAGCAGAGATCACCTCTGAGTACACGGTATGCAAACGAGTACAGTTGGGGTTTCTGTAGTTGGGCTGCATACGTCATCCTTCGGAGGTCAGTATTCCTCTTGGTGTGGTAAAGTTGTGGTATTTAACGCCGTTGCTGTTGTCTCATAAGGAACATCTCAAATGGGGTGTTGTAACCATTTAATGTGTTTCATAAGTCATGAGTAGAGTGGCACAATGGCTGCCTTTGTTCTGGCTACAAACCCATTAGAGATTAGGGGGACCACCTAGAAGGATATCCACACCACCTTGGCAATATAGTTATCAAAGGAGTGAATGCTATCTACTTGGGTTCTAAGATCCCTTATTATGTCTTATGTATGTAGGGGACTACCACCTATGTGATAGTCCATGGATGACTGGTGTAATACAAAGGGGATGTCTATGCACCTTGTGGCATGCAGCTTGAGGCCATGTTATTGACACCAGGTATCCGTCCCAGTGACACCCTTATGGAGGGTGTCTGTATCAGCTGAGGAATCAATCATGGCACCTAGTTTGCAGTCGTCTGCAATCCTATTCAGGGTAAGTCCTCCTGTGCTATCCTGTACCTCAGAGAAGCATATACTGAACATGAGGGGCCCTATGACCGAGGCCTGGGGGACGCCAATTGTAACTGATTTACAGTAGGACCTAGGGTATGCTACCCTCACTTTGTGGGTTCTGTCTGTGAGCCACTTTGCATAACATCTTGTGATGTAGGGGTTAATGTGCAGGTGGATGTGTATGTTGACAATACCAGAATGGGGAATGGTGTTGAAAGCCTTTGAGAGGTCAAAGTAGGCTGTGTGGACCTCCTAACCCTCACCTACTGCTTGGTAACTGTCTCAAAGGACTCCACCAGGTTTAGGAGGCATGGTCTGGCCCTAACAAATCCAAACTGGGTGGGATCAAAGGTTTGGAGGCCACCAATGTCTCTGCGAATGAGATCCATGATGATGTGCTCCATAGCCTTGCAGAACAGTCGAGTTAGACAAAGTCACAAAGTGAAGACACCACTCATAATGGGAAGCACAGCACTACTACCCTGCTGAGTCTGGTCTGAAAGTCCATGAACCTTAATCAATGTATATGTTGTTAGCAGTACAGATGTAGATGACAGTATGGATGATTTCACACTGCATATCATACCTGTGACAGGTCAAAGGACATCATCACCCATACTGTGTTCCACCTGCACTCAGTATACCAGAAGTACCTTTGTATGTCACAGGAGTGTTCTGCCAGTGGACTGTTGACAGAACCAACACTACAAAAGGTGTCTGAGTAATATGTGCATATCACACCAGTGCCAGGTACAATAAAACAGGGTTAATTTGTTGTACTCCACATTAATGTAGCCCATATCACACAGACAAATGGGAGGCATCTGCCTATGTAAGTATGAATGGCTATGACCTAGGAGCAATAGCTGACACAGTGTTGTGGACAACATACAGAACGGGCTTTGTGGGTGAGGTGTGTGACATATGTTTACAATCTGACAGCTGCATATTGCATTGTCACCGCTAAGTTAATAACCCTGTACCCATGAACTACCACCTAGGCAGCGGTCAACATAATGGACACTGTGTGTAAGGGATGCTGCTGTGCAGTTTACCTCTCTGAGCTTGTGACATCACCAAGCCTATTAGGTAGTCATAAGAGGCAACCCTAGTCATGACAGGGTGCCATCCATGAAGATGGAGATCATTGTACAGCCATACTCATCACTCAAGTGACCAATATCAGATCACATATCACCTTTAAGGGGTATTGGCCATGTTTGGATGGCCAACACCAACCTTCACAATCATCATCTCCACTATGTAGCATGATGCCTACCCTGCATAAAGACATGTCCAACACTGTGATGTTGGACATGCTACACGTACTAATCTGAAATACATATGTCATGGACATCCAACTTCCTAGTACAAGGATTGCCACATGCTGGACAGATCCTTGTGCCATACACATTACATACTCCTGCCATACTATGCAACCCTGTCCAGAAAAGCTGCACATTTCACCTCTGTCAGACATGGTGTGATGACCGCATGGTAGATGTATCATTAACCGTGTGGATCACTTATGTGGCACTGCTTCACCTGGAGCCAGAAACATGGCTGTTGGCTACAGCTAGGTAACCTTACATCCTAGGTTCATACATGGCCCATGGCATACAGACTACTAGATGACCTTGGCTGTACATGCTATAGTTGATAACCATCCCTGCAAATACCATTAGGCTAGCCAGTGTCCCGTGTGTATCACATGTGCAACACAGGCAATACGTGGCAGGATGTTGAACTGCTGTACAGTGCCATGTAGATGTATATGGCAAAACACATGCATGTAAAAGCTTCTGTGTGCATGTCTACATTGTCACAGGTCATGTCTGTTAAGGCAGTGTATGTGTTTATATGTGACATATACACAGCATCAAGGTCGACATCATTAATGTGGACACATCCAGGCATGTGCTGATAGGTAACAACACCAGTACAGGCAAACAGACATGCCCACATCAAGACAGCATCCACATGGAGTATGAGCAATGTAATCAGATGACACACATATATGGTGATAATATCCAATCCCCATTGGGTGTCACATGTGTGTGACACAAACATGTCAGTGGTGTCAGTATCATGAAGATTTGCAAATACAGCTGTTTATATGTAATAAATGTGATACACATATATGTGCAGCTGTGTCTCTGTGCATCTCTGAGATACTGTGACCTCACCTGTCTCCATCATTATGTCTTCCAGATATGCCATGAGCAAGGCTCCCAGCCTCTACCCGCTTGGAGGATGAGGCCCTTATACCTTACCTCCAAGACAACTATGATGTCCTGTTTAGCCATGTGCCACAGTTTGCACAGCAGCGGGATGACCTGTGGCAGAAACTTCACAGGAGGGTTAATGATGTGGGTGGCCATAACCGCACATATCAGCAGGTGTGCAGACACTGCACGGACCTGATCAGGCATGTGAAACAGCGTGTGAATGCAATCGCCAGGGAACAAGGTGCAACAGGTGGTGTGCCACCAACTCAGCCCCCACTCACAAGTACCGAGGAGCTACTGGTCAACCTGGGGACACCGTCAGAACAGTATCTACAAGCCTTAGGTGACATCATGGAGGTGGGTGTCTCTCAACCACTGAGCCTGGAGTTGCCTGGTAAGTCACTACTGTACATATAACTATTAAATCCCATAAACTTGCATGTGTCACTGTACAATATGTTATGTAACATCATATGCAAGGCATGTATACACACATGCCGCATACTATAGTATGCTACTCTATGTATGCACACATGTGCATACTCCATAGTATATCCTATTGTACTGGCGAATGTGTTAACTTGCACATTGCACCCCAGTAGCTGTCATACAGGCGTGGATAATGATCATATTGCTGTGTCACCCCTATATAGGTACCTCTGGCATTCCTCTAAGACAGCAGGCTGTTGCAGGTGAGACAGTTATAAGTATCAGGCATGTTAATGCACAGATCTATTCGCCATGTGGCCAGTTAACACATGTACACATAATGAATGGTCCAGTCACAATATACAGGTCACATCTGCAATCCATCACACTGGCTACCCATGTGCAATACTTACAAAGTAAGTGAAACACCGACATGAAACTTCAGAAAATGTCATTGCTAGATGTGTGGACAGCTGTGCATACAACGGTGGAGGTGTTGTTCAATGTAGGAGCATGTACTACACATCAGAACTACAATGTGGGGTACACAAACAGTACCACACAGTGAGCTGGAGTATGGGCAGCCCACAGGATTCACCATTGTGGATTATGCCTCTGCTATGAGTGCACACATTGTGATGTGCCATCTGACATGCCCATGAAATGTAGTGGGCCGGCTGCAACATTGTCTCACTATCCCATAAAACATACCCCACATATCAAACATACAAACCTTTGTCTGCATAACCCTGTGGACAGAGGAGTATATGACATCTATGGGTGTATGTCATATGGGACAACACAGACATGTGAGATAGATGGCCATCACAACCGTTTGGCCAACACATGTTCACACATGACCATGGAGGATGGCCAGAGACATGTAGCAACACACAGTAGATGTGATGTGTTTGTGTGTACACCCTGCTGTACATTGGCTACACATGGTAAAACTATAGCCTTTGTTGAATGGTTATATTGCAGATGTGGAACACTGGACATACTACAGGCCTGTGCACAGCTTGTGGAGGAGTAACATCATTCGACCACATAAGATGTGTTGAACATCATGACTGTGTCATAGCATGACAGTAGTCACCTGTACAGCATCCACATACATACACAGACAACCACATCAGGCCACAGATACAGTACATTTCTCTTGCTGCTGTTGGACATCACTGTCAGTTGTGCACCTCGTGTGTGTGACACACAAATGTCATGTGGGACATGGTGTACTGACAAGTCTGCCATGTGTGGACATGGTTGCCAGGTAGCTAAAATATGTTTGCAGATGTTCAGGGGTGTCATCCGTATGCCCTTCAATGACCTGGGTCACACATTCCACATCATGGTTTAGTGTGTATACACCTCAGCGATGTGGGTCACAATCCATAGTATATATGTATTTTGTATGCACACAGTCATGGCTATGCACTGTGTCTGTAATTCATACTGTATAGCAATAGAGATGCCACATAATACCCTTCAATGGTCATGCACATCTGCTAAATGTGCATTTTATCTGTAGGGCAGACAGATAACACTGCAATGTGACACCATTACCCCACTGTATATGTGACAGGACACCATTGTGTTAAACATGTATGCATGTCAATGAACACGTCAGCAGATTACATGTCATACTACATGTTAATGTCAAGGTCATATGCCACACATCAGCCATGTATACTGTTAAACTGTGCTGGTCCACATGGTGTAACTCAGGGATGCATGTTACTACCATGATTGTGTGAAATGCATGGCATCTGCTATGACACATGCATGCTGTTGTGTGCAACCCAGGGATGCACGATAATTACCACTATTATTGTCTTAGCTGCATGCTGTCTGCTGTATCACATGCATGTTGCATGCCTTCTGTCAAATCACATGCATGGTGTGTGTCTGTTTGTGTGTGTGTGTGTGTGTGTGTGTGTGTGTGTGTGTGTGTGTGTGTGTGTGTGTGTGTGTTTGTGTGTGTCTGTGTGTGCATCTCTGTGTGTGTCTGTGT
This sequence comes from Protopterus annectens, assembly GCF_019279795.1. Classification (NCBI taxonomy): domain Eukaryota; kingdom Metazoa; phylum Chordata; order Ceratodontiformes; family Protopteridae; genus Protopterus; species Protopterus annectens. The sequence goes on from NC_056734.1 coordinate 301,912,155, forward strand.
GTGTGTGTGTGTGTGTGTGTGTGTGTGTGTGTGTGTGTGTGTGTGTGTGTGTGTCTGTATTGTAATGTAGAGTCTTTGTTTGCCTTCACAGGTGATGTAGGTACGTTTCCCTCCTACGGTCCATCTGATGTTAGTGTCCCCACAGACTCTAGCAGTGATGATGAACATATGCTTTAGGCACAGGCAGGGTTGTCAGGGGCTGAATCTGTGCCATTTGTTGCCATTCCACCTATATCCCCCTCATCCCCGCACACAGATCTCATGCCAACACATACCCCATCACCAATGGCCATAGAGGAAGGACAGTTGGAGTGTGGTAGCTTGGAACAGGAAAGTGTGGTGGCTACGGAAGGTGTGGATTCACACCATGGTGTCAAGCAAATGACTGGAGATGGTCCACACAGGCATGTGGCCAGTGCTGCTCATAGGAGGACCTCTGGCCGACATGCCCCTGCAGAACAGAGTGCAGCAGCTGGTGTCACCAGATGCATGTTTCAGGATGTAATGGTAGCACAGGCACATGCTGAATGGCAGAACAGAGAAGGGCAGAGGCTTCAGAGGGCTGCTATTCATTCTTTAAATGACAACATCCAAGCATTGGCAAATGCTCAACAGCAGATTGCTGAGGTTTTGGACAGACGATTGGGTGACATGGTTGGAATCCTTGACCGTGGCATGAAAATCCGCGAGAGTGAGCTGTCTGTGCTGGTACATCTGGTAGGAGTGAGGCATAGGGCATGTGGATGTAGGCCAGCTACGTCACCTGGTGCAGGTCTATGTGAACAAGTTACCTCACATGCCCGCTCCCATAGTGGTGGTAGCAGCAGCAGTGCAGCTGGTGCTGCTGCTGTCCACACCAGGACACAGCAGGCCACGTGCACGTGGCCCTGGATGGTCCCAACGGGGACACAGTTCCAGTGAACATGTGTCATCGGACAGTACCCAATCTGCACCTCTGCCTGGTAGTGCCTGTGCAACCCCTGGCAGGCATAGGTCATGTGGCTGTGGCCGGACACCGTGAGCTGTAAAACCTGGTCTGTACAGTCTGGAGCTGTCAATAATACCCCTGGGTAGGCCAGATACATGGCAGAACTGTGTGCACACATACACACACACACACACACACCAGAAACATCTGTAGGGCACCGCAACACTCACATGCATAACAACCACACATGGCCAATTAGATCACAGGCCCTAACCCACACACATCGTGTCATCCACTGGTGCAGCCTAGGCCCCTGGCAAACATTATCACCCTGTGCATATGATGATGTCTGTGCCGAATCCCTGTCATCCACACCATCGGTGCAGGGACATGCTCATATGGTCTGATGCACAGGGTGAACAGAATAGGGAGATAAGTGTAGATTACAATTGTTGTGTACTGTTGACATGCAGCAAACATACCATGTAGGTTTAGAATGCATTGTTTTCTGTTCACAGTATGTGTCTTGGTAACAACAGTAACAGCATGTTGTTAATGATGTCTTGCTTCCCTCCTTCAGGTCTAATTGCATGTGCCATTGAGTGCCAGTGTTTGCAGCTTCCCATGTGTAAATGTGGACTACTCACAGGTATGTATGGCAATACCAGCATGCTATTCAAAGCTTCAACCTCACTGTTAGAAAGACTGACATTCCAAAGGTGTCTACACATCTACTGATCCAGGAGCATGGGAGCTGTGTACTAAGCTACAGTGGCTAAAGACATGACATCCATACCGGGTGACATCACAGGTACAGTTACATGGGGCAGGGAGTTTACATAGCGGTCTAGCTGATGAGAAGGGTAGAGGCCAGTTGATAGCACAAGGCCTCACTGTGTAGCAGTAATACATATTCACTTTACAGGATGAGAACACACAACTACACACACACACACACACACACACACACACACACACACACACACACACACACACACACACACACACACACACACACACACACACACATATTCACACACATGTATTCAGGCACACAGTAGCACGCCCACACTTGCGGGGTCAACGACACTGTAACACACACACTTGATAGTGTTGAGGTGAGGACCCCTGCCTATGTGGTAATCACCATTACAGTACTGTGCACCCACAGGACATGACACAGAGAATACATATGTACAGGTAGTCAGTAATGCCTAAGATCAACAGCATCAACATGGTAGTAGATTGCATCACCTGGAGGGGTTAGGGGTCTTATCTGTTTACTATGGTAACATACATCCTCATTCCATGGACCAGACAGCCATACATACATACACACACACACACACACACACACACACACACACACACACACACACACACACACACACACACACACACTGTGGAGTCCACAACTGAATGCACCTATGTCATGCACATACAGATAGCTCACATGTGTGTGATACACACTCCACCCCTGCCTATGTCTTGCTTTCTACACTGCAGTATGTACAGATCTCTACAACAGTGTACAGGAGTGTGAGTAACAATTGGGATGTATTCCCCACCATATGTGGCATATATGGACACACAAGCAAACACACATGGCAGTACTGTGAATCAAACATCTGCTATCTTATGATACGTATGACAGACATGCAGCAGTACTGCCCACATTACAATGTGTACCGACACTACCTTTGGCAACTGTGCTGATATAGGCACACGGGAGGTCTTAAGTGTTACAGGTGTCAAGTGATTTACAGTCAGTGACATCCTGACCACTGTGTAGGTTGTATGTGTTCCCCTTCAATTAACAGAAACATAGCTTAGTGTTTGCACATGTTATTGTAGGATGGCTTGTGACACACCTGTGAGCTGTCTTCAGCAAACATCCATCTGCAAAGATGGCCCACCACTTAGTTATGTTCACACATCCATCCATACCTGATGTACATCTTACCGTACTGTCAGTATATCACCATATACAGTTGGCAATGATGGGGCTGCATTGCAACTGCATGTTGTAGTAAGACACACGTCACCTGCAAACATCAACTACTGCACACACATAGTAGCTGAATGCACACCACTACATGTACATGTGTGTAGGTCCTACATTCCTGTCATTTAGCCATGTTTGTAGGCATTGGACTGTTGTATGATATGATAGTTGTCATGGGTAACCAGTACAGAGGGAATGTTAACTCAGACAACATTAATATCACACCTTATGTACTGTTAGCATTCAACAGCCATGGACCTACCTTCCATGTGCATGTGTGTAATTGCTGTAGCCAGCTGTCTGCATGAAGGACAGCAACAGCTATGCTATGTACATATGTGTTTTGTGTGTGTGTGTGTGTGTGTGTGTGTGTGTGTGTGTGTGTGTGTGTGTGTGTGTGTGTGTCTGTGTGTGGCATGTACATATCCACGGCAAGTGCATGTATGTCATATCCAAACATGAGGGTGTTTGCTGGTGTACAGCAACAGTCATCTGTTACTGTTGTATATGACCCAGGGCCCCTGTTATGTGTACAGCCATCCTGGTTATGAACAGCTGTATCACTGCATTGCATAACAAATAATGCAACTGTGTCAGTACATGGGTAGTCTGCACAGTTGATGTAGACCTAATAAGTAAATAAATAAATAACTCCCAAATGCTAAGGGTGTTCTGTCACAAAAACAGTCAATATTGGCAGAAAAAAGACAGAAAATCCACCCAAGGATGGCCAATCAACGAAATCCACAAGTGTTCCAATAAAAATGTAGTCCTTTAATACAAATAAAACTTTGATTTGAAAATAAAATGAAAAATAAAAAAGCTCAAAACTGTCCCTTGAAGATATCCGATAGTGGATTAACTACACTTTACATCTTCTGTTCTTTAAAATAGGTTTAAGGGGGACTATGCTATTTAAACCAGGGGGTTGATCTGCCCTCAGGTTAATAATCCATTTTGTTTCTTTCAGCTCTGTCAAAGTCTCAATGTCCCCTTTGTGTGGACCAGAGAAAGCTCTATCAATGACTTTAAATGTAAACTTGTGATTTTTACTAATAACAATATGTTGTGCCAACGCATTATGTATTTCCTTGTTCTTCATATCCATTTGATGTCTCTGTACCCTTCTTTTGAAGCATTGGTTAGCTTTTCCTATATAGAATGATGTACAAACCTCACAGTTAGCTAAATATACAACATTTGAGGTTTTACATGTTGTTTTGATGTTGAAAATATAGGGCCAGATTCAGGAAGGCTTACACGGAGTTCAAGAGTAGTGTAAGCCTCCGTGTAAGCCTCCTGATTCAGGAACAGCCCAAATCTCCGTGTAAGAGACAGCTAACACGTCTCTTACACAGACTGGGCATGGAAATGCTCAATACATCATTTGCAGCTCAAAGATATGCAAATGAGGTATTTGAGCGATCCACGAAGCAGAAACCAGTCCGTGTAACGGACGTGTTAGCTGCAGAAATGTACTCAGCTGACAACTGAGTACATTTCTGCCTATGTCAGCTCCAAATAAAGGGTGCATATGTTTCATTAAGCATGCCAATGGCCAAATATGTGGCCATTGGCATGAAAAGTGTTCAAAAATAAGTTATATAACTTTTTTTTTTCCACGGATTTTGTGTTTAACTGCAGCGCACCCACGCAAATGGGGTGCGCTACCTAAAACTAAAAACCGAAGCTTATAAGCCCACAATTGTGGGATTTATGTATTACATTGAATGTCAATGGAGGGACTTGCAGACCAAAAGCAATATGGCCTCCGTTTAGTGGTTGTCAAGGGGGGGAAGCTCCGTGTAAGACATGTAACTAGTCATTACTAGGCAATCCTATGTAAATGAGGGTTGCAATACTGAATCACACTGTCACATAGGTAATGAGCACTGTCTGAGTAGTGTAAGAGTTAGAGACGGGGGAGGAACAGAGTAAGAGGTAGGTGACATCATGGGGGGGGATGATAGCAATAAATGTACCAGATTGGAGGGCAATGTAAGGTAAGAGATGACAGACAGACATCAGGGAGAGAGGTGTGTCCCAACAGAACACTGGGAAAGTCAAGAAATTGAGGGTATACGCTATCCCTACACTCAAAGTTTCTTGATAATTGTGCATGCGCGCGTGTGCGCGCATGTAAGGCAGGTTCAACATGTGGGAGTGTGTTGCAAACCGTTTACAACGGTTTGCGCGGGCGTGCACGTGTGTAAGGCAGTGTGCGCACGTTTTAGCATGAATCAGCCTAGCTAACACCGTGTAAGGATGTGTGCGCACGTGTAACACCGTGTAAGGATGTGTACACATGTTTAAGTGACTGTAAGCGTGTTTAAGCTGGTGTACACATTGCTCCCCCTCAGGAAACAGAAAGGAAACAGGAAACAACTAAAATCCAGGGAAACTGCCAGAGGATACTACTGGAGTTAATTGGTGGAAACAATTAGAAGCAGGCAATTACACAGGCAGACTAGAAGCCCAACCCAGCACTTAAAACACTGCAAGGAGCAGTGCAGGCTGTTTCTCACAACAGATACTGCCAGAAACTAAGCTATCAGAATTGAAAACTGAAAAAGCTGAACTCAGAGCAGAAATGCTAGGGGCTGCCATAGCTATTATAGTCAGGCATAGGCGAATTGCTGAGGGTGGTGACAATGCAGATGCTGACAGACAACCCAGAGTGAGGAGAAGGAGAAGAGTATACAGGCCCAGGGTCACCTACCATGGGTTACATGAGCTGGAGATAGTAGAGCGCTATAGAGTGGACAGAGAGCTCCTGCAGCAGATTGTTGAGCTGTGCAGGCCACGCCTCACACACAGAACCAACAGAGGGAACCCATCCCAGTGGAAACCAAGGTATGTGTTGGCCTAAGAATACTAGCAACAGGTACCTTCCAGAGACCAACTGGTGATATGATGGGGATATCACAGGCATCAGCCTCCAGGGTACTACACCAGTTCCTGGATGCCATGTCAGCACATGTCGGTGATCATGTATATTTCTCCAATGCCCGTGAGGTATTGGCCAGCAATATGCGTCTCTTCCAGCAAATAGCAGAATACCCTGAGGTACTGGGTGCTATAGACTGCACGCACATACGCATCAAAGCACCAGCAGGAGAGCGGGGTAGAGTCTACATTAACCGCAAGGGATACCCCTCCATCAACTGCCAGGTCGTGTGTGATGCCCAGGGCATAATAATGAATGTGTGTGCTGGCTGCCCTGGGAGCTACCACGATTCCCATATCTGGCATCTGATGCAGCTGTACCAATCATTTGCCAATGGGGACTTCCCACACGGACACCTAGTGGGGGATGCAGGTTATGCACTTGAGCCGTGGCTGATGACACCCATCAGAAATGCACACACACCTGAACAGGAACGCCATAATGAGGCACACGCACAAACACATAATATCATAGAGCATGTGTTTGGGCTGCTCAAGTCACGGTTCTGGTGTCTGGACACATCTGGTGGAGCCTTGCAGTACACACCAACTACATGTACCCAAATGATTATGCTACATAATATGATCCTGCAGAAACAGCTGCAGCAGGACCAGCACAGGGCTGGGCCAAACATCCCCCCACCATTGCCAAGGCCACCACAGGCAGGGGGTGACTCGGAGGAGGAACAACCTGACCTTGTCCCAGTAGGCAGAAGGAGGCGTGCCCAGTATGCCCTGGCCTTGGCAAAGAGGCAACGCATAGCACATACGCTTGGTCAGTAGGAACACTGGGACTGATACCCGCTCTGACTCACTCATACAGTAACAGGGATGCCTAACATGACACAACCTGCTGCCAAACATGTACAGGGAGTGTAGTATGTGTATCCGACAGAGGTGGCCCTGCAGCACCACCTGAGGCATGAATGCCATGTGTTAAGTAATGTAATATCATGTACCACATGCACACCTGAGGACCCCAACTAACATCCACCCTCAAGAATCATAAACCACAAAAACACAAACCCACCTCATGGGTACCACAAGGGATAGGAACCTAGATGTAATGCTACCCAATGCCAGAAGTATAAACATCAAGATGTGTGCAGTGTAAACACACACAGTATAGAGAATGTAGGTATCAGTGCTATAATAGAGAACAGGGTCAAAGCCCACATCAGCACCCTGACACTACCAGGTCACACGTCATACAGTGATGTACATGTGCAAAAACATGGAACAAGATACAAAATGAGGGTGACTAGCAATAAATAGCATGGATAACCACACACCCATGTTTGTACCACAACAAGAAGCAACATGGAATAGCCATGGTCAAAAACCAATGGCTAAAACCCACTACTACTATATAGCTTGCTGCAGACCACTGTCCTAATAGCAGGAACTGCCCCAGGCCTATGTGCATAGGTTCATACTAGGCTATCTGCCCTAGGGCATTAATAAGCCTAGCCCAGAGTTTTGTGGCTTCTGCCACCCCTTCAAGTTGATGGATAATATGCCCATTATTTTGCTGTGCCTCTGTCAAGCAATGATACTGAGGTTATCCCTGGGGTATACCTGCAATCTCCCATCCATTGGTCAAGATCTCACTTGAACGAAGCCAGTGAGGTGCTCAGCCTCACATGTACCAGGATGTTGTTCCACAGCATAGGGACTCTCTGGGTGATGAATCTGTCCCTCCAGCACATCCTATTAATATCTGTGTTGAGGTTTAGGTCTCCTGCCCGTGTAGTTCTGATGGATGTAGAGGTCTTGAGGTGAAGCATGTTCAATAATTCTGGGTTGGACATAGCCTTGTATGTCAGGCACAGGTCACCTCTGAGCAGACGGTAAGTGACTGAATACAGCTGGAATCCCTTCAGTCAGGCAGCATAAGAAATATGTTTGAGACCCTTTCACCTCCTGTTGAGGAATTTGTGGGCCCATCCAATTGCCGCAGGTGTTGGGTCAGATACATTCTGAATGGGGCATTGTATGCAATCATTGGTCTGATGAGTGATGAGTACAGGGGAGCAATGACCTCCCTTGATCTAGATGTGAATCCCTGCATGATGAGGTGGCCAATGTAGAAGGCCTTCCAAACTACCCTGGCAATGTGAGTGTCAAACAATAGGTTACTGTCAACCTGGGTGCCCAGGTCCCTGATAACCTCCTCTGTGCTTAGAGGATTGCCACCTAGATGGGAAGTAGTGGTAACCTTGTTCTTCCTGAAGGGTATGGCTATGCATTGTTTAGTGTTTAATGTACGGTCATGGCTGTGGCACCAGTTATTCGTGTCTATGAGACCCTTCTGAAGGATGTCTGTGTCAGATGGGTTTCCAACTATGCTTCCCAGTTTGCAGTCATCGTCAAACTTTGTCAGCCATAATCCTCCTGTGTTTGCTCGTACTTCTGAAAAGTAGATGCTGAACAAATGTGGGCCCAGGACTGAGCCCTGTGGGACACCACCTGTGACAGCTCTGGAGTGTGACATGGCACCAGCAACTTCAGCCCTGTGTGTTCCGTCACTTAGCTAGTTTGCAACCAATGCTGTGATGTATGGGTTCACAATTAAGCTGGTGATGTTTTCAATGATACCTGAGTGGGGTATTGTGTCGAAAGCCTTTGCCAGGTCAAGGTAGGCTGTGTGGACTGCCCTGCCCATGTCAATGGCCTGGGTGACTGTTTTGAAAAAGTCAACCAAGTTTAAAAGGCATGATCTGCCCTTGACAAAGCCAAACTGGATTGTATCCAATGTCTGCAAGTCCCCTATGTCTTCATTTATAATTCCCATTATGATCCTCTCCATAGCTTAGCAGAACAGGCTTGTCAAGCTGATGGGATGGTAGTTTCCGGGGTTGGTGGAGGCACCTCCTTTGTGAAGTGGGTCCACCATAGCCATATCCCACTCCTTGGGCACATATCCTGAGGTGAGGCTAAGATTAAACAGCTGCCCTAACTGCGGGTGTAATTACTCATTGAGTTCATGGAGCACACAACTGGGGTCACCATCTGGTCCCATGGATAAAGTGTTTTCTGCCTTGGATAGAGCAGTTCCCACCCCAGCATTGGAGATGTATGGGGGGCTACAATCCTCTGGTGTAGATACCCCTCCAGTTGGGGGGAGGGAGGAATCTGCAATGAACCTGTCAGCCAGTATGTTGGCAATGTCTGTAGGTGCAGTGATATCTACATCATTCCGAACTAATTCTGAGCATATCTGGGAGTTCCCTCCCAGGTTTCAAACATAGGCAAAAAAGGCCTCATGATTGTCCCTTGAGTCCTGAGTGGGTTTACTCTCAAAACTTGCCTCGGATGATTGTATGGGGGAACCCAGTGTTTTACTCACAATGAGCAGGGGTGTCTTCCCTCCTACGGATTATGCTCTATCTTGTAGTAGCCCCTTCCTTGTGTTGTAGAGCTTGTTTATGGCTAGGGTCCACCAGACTGGATGCTTGCCTGTGGTACAAAGAGTCTTGTTTTGTTTGGGATTGCCTGATCCATGCAGTCCTGGAGGTGCTGGTAGAAGGCATTTGTAAGTGATACAGTGGCTTGGGTAATGGTGTCCGCTGGCTTGGGGGCCTTGAAAGAGACCACACCAGTCCTTAGAAATGTGAAGTCGGCATTTGAGAAGGTCTTCACTGTTTGTTTTTCCATCTGGGGTGTGGGTGGGATGTGGACTCCCACTGAGAGTAGTCCATGATCTGATCTCACCAATGATGGGTATACTGCTGGTATTGAACAGTGTGACCCCATGTTCGTGATGATGATTTCTAGTATGTTGCCTCCACTTGAGGGGATTGGGACCAGTTGTTCCATGGCATTTCAGTGTATGAACTCATGGAACCTTTGTGTTAGAGTGTTGTGGCATGATTAGTGATCCCAGTCTATATGTGGATAGTTGGAATCACCCAGTAGGATGGTGTTTGGAGATACATTTATCCCCTTCAGTGTTTGCAGGATAGCTGTGTGAGGTACCTGAGTTTGAGAGGGTGGCATGTAACATGCTACAAACTGCAGAGCAGTCTTGCCTACAGTCACTGGCACCTGGATGGTCTCCGATGCATCGTGTGTTGCCACCAACAATGAGGTGAGGGTGTCCTTGATGAATATGGACACCCACCATCCTTCTTGGTGTTGTCCGGATGCTGGTGCCGGAATGCATGATATGAGGTAACACCCGATAGTGCCGGGGTGCTGTCAGAAGCTGTGAACCAGGTTTCAGGCACAGCACAGACATCAATGTGCTACATACTGAGAAGGGCATAGAGTGTGTGCAGCTTGAGGTTGAGACCTCTGGCATTGAGCAGCAGTACCCTTAGTGTCCTTCCTTTACTGTGTTCTAGGGTGGTAGGTGTAGTATCTGAATCTTGCATAAAAAGGCACAATGGGGGTGGCAAGAGCATCATCCGAAATCCGGAAGCCCAGGGGTGACAGGTGCAAGCCATCCCTTGTAAATCACCGTGGCCTGTCCAGCATGTCGTCCCAGGCAGACAGACATTGGACCCCCTTTGAATGACACCATAGTCTAAGCAAAATAATACAGCTGATCATCTTGTCTCGGTTTATGTGGCATCATACTTGGTGAAGGTAGGATACTGCTGAAGGTCAGGGTCATACCTGCCTGGCCTACATAATCAGAGGGATCCTCTATGTCTCTTTCCATGTAGTCCAGGGAGGTACATCTCAGGTCGTTCACACCAGCATGGATAATGACTGGGTCAGACCTGTACTTGCAGTTGAGTGACCTGAGTGCTTGCATTATATGGTGGATTCCAGTGCCCGATAGGCAGCTTACTGTGACCTCCTCCATACACGATCTGGTGAGTGGGACGTCAGTGTGTCTGACTATGGAGTAACCATAGACAAGTGTGTCTGGCATTGTTTTTGGCCTTAAGGGCTGTGACTGTTTGGCACACCGACTATTTGGTCAATGTGTTGCATGTGCTGTGCCCTGTGGAGGCAGTTGTGTGAGTGTCTGCTGTGGTGGCCACTGCCATTCCGGTAGAATCCTGATCAGAGCCTCCGAGAGTGTCTCTGTGTGTCTATGTGTATGATCTTAAGTTGTGATAGTGCCATGTGAGACTGGATTTCTGATGTGTGTGTGGTTACCTTCACCTTCTCTCTGGTCTTGCTAGTCCTATGTTGAGAGCTCAGCCTCCACTTTGGCTTTATAGTTGCATCTCTCACATGTATGTGTGTTTTATGGCAGAAGGAGAGGGTTGTCAGTGTACATGAGGCAAGTGTAACATTGCCTCAATATTCCCAGGTTCACCAGCTGAGCAGGAGAGGACACTAGCAACTGATCTCTAGACATGCTAGAAGGAATAGACAAAACAATGTTGGAATACAGGGAGATATCAAGCCCCCCAAACCACATCATACTGTTTGATTGACAATAGCTACACATACACCGGTGTTTCATAGAGTCATAGTCTACTACTAGCCTATCTGCCCTAGTGCATGTATAAGCCTAGCCATAGTGATGTGGCTATTGCCACCCCTTATACTGGTAATAAGTGTACAGAATAGATTCTGATGATTGTGCCTCTGACTTAGTAGTGACACAGTATGACCCCTTACGTAATTGAATAACATGACTGTGCCTCTGTCTAGTCTGTGCCTCCGTCTCAAATGCAGTTGTCCAGATGTCTCCTGAAGAGAGTCAGTGAGGGACTCTGTCAAACATGGACTGGGATACTCTGCTAGAGTGTGAGATGCCTCTGAGTTATGACTCTGTCCCTCCAGCATGTCCTATACATGTATGTGCTGAGGTTCAAATCCTCAGCTCTCATGGCTCTGGTGGATTTGGATTGCTTGCAGTGGAGCATGTCCACCAAACCCTGATTGGACATGGTCTTGTATGTCAGGCATAGGACACCTGTACGTATGCGGTATGACACCGAACAAAGCTGGATTTCCTCTATTCTGGAAGCATCTGACATGTGTTGAAGAACCCTGATCTTCATGGTAGGTACCTTTGGGGTGTCTCCAGCTGTTGCAATTGCTGGGTGAGGTACATACCATATGGGGCTTCGTATTCAATCATGGGCCTGATAAGGGAGAAGGATAGTGGAACAATGACCTCCTATGATCTTGATGGAAAACCCTCCATGATAAGGTGGGCAAGATAGAAAGTCTTCCTAACCACTTTGGCAACAGGGGTGTCAAAAGAGATGTCACTATCTACATGTGTCCCCAGGTGTCTGATTTGTTGTCTGTGCTCAGTGGGTTGCTGTCTATGTATTGATCTGTGGGTACTTTGTTCCTCCCAAAGGGGATGAATACACATCAGTTGCATTCAGTTTCAGGCCATGTGTCTGGCACCAACTATCCGCCTTTGTGACGGCATTCTGTAGTATTTGTGTGCCGGCTGATGTATTCACTATGGTGCCTAGGTTGCAGTCATCTGCAAACTTTGTCAGCCACAACCCCCCTATGTTTGCTTTCACATCTGAAAAGTAAATACCAATTAAGAGGGGTCCCAGGACACATCCTTGTGGGACACCACCTGTGACTGGCTTCGAATCTGACAAGGCACCTGCAATGTTGACTTTATGGGTTCTGTTTCTTAGCCATTTTGCAACCTATCCTGCGACATATGCCGTTATATGTCAGCTGTTGAGCTTGGCTATGATGCCTGAGTGTGGTATTGTGTCACAGGCCTTAGCCAAGTGCAGGTAGGCTGTGTGGACTGCGTAGCCCTCATCGATGGCCCTACTGACAGTTTCATAGTAGTCAACTAGGTGCAAAAGGCAGGATCTGCCCTGTACAAAGCTGAACTGGGTGGGAACAAGGGTCCGAGGTCAGTAATGTGTCTGTGTAAGAGCTCCATAATGACTCTCCCCATATCTTTGCAGACAAGGCTGGTTAAGCTTGTGTGGTGGTAGTTGCCATGGTCTGTGGAGGCATCTCCTCTGTGGAGTGGGACCACTGTTGCCATACGCCACTGTTCAGGTACATATCCTGTAGCAAGACTAAGGTTAAATAGCAGTTGTATCAACGGGTCCAGCCCCTTCTGGAGTTCACATAGCATGCAACTGGAGATACCAGCAGGTCCCATGGATGCTGTGTACTTGTCTTTGCTGAGTGTGGCTCTCACATGGACATCCAAGATGACAGTGAGGTTACATACAGCAGTGATAACTATCTTCTTTTGGGGGTGAGGGAGGGTAAATGCACTGAAGCTGTCCGCCGGAATGTTGCCAATATCTGTCAGGTCACTGGAATATATGTTGTTGTGTACCAACTCTGAGCATATCCGAGGGTTCACAACCAGGTGTCTGACATAACTGAAGAAATCAGTGTGGTTACCTTCATTGTCTTTGGTGATTTATGTCCCCAAGTTGACCTTGCATGTCTTTATGAGATAATGTAGCTTTCTACTAGTGCTGATCACAGCTGTCTTCCCTTTTGGAGATGTAGCTCTGTCTTGCATTAGTAACCGTCATCTGTCATACAGTCTGTTTATGACTGGGGTCCAACAGACAGGACACTTTCCTTTCTGGAGACGGTCCTGTTTTTATTTGTGATTGCATGGTCCATGCTGTCTGACATCTAGCTAAGGGAGGTCATTGTGGTTCTGCAGTTATCTTTCATCAGCATTAGAAATTACCACAACAACCCCTGTGGGTGTACCTCATGCAGACACATCCAGCACCTGTAAAGTCCACAACAGTACCTCACCAGGAGTATGACAGAGCTGGAACACATGTAATGTGTAGTCTGATTACACAGAGTGCAGCTCCACACACTGCCATGCTGTCCACCCAGATGCAAGCTGTGCCTGATGTAGAAAGCCATGTCCAAGCTGGCATCAATGCACATGCTGCACCTTGTACAATCTGAATGGCAGGGAGCTATGCACATGAGGGACCTGAACCCCAGCACTGACATATATAGGACAGGCTGTACTGCATTATCCAAAACACAGAAGCCACCCCCACACATGAGTAAACTACCAGTACAGGTTGTCCAGAGACACTCGTTGAGTCCCCTCAACAGGAATCCTAATGAGTGCATGGGAGATGGGAGGTTTACCCTGGGTATCAATGTTATGTCACAGGTAGACAGAGGCACAGTATACTAAACAAGACATATGTCATGGCAAACATCACTTACAATGTGTTGATGGACAAACACACTCTCCGACTAGCATTAGAAATGGCCTAGGGCACATCGGTAGTGTTCGCCAATGTACACCCATGTTGTGGAATACACTACCGATGTTGGATGAGGCTGTTGTAAGTAGTTCACATCTGAACATAATGCAACATGGTCAGATAGGTTCATAGGTACATAGGTTTATACTAGGCTATCTTCCTAAGGCAGGTATAAGCCTAGCACAGAGTTCATTGGCATACACCACCCCTTATATGGAAACAGTACTGTGCCCATTAGTGTGTCATGCCTCTCTCCAGCAGTGACACCGTGACAATCCCCGGGTTAAAAGTATGACCTTCCATCCACAGGTCAAGATAACTCTTGAACACAGCCAGCAAGGTGCTCTGCCTCACATGGACCGGGATTGTATTACACAGCATAGGGAGTCTCTGGGTGATAACTTCATCCCTCCAACATGTCCAACATACAACCCTGCTAAGGTGTAAGTCACCTGCACTAGTGGTTCAGGTGGATCTGCTGATTCTGAGGTGGAGCATGTCCATTAATCCCTGTTTTGACATGGCCTCGCATGTCAGGCACATGTCACCTCTAAGCAGACAGTATGTGAGTGAATAGAGTGGGAGTGTCTTCAATCTGGCAGCATATGACAGCTGTTGGGGTTCCTTGATCCTTTAGGTGGGGGACATTCAGGGTGTCTGCAATTGCTGCAGATGTTGGGTGACATACAGCCAGAATAGGGCATTTGACTCGATCACCGGTCTGATAAGTGAAGAGTACAGGAGAACAATGACCCACTAGATCTGGATGTGAATCCCATCCTGAGCAGGTGGGCAATGTAGAAGGTCTTTCTAGCCACTTTAGCAATGTGAGTCTCAGAAGAACGGCGACTGTCAACCTGGGTCCCCAGGTCCATGATAACCTTCTCTGTGCTTAGAGGATTGCCACCTATATGGTAGCTTGGGGTCACCTTGCTTTTCCTGAAGGGTATGTCTACACATGTTGTGCACTTTGACTTCAGGCCATGGCCCTGGCACCAGCTATCAGTTACTGTGAGTCCCTTCTGAAGGATATCCGTGTGTGATGCACTGTCCACCATGGTGCCCAGTGTGCAGTCATCTGCAAACATTGTCAGCCAAAGTCCTCCCATGTTGGCCTGTACTTCTGGGAAGTACATGACAAACAATGGGGGCCAAGGACTGAGCCCTGTGTGACACCACCTGTGACCAGCCTGGAGTCTAACATAGTGCCAACAACTCTAACCCTGTTGGTCCCATCCTTAAGCCAGTTTGCAACCCATCTTGTGACATATGGGTTTACATTTCAGTTGTTAGGGTTTTCCACAATACCTGACTGGGGTATTGTGTTGAAAGTGTTTGCAAGGCCAAGGTAGGCTGTATGGACTGCCTTTCCCCAACAATGGCCTAAGTGACCAATTTGAGGATGTCAACCCAGTACAAAAGGCATGATCTGCCCCTGACCAAGCCAAAATGGGATGGGTACAATGTCTGCATGTCCCCTATATCTTTGTTTATGAGCTCAATTATGATCCTCTCCATAGATTTGCAGACTACACTTGTTAAGCTTATGGGGCAGTAATTACCAGGGTCTGTAGTGGCACTGCCTTTGTGCAGATGTGCACAACTGGACCCTAACCAGGCTGTTGTGCACACTATGGAAATGTAAAGCGGTGATAGGACTAAAGCCCAGGATACTGACCACCACAGTGAAAGTACTGAAACACTACACTATACAGTGCTACAGTGTTAAGTCAGTATGAACGGATGTTGACAATTGTGTGCAAAGTATCCCATGCAAAACCGGCAGGCACAGTATACTCCCTGTTTTGTTCACACAAAAAGCATTCGGACAGTAACTACACAACATGGCAGACAACACACAACCATAAACTGGAGGTATTTGTTGAAGGTCACACTCATCCACAAATGTGATGGGCTGCAGAGTTCAACATATGTAAAGCCCACACTGGGCATGCTCACACACTTAGATAAATGAGACATCTTTCACACAACATGCCATGGGAAGGCTGAACTGGGCATGCTCACACACTTGGTCCAAATGTTACTCCTAGCAACTGTGAAAACACACCAGAGGATGCTCATTCCCCTTTCTAGACACTGATCATGTAAGCACCCTATAAGTATATCGGAGAAAAGGAATCTCTCAGTAATCCGAATAATGCGCTCTGCTAATGCGTCCATCTGTAGTGTCATAACTTAGTTAGATAGGGGTTTGAATCCAGCAGGTGGCAAGTGTGTGTGAAGGGGTATAAGTGTGTATGAAAGAAGCAACCCTTTTGGCAACTGGGAAAATACACCACAGGATGATCATTCCACTTTCTAAACTCTGATGATGTCAGCACCCTATAAGTATATCAGGGGAAAGGAAACCTCCCAGTAATCCGAATAGCGCACTCTGCTGATGCGTCCATCTCTAATATCATAACATAGTTAGGTAGGGGTTTGAATCCAGCAGGTGGCAAGTGTGTGTGTATGAAAGAAACATCCCTTTTGGCAACTGTGAAAATACACCACAGGATGATCATTCCACTTTCTAAACTCTGGTGATGTCAGCACCCTATAAGTATATCAGGGGAAGAGCAACCTCCCAGTAATGCGAATAGCACGCTGTGCTAATGCGTCCGTCTCTAGTATCATAACATAATTAAGTAGGAGTTTGAATCCAGCAGGTGGCAAGTGTGTGTGAAGGGGGGTAAGTGTGTGTGTATGAAAGAAGCATCCCTTTTGGCAACTGGGAAAATACACCACAGGATGATCATTCCACTTTCTAAACTCTGATGATGTCAGCACCCTATAAGTATATCAGGGGAAAGAAAACCTCCCAGTAATCTGAATAGCGTGCTCTGCTAATGCGTCCATTTCTAATATCATAATATAGTTAGGCAGGGGTTTGAATCCAGCATGTGGCAAGTGTGTGTGAAGGAGGCTAAGTGTGTGTGTATAAAAGAAACATCCCTTTTGGCAACTGTGAAAATACACCACAGGATGATCATTCCACTTTCTAAACTCTGGTGATGTCAGCACCCTATAAGTATATCAGGGGAAATGAAACCTCCCAGTAATGCGAATAGCGCGCTGTGCTAATGCGGTCGTCTCTAGTATCATAACATAGTTAGGTAGGGGTTTGAATCCAGCAGGTGGCAAGTGTGTGTGAAGAGGGGTAAGTATGTATGAAAGAAACATTCCTTTTGGCAACTGGGAAAGCACACCACAGGATGATCATTCCACTTTCTAAACTCTGATGATGTCAGCACCCTATAAGTATATCAGGGGAAGGGGAAACTCCCAGTAATGCGAATAGCTCGCTGTGCTAATGTGTCCATCTCTACTGTCATAACCTAGTTAAGTAGGGGTTTGAATCCAGCAGGTGGCAAGTGTGTGTGAAGGGGGGTAAGTGTGTGTGTATGAAAGAAACATCCCTTTTGGCAACTGTGAAAATGCACCACAGGATGATCATTCCACTTTCTAAACTCTGGTGATGTCAGCACCCTATAAGTATATCAGGGGAACGGAAACCTCCCAGTAATCCGAATAGCGCACTCTGCTAATGCATCCGTCTTTAGTGTCATAACATAGTTAGGTAGGGGTTTGAATCCAGCAGGTGGCAAGTGTGTGTGTATGAAAAAAACATCTCTTTTGGCAACTGTGAAAATACACCACAGGATGATCATTCCACTTTTTAAACTCTGGTGATGTCAGCACCCTATAAGTATATCAGGGGAAGGGCAACCTCCCAGTAATGCGAATAGCGCGCTGTGCTAATACGTCCGTCTCTAGTATCATAACAAAGTTAGGTAGGGGTTTGAATCCAGCAGGTGGCAAGTGTGTGTGAAGGGGGTTAAGTGTGTGTGTATGAAAGAAACATCCCTTTTGGCAACTGGGAAAATACACCACAGGATGATCATTCCACTTTCTAAACTCTGATGATGTCAGCACCCTATAAGTATATCAGGGGAAAGGAAACCTCCCAGTAATCTGAGTAGCGCGCTCTGCTAATGCGTCCATCTCTAGTATCATAATATAGTTAGGTAGGGGTTTGAATCCAGCAGGTGGCAAGTGTGTGTGAAGGTGGTAAGTGTGTGTGTATGAAAGAAACCCCCCTTTTGGCAACTGTGAAAATACACCACAGGATGATCATTCCACTTTCTAAACTCTGGTGATGTCAGCACCCTATAAGTATATCAGGGGAAGGGAAACCTCCCAGTAATGCGAATAGCACGCTGTGCTAATGCGTCCTTTTCTAGTATCATAACATAGTTAAGTAGGGGTTTGAATCCAGCAAGTGTGTGTGAAGAGGGGTAAGTGTGTATGAATAAAACATTCCTTTTGGCAACTGGGAAAGCACCCGGGTTTTAATTAATT
>NC_056734.1:301931057-302056172 GCF_019279795.1 Protopterus annectens
GGGGAAAAATTGTGGTTGGGGGCTAGGGGAAAATAATAAGGAAACAAATACCATAGGAATAGTAATGTGTGTGCTAGGGGAAAATAATAAGGAAACAAATACCATAGGAATAGTAATGTGTGTGCTAGGGAAAATAATAAGGAAACAAATACCATAGGAATAGTAATGTGTGTGCTAGGGGAAAATAATAAGGAAACAAATACCATAGGAATAATAATGTGTGTGCTAGGGGAAAATAATAAGGAAACAAATACCATAGGAATAATAATGTGTGTGCTAGGGAAAATAATAAGGAAACAAATACCATAGGAATAATGATGTGTGCTAGGGGAAAATAATAAGGAAACAAATACCATAGGAATAGTAATGTGTGTGCTAGGGAAAATAATAAGGAAACAAATACCATAGGAATAATAATGTGTGCTAGGGAAAATAATAAGGAAACAAATACCATAGGAATAGTAATGTGTGTGCTAGGGGAAAATAATAAGGAAACAAATACCATAGGAATAATAATGTGTGTGCTAGGGGAAAATAATAAGGAAACAAATACCATAGGAATAATGATGTGTGTGCTAGGGGAAAATAATAAGGAAACAAATACCATAGCAATAGTAATGTGTGTGCTAGGGGAAAATAATAAGGAAACAAATACCATAGGAATAGTAATGTGTGTGCTAGGAGAAAATAATAAGGAAACAAATACCATAGGAATAATGATGTGTGTGCTAGGGGAAAATAATAAGGAAACAAATACCATAGGAATAATAATGTGTGTGCTAGGGGAAAATAATAAGGAAACAAATACCATAGCAATAGTAATGTGTGTGCTAGGGGAAAATAATAAGGAAACAAATACCATAGGAATAATAATGTGTGTGCTAGGGGAAAATAATAATGTGTGTGCTATGGGAAATAATAAGGAAACAAATACCATAGGAATAATAATGTGTGTGTTGGGGAAAATAATAAGGAAACAAATACCATAGGAATAATAATGTGTGTGCTAGGGGCAAATAATAAGGAAACAAATACCATAGGAATAGTAATGTGTGTGCTAGGGGAAAATAATAAGGAAACAAATACCATAGGAATAGTAATGTGTGTGCTAGGGGAAAATAATAAGGAAACAAATACCATAGGAATAATAATGTGTGTGCTAGGGAAAATAATAAGGAAACAAATACCATAGGAATAATAATGTGTGTGCTAGGGGAAAATAATAAGGAAACAAATACCATAGGAATAATAATGTGTGTGCTAGGGAAAATAATAAGGAAACAAATACCATAGGAATAATAATGTGTGTGCTAGGGGAAAATAATAAGGAAACAAATACCATAGGAATAATAATGTGTGTGCTAGGGGAAAATAATAAGGAAACAAATACCATAGGAATAGTAATGTGTGTGCTAGGGGAAAATAATAAGGAAACAAATACCATAGGAATAGTAATGTGTGTGCTAGGGGAAAATAATAAGGAAACAAATACCATAGGAATAGTAATGTGTGTGCTAGGGGAAAATAATAAGGAAACAAATACCATAGGAATAATAATGTGTGTGCTAGGGGAAAATAATAAGGAAACAAATACCATAGGAATAGTAATGTGTGTGCTAGGGAAAATAATAAGGAAACAAATACCATAGGAATAATAATGTGTGTGCTAGGGGAAAATAATAAGGAAACAAATACCATAGGAATAATAATGTGTGTGCTAGGGGAAAATAATAAGGAAACAAATACCATAGGAATAATAATGTGTGTGCTAGGGAAAATAATAAGAAACAAATACCATTGGAATAATAATGTGTGTGCTAGGGAAAATAATAAGGAAACAAATACCATAGGAATAATAATGTGTGTGCTAGGGGAAAATAATAAGGAAACAAATACCATAGGAATAGTAATGTGTGTGCTAGGGAAAATAATAAGGAAACAAATACCATAGGAATAATAATGTGTGTGCGAGGGGAAAATAATAAGGAAACAAATACCATAGGAATAATAATGTGTGTGCTAGAGAAAATAATAAGGAAACAAATACCATAGGAATAATAATGTGTGTGCTAGGGGAAAATAATAAGGAAACAAATACCATAGGAATAATAATGTGTGTGCTAGGGAAAATAATAAGGAAACAAATACCATAGGAATAATAATGTGTGTGCTAGGGGAAAATAATAAGGAAACAAATACCATAGGAATAATAATGTGTGTGCTAGGGGAAAATAATAAGGAAACAAATACCATAGGAATAATAATGTGTGTGCTAGGGAAAATAATAAGGAAACAAATACCATAGGAATAATAATGTGTGTGCTAGGGGAAAATAATAAGGAAACAAATACCATAGGAATAGTAATGTGTGTGCTAGGGAAAATAATAAGGAAACAAATACCATAGGAATAATAATGTGTGTGCTAGGGGAAAATAATAAGGAAACAAATACCATAGGAATAATAATGTGTGTGCTAGGGGAAAATAATAAGGAAACAAATACCATAGGAATAATAATGTGTGTGCTAGGGGAAAATAATAAGGAAACAAATACCATAGGAATAATAATGTGTGTGCTAGGGGAAAATAATAAGGAAACAAATACCATAGGAATAATAATGTGTGCTAGGGGAAAATAATAAGGAGACAAATACCATAGGAATAATAATGTGTGTGCTAGGGGAAAATAATAAGGAAACAAATGCCATAGGAATAGTAATGTGTGCTAGGGAAAATAATAAGGAAACAAATACCATAGGAATAGTAATGTGTGTGCTAGGGGAAAATAATAAGGAAACAAATACCATAGGAATAGTAATGTGTGTGCTAGGGGAAAATAATAAGGAAACAAATACCATAGGAATAGTAATGTGTGTGCTAGGGGAAAATAATAAGGAAACAAATACCATAGGAATAATAATGTGTGTCCTAGGGGAAAATAATAAGGAAACAAATACCATAGGAATAATAATGTGTGTGCTAGGGGAAAATAATAAGGAAACAAATACCATAGGAATAATAATGTGTGTGCTGGGGAAAATAATAAGGAAACAAATACCATAGGAATAGTAATGTGTGTGCTAGGGGAAAATAATAAGGAAACAAATACCATATGAATAGTAATGTGTGTGCTAGGGGAAAATAATAAGGAAACAAATACCATAGGAATAGTAATGTGTGTGCTAGGGGAAAATAATAAGGAAACAAATACCATAGGAATAGTAATGTGTGTGCTAGGGGAAAATAATAAGGAAACAAATACCATAGGAATAGTAATGTGTGTGCTAGAGGAAAATAATAAGGAAACAAATACCATAGGAATAGTAATGTGTGTGCTAGGGGAAAATAATAAGGAAACAAGTACCATAGGAATAGTAATGTGTGTGCTAGGGGAAAATAATAAGGAAACAAATACCATAGGAATAGTAATGTGTGTGCTAGGGGAAAATAATATGGAAACAAATACCATAGGAATCGTAATGTGTGTGCTAGGGGAAAATAATAAGGAAACAAATACCATAGCAATAGTAATGTGTGTGCTAGGGAAAATAATAAGGAAACAAATACCATAGGAATAATAATGTGTGTGCTAGGGAAAATAATAAGGAAACAAATACCATAGGAATAGTAATGTGTGTGCTAGGGGAAAATAATAAGGAAACAAATACCATAATACCATAGGAATAGTAATGTGTGTGCTAGGGGAAAATAATAAGGAAACAAATACCATAGGAATAATAATGTGTGTGCTAGGGGAAAATAATAAGGAAACAAATACCATAGGAATAATAATGTGTGTGCTAGGGGAAAATAATAAGGAAACAAATACTATCGGAATAATAATGTGTGTGCTAGGGGAAAATAATAAGGAAACAAATACCATAGGAATAATAATGTGTGTGCTAGGGGAAAATAATAAGGAAACAAATACCATAGGAATAATAATGTGTGTGCTAGTGGAAAATAATAAGGAATAATAATGTGTGTGCTAGGGGAAAATAATAAGGAAACAAATACCATAGGAATAATAATGTGTGTGCTAGGGGAAAATAATAAGGAAACAAATACCATAGGAATAATGTTGTGTGTGCTAGGGGAAAATAATAAGGAAACAAATACCAAGGAATAGTAATGTGTGTGCTAGGGAAACATAATAAGGAAACAAATACCATAGGAATAATAATGTGTGTGTTGGGGAAAATAATAAGGAAACAAATACCATAGGAATAATAATGTGTGTGTTGGGGAAAATAATAAGTAAATTTGCTGGAGTAAAGAGAAGGAGAATGAAAATAGCCAGTGTTAGTTATGTAGGGTGGGAGCAAGAGCATTCCCACCGGGATGCTAGATATGAGTAAAGAGATGCCCCAGAAGTCTATGCAGTGATTGGAAGGGGATCAGACTGCAAGGTCTACACAAAGAAGGTACTCCAGCCAAGAATTAAACCAGAGAACCTCTAGGTGTGAGACAACAATGTTACCACTGCACCATCAACTACTTAAGGAATTAAAACTTCAGAAACCACATATTTTATGAGGAACAGAACAAAATATGAGGAAAAATCTGAAAACTTTTCACAATTGGTGGTGGGTAGAGAATTCAAGCTTTTATTATCTGCAAACAAATTACAGGGTTTGAGCCTAAGGTATTCTCTAACCACCAGCAGCACGTATTTTGACTTTTCTGTATCCACCGGTATACATCAACTGGGGCATTTCACATGCACACACACACACACACACACACACACACACACACACACACACACACACACACACACACACACACACACAACTGTAGACCTTGCAGTCTGATCCCCTTCCAGTCACTGCATAGACTTCTGGGGCATCTGCAGATTCATACACAACTGTAGACCTTGCAGTCTGATCCCTTTCCAGTCACTACATAGACTTCTGGGGCATCTGCAGACTCCTGCCTTCTTCCTGAATCTGTACTGTTAAAACAGCAGTCCCGATTCAAATTTCTAAGCATGAATGCATACAATTTAGCAGTTTGCCATTGTAGTTCACAGCTGGGGGGGCTGCAGTCCTCCAGTCTGATATCATGAGACACCTCTGTCCCATTCTAATAAAGGGTTTAAACCCAAAGTGTATTGTAAGCCCACTTTTAGTAATTCCTACCTTGAATATAGCAACTGTCACCCTTACGGCCAGATGAAATTTATACTGAAAGGACAATGCATCAGAGCACCCCAGATGACATCTACATATGAGGATATGGTAAAGGAATTAGATATGGTAGGATGTATGTTTCTTGAGAGGGGGATATCTACCTAATCTAGTGAAAGACACAGTGGAGTATGTTCTATCCCAATGGAATGACAGGTACAGACCCCTTTTAGGAGAACATTTTGAGCCTTTAGCAGTGGCAGCTGGTGACTTCAAATTAAATTGGGGGCTGCAGGAGACAGCTGAATGGGTGGGGCCAATGGGAAGGGGTGGTGCCAACTAGAAAGGGGTGGAGTTATGCTCAAAACCACAACCACTGGAACTTTAATTAAATATGTTGCCCTGGATGCCAAACCATCACTACAAGAGTCCAATCAAGACAAAATGAAGTGTAGAAGAAAAAAATATTTCAATGCATTGGCTACATGACAGCTTAATTAATATCTATATGGAAACAAAAAAGGTTGTGAGGCATGAACAAATAAATTACTTTTTAATTACATTACTGGAATGCCAGTCAAAATCAAGTATAAAAAAACAAGCAGCACTCAACTCAAACCACTTCTCCTTGCACTGCAGTTCTAATTATAATTTATATTCAGCTTTATAAAAGTATCAAGTAACATGTTGAAAGTAAGAATCTCTGTAATACCCCCACTTGTAAAAATGTTTCTTATCCAAAAAAGACCTGCTGCCTGACAACAACTAGCTACTTGTTTCATGGGGAAAACATGATCAAAGTAAAAAATGAACAGCAAACAAGAAACAAGCTCAAGATAAATTGCTTAAAGGATTACTGCACAGGTTATGGACCACACATGATAGATTGGCATTCTGTTTAGTTTACGGGTAAAGCCTGCAAAGATGACTGCAAGTCTCCAACAAATGTAATGAGCTTCTGAAAATACTGTAATCCTGTCCTTTATTACAAATACTGTCATATGCATTTCCATACCTAAGGCTTATACGTTATCTAGTTATGTAAATATTCTCTGCATGGCAACAACAAAAAAGCTTTCAGTGTTGGTAATTCTTTAACAGTATGCTTATTAAAGATTACTTGCATCATACAATCTCAGACAAGCTTACTTGATGGTCATTAAAGTACTGCTACTTTAACGCAGAGCAACAGGGCACTGCAACAGCATGCATTTTCTGAATAATAAGAAGCATAAATCAACAGTATAAAAATATGACAGAAAACCAGAACATTCTGCAAAATCAAGGATAGATGAAAAGCCACTGTCGTACTTGTGTCTGCCTTGGATGGGGGAATGCTCTGCACACTTACACTGCATAACTGCTTCTTGCCTGCTTGGACACATCCAGAGTCACTACATGGGGGAGTGGTGTGCAACAAGTATGTCATAATTTGAAATGTCTCTGGCTGATGGGGATGGCTCTGACACTCATACCTCTCAACCTCAGAGCAGGAAATCTGGACAAAGCCATACATAGAAGTGGGACAAAGGACAAAAATAGGGACAGTTTTTAAACATTGCTCTTATAAACTTAGAAAGATAATAGAATAATAGTAGGTCTTGCATTAGTATGAATTTTCTGAAGGGTATGAAATCTGAAACTCAAATGTCTGTCATTATTTTCTAACTTCAATCTCTGATTATTTGCCACTAATTTACCAGAAAACCACAATTTTATGAATAATGGACCAAAAAACTATGATGCAAAAATATAAAATTGCCACATAATACAGATGGGAACCTGTCAAAGAAGGGACACTTTTTTAATATTAGGATTGTTAATATGAGCTGACAAAATAAGAGACTCTACATGCATTTCTAAAATAAAAGTAATCTATAACTCTGATCATTGCAGTTATTTATAATTGTAAACCCTTCACGTTTTCTTCCAAAATTGCCATTTTGTGGAAGGATTATTAGGGGGAGAGCAACATTTTGAACCAAAATTGGGAACAATTGAGAGATGTGGATATTCTTAATTCTATAAAGAGATTTATTTGCACGTACTCCTCAACCTCTAAATGCAGAAAATCGGGACAAGGCCAAATATATTGGGGGAACATACAAACAGTACTAAAAAATGCACTTGTATAAACTTAGTTGATAGAATAAGAGGTCTTGCTTTAGCATGCATTTTTCTGAAGGTTATGAAGTCTGAAACTCAATGTCTGTCATTATTTAGTGACTTCATTCCTAAATGATTTGCCAGAAAATCACAATTTTTATGAGGAACAATCCAAAAATAAGAAGCAAAAATCTATTCATTCTGCAAAAATCTGGACAGTTGAGAGGTATAGTTCAGCCGCAGCTGTCTTTGAGTTTGCTGCCCTTCTCCCCTCACAAAATCATGGTCGAATGGTGCCTCCCCCCTGCAGCCATTCCAGTGTCCCACTCCTTGGTTATTTTATTCCATATACCATAAACACTGTAATGTGCATACTGCTTTACTTCTGCGATGATTTGGATTTCATTTGAAAGTTTTATTTTGCATTTTACAGCACAAACACTAATAGACATCTGCTAAACAAAGCAATGCAGTCTCACAGTGAAAATAGACTTAGCATTAAACCTTCTCTGCCCTTGGAACTCACATTCATTGAAACAGCATTGAAGCCCGCATTCAAAGAAATACATTTTGCCAGTGGCAGATAAAGATTAACTTTGGGCTGTGTTCAAATTATAGGCCCCTTGCACATGAAACATACATGTGCTCTTTGATGCATCTTCCTGATTGTATTAAATTATATTCCTTGTACAATACAGTACAGTTGTTAGAAGGCATTTTAAATTTATTGTTTTGAACATTTTTTCAGTAAAAACAATGAAAGAAAGTGCATGCACCAATAATGTCAAAACTTCTCAGTTCAGAACATTTCCATCATAAAAGTCTACTCAAATTTCTACAGTCCACCAGTATCAGTAAATATGCACAATCTCTGAAGTAAAAGTCATCTAATTAATTCCACATTAAAGAGATATGTAACTAATGAAGAGGTTGGTGCTAGCAAACAACTTTATATTTCATTGTTTCATCTACAAATAAAGTGCCTGTTGCCCTTGAGGAATAAATTGCCTATATTAAATTTTAAAAATGATAAGCTAGTAATACTGCAATAGGGAATTGATGGCAAACTGATAACAGGTTCATAGTTACTAGATATATTTGCCAAAAAGGACTGCAGCATCCACCCCCTTTACAACACAGTACAGTATCAGCAAGGCATCTCCATACTGTGGGAGTAGAACCCACAGCCTTCTGCATCAAAATCAAGTACACTACCTGTTGTGCTATTAACAATGTAAACAGACTCAGGATAAGCAGCACTAACCATCTGTTCCCTGGCAGCTCTTGGCTCCTTGTAAAATCTACTCGACACTCAGCTGTATCACTGAACTTCCCAGCACAAGAATTCTGGAAAAAAAATCAATTTATTGGGGGGGGGGCAAAATCCCCAAAACCAGGGACACATTTTAAACATTGCTTGTTTAATGTTGGAAAGTTGCTAGTATAAAATGCTGTGTTACCACTATACATTTCACTGCCAAGACTTGAACCCAGGACCCTGTGCAAAACAGTCATAGCAACATACCGCTATGCAAAATCAGCTGTTTTGTGAAAGAGAAGAAGACTGAAACTTAAATGGCTACCATTTAGTGAATTCAGTTCTCACCATAGCTGTCAACCTCTTAGCACAAAACACTCGAACAAAGCCAATAATGGGGGAATACAGCCCCCAAACATATTCAGTGAATTCAGTTCTCACCATAGCTCTCAACCTTAGCACAAAAAACCTGGGAGAAATCAATAATGGGGGAATACAGTCCCCAAAATAGGGACAAATTTCAAATATCCATCTTATAAACTTAGAAAATTGCTAAAATAAAAGGGTTTGTGTCACCATGTACTTTCTGAAGAATATGAAGTCTGAAATTCAAATGCCTGTAATTTTTATTTATTTAACATTTGTTAACCAAGAAAGTGTGACTTGCAACAAAAGCCAATTTTCAGCAGAGGCCCAGGAAGAAACAGTGGGCATTAAAAAAAAAGAATATATGAGCACACATATCAGATTAGGAAACAAAATGCCAACAATGCTTTATATAGAAATATGTCTAGTAGTCTGGGGTGCCATGCATTTAAATTTTGGTCAGTCACAGACCACTGGTTTTGACCTGCACCTCAGAAAAGTATATCCCAAACAGTAGAAGCCCCAAGACTGATCTTTGGGGTACACTGCTCTTTACAGGTCTACTACTAGAGGTGGATTCCCCTATTTTGACTGAGTAGGTTCTATCAGTGAGCCAGTTAGCTACTCATCTGGTAACATATGGATTGATGCCTAGCTGGGAGAGTTTATCTATTATGCCCAAATGGAGAATAGTGCCGAAGGCTTAGTCTAGGTCAAAGTAGGTGGTATGCACTGTCTTTCCCTCATCCATGGCTTTGGTGACTGTTTCAAAGAAGGTGACCAAGTTTAACAGGCATGATCTCCCCTTGACAAAACCAAACTATGTGGGATCAAGCATTTGAAGGTTGCCAATGTCCTTGTTTATAAGGTCCATGATAATGAGTTCCATGTCCTTGCAGATCAGGGTTGTTAGGCTGATTGGCCTATAATTGCCTAGGTTGGTGGACGCTCCACCTTTGTGCAGAGGGATGACAGTGGCTGTCCTCCATTCTGCTGGGATGAAGCCAGTACACAGGCTTTGGTTGAAAAGGGTGCTAGTGGTGCAGAGAGGTCTTGCCTGAGTTCATGCAGGACACAGCCAGGTCATGTTAGGTCCCATGGATGTTGTATTTTTTGCCTTTGAGCGGACATTAATAAGCTGCTCCCTAGTGATGAGGAGAAGGGGCAGGTGCTGGGGATGTCCTGGTTTATTGATGGGAGGACAGGGGGTGAAGTTTTCACTGAACCTGTCTGCCAGCAATTTGGGTATATTTATGGCGTTTGTGTATGTGGTATTCTTGACCACCAATTCAGAGCAGATTTGGGAGTTACCTTTGAGATTGCAGATTTATGTGAAGAAGGCCTTGGGATTGTCCTTAGTGGATGTGACCAATTTGGAATCGAAGTTAGCCTTAGAGGACTTGACCAGTGACCTTATTTGCATGTTCAGACAAAGGAGAGATTGTTTCTAACTTTGCTCCTTCTTGGTCCTGGACAGAAATTTTTTTCCTTTTATTATAGAGTCTGTTTATTGCTGCTGTCCAACAGACAAGTTACTCTTCTTTGAGGAAGATGATTTGATCTTGTCATGTATTGCTGAGTCCATGCAGCTATACAGGTGTGCATATTTTTTTTGGTGTAGGTTTGGACATTAGTGCTTGATTCAGCTAAATGGGCTGGTAGCTGTGAAGCTGCTTATACCTGCTCTAAGGAGCTTGTAGACAGTTTTGGAAAAGTTTTTTTGTTCAACCCTGGCAAGAGGTGGACAGGGAAGATGGTGAATTCGAAAGTGATTGCTTTATGGTTGTTGAGCTACTATCAAGAGCTCAGGGCAGTAGTAGTTCTTTCAATCATGGAGCCTACTACCAGAATTCAGTTGCAACTAGTGCCTTTGACTTGACAGTTTCACTGACCATCTCCCACTTCTCCTCTACCTTCAGCCTGCCTAGACTGTCTCCAGGTGTCTGGTACTAATGAAAAATGTCACCTCCCTTTCAGTGCCTTCTAAGGTAACATGTCTGAAAAAAAATAATTGTTTTGTCAAATGCAGCAAGTCAATACTATATTAGCATCAAATGGGAACAGCAGCATGTGATGGTGACATAGGTCTGCCTGAATACTTTGTTGCAGTAAATGAAGAGTCATTTAGAATGACTGTATAGGGAAGCCATTTTAGAAATCACGAATGAGGTCTATATATAATACAATTGAAGAAAATTGACGTTTCATATGCAGATCAGAGGAATGGTGTGTATTTTAACTTTTTTTGGAGGATGAAAAAAGCGTTGCTCAGCAAATGTTGTGGCAACTAACAGTATACTAATATTGCTGATAGTTATAATCATTGGATTTCCTGAAATTTCTATATAGAATATGTATACTTTATAAACTATAAGGTTACTCTCTCATAAAAGATTACAAACTGTGATAAAAGATTAAAATGTGCACATTGGTTAACTTGCAATTTTCATTCCATTTTAAAACAGCACTATTGCAAACCAGAGTGAGTGCTATACTGAAATAGCGTCATGCCTTTACAACTTTAGTTGCACTCAGCATTCGAACTGATGCCCAGAAACAGTAAGGATATTTTCCACCATAACTCATACTCTGCCATTCCTTATAAATATAATATAGCATTTACTTCCACAGATTTAAGTTGCAGCTTATCATAAAAATCTCAGAGTCACTGTATTTTAATATATACAGCCACCCTATTTTGCACGCCTGAATTAATGCCATGATAAACAAGGAAAAGTAGGGATAAAAAAAATCTCTTTATTAAGGATAATCAGATATTTACATTTGTATTTAATGACATTGCCAGAAATGCATTTTGACTAGGTAAGATTCTTGGCAATTCAGTATGCTCCATAATGAGATTTGAACAAAGGATTACAGCGCGAAGATTCTCATTGTGTGAGAGTGCTGTATAATTATCTACAATATATTAAATTGACAGTGTAAACTTTTTCTCCTGAAGTTCTCAACATAGTATAATTTATTTAAGACCATGACTAGAAATTGTACCAGCCAGTAATATCAGAGCAACTTATGGTTTTGAGCTGACAGCATGCCTAGTTAATAATGAGACCTTTACATCCTATGGGACTAACATTTTCTTCCAGCATGTCATATTTTTTTAATTGACCTGCCAGCTGTGTCAGTATAAATATGGATTATGCTGTCTGTGTCCTACAGTGTGACAGTGAAACTGTTGAGGTTTCATGTTTCTCATTTAGAGTCTCTTGCTGTGCACTTGCTAATCAAGCAAGCAGTGCAGGTGAGTAATTAAATACAACCACACACTTTTCAGGATTTCATTACTGAAGGTTACTCAGATATTTTTTACTTGCTAAGATGTCATAAAGGCAAAAACTTTGTCAAATATAAAACCCTTTATGGAACAAATCAGTTTCATCACATCTGTAGCCTGATGAATGTTCATACATTATGCAAGGATTTTTAGTTGCACAGGTATTTCTGTTCAGAAGCAGCAAGTGTTATCATTTTTATGTTATCAGAATAATAAATTATATCATGTCAGTGTTACAGTACGAACAGAAATGAAACAAAAAGCGACAGTGTCCAGTTTCACACAAATATGAGCAGATATGAATAGGACTTGCATCACTTTATGGCATAATAAAGGCAACAACAAGTTAAGTTTGTGCAGTGCTGTTGTATGCACACAATCCAGTTGGAGCACATACAAGTGTTATTTAATGTATGATAGAAATTAAAATATTTTTTTATAAAAATATATATGCAGTTCACAAATGTCTGGTGATTTTGTGCGGTTAAAAGGATCTACTGACTAGTTTGGGTCAAAATAAATCTAAATTTATTTTAAAGTTTAATTTTTAAAATATTATTTTAAATGTCTTAATATTGTAGTTTATTTTCCCTCATCAGAATTTTTCAGTTACCTTTAAACCTTTGCAAATTATAGTGCCTTCATTGAATTTTTGTAGAGTTTAACTTTAAAGTTATAAAAATGGTAAAGTTATTAAAAAGAATCTCATAGTGTCCTTGACGAGAATCCATAGATGTACGCAGAAACAACAATGAACTATTGGCATTCAGTATTGCTAGTGCCCTCCCTGCCCATTTTATGGAATTAACTGAAACAACAAATAACAACTGCATGCTTCTAACATGAAAAGTATATTGGAAGCGGCTTTTTGTTATCATTCACAAAGTAATAAATGTAGCTGCTGCAGGGTGGGACAGTATGTTTTACTAATGCAAAAGCAGTGTTGGGCAAATAAAAGTGTAAATTAAACCACTTTTTCATTTTTCATTTCTGTTTTTCTTTAAACATTTTAGAACTTAAACACCAAAAAAAAAATGAAAGAAATAACTACCAAAAACATAAAAAATGTGTATCACAATATGAGGTATGGTTGATCAGTGGGAGAGAACCCTTTTAAAGTTGTTGATATAAACGACTTCATAAAATAAAAGCATGAAGATTCACCTTAAGATTCAGATATGTTCCGTAAATGTTTTCCCAGTGGCATGGTTGGGGGGGGGGGGGTTTGCCCCAGGCAGCACTTTTTCTTTACTTCTTGCTGAGGGGCTGTCACATTTACATTTTTAATTAAAAAAATACTGTTTTTGTTTTTAAGGGCATTCTTCTTTAAGAACAGTCTGGTCGCACACACCTGTCGCATCACGTCTGTGCATTTTCACACAGATGTCCTGTTCTTCCATTCTGCCCACACACAATTTAAATACAAGAAGACATTCCTTTCTTTTTTTGCTGTCTGCATCTCTGTATTTCCTACAACCTTTCTACCTCTTATCAACATTACAACATACAGGTAAGCTTACATGCACAATCAATTCTAAAGCAGATTAGAAATTATTTGTCCATTAGATAGCCACATGCAATGTCTCAAACAGAAAATTAACTAAAGTTTAATATAGTACAATAAATACAGATATACAGAGAAAGCAAGTATACAGTGTGGTGTATTTTATTTGGTGAAACTTTAATGGGAGTTGCAGTAATGTGCAATTGCTTTTTTTTTAGCTGAGCTAGTATATGCATACCCCTCCATTATCAGGTGACAAGCCACAAAATAATAATAAAAAATATATATCAAATAACCACCAAATCCACAAAAGCAGCCGTTACCAAATTTTCACATGTCTAGAATGGGCCAGTCTTAATTCAGAGTTTGTGCACAGAAATTGGGCCAGTATTAGTGGTGTAGCTAGGATATTCTGTTTTTACC
This sequence comes from Protopterus annectens, assembly GCF_019279795.1. NCBI lineage: Eukaryota > Metazoa > Chordata > Ceratodontiformes > Protopteridae > Protopterus > Protopterus annectens. The sequence continues at coordinate 301,945,139 of NC_056734.1, forward strand.
CCCCACACACACATACACATCCCATATAACTGGTCTGGTGTTTTTTCTACCGTGTTTAATTCAAATGTGGAGTGTGTATACTCAGTGCAACTGTTTAACTAGTTATATAACACGGATATATCAGTTTGTATCATCTTCATTGCTTGGTCACTTGTACACTTTTAATTTTATTTATATGTTCTAAGTTCAGGCATTTAGCAGTCTTTTGCAGGAACAGCTGGAAATATTTATTTTTTACTTCATGTAACAATATCAAAAATTAATGTGTGGCATTGTAGAATCCTGTATTTTTCTGTTATTTCTTAACTTAAGACTTTTTTTCTCTCTTGACAGTCTTGTGCCTGCATTTTTATCAGCAGACTTCTGCTCTGTAACTGGCACAAGTAACCTAAAGACAGGGATAAAAAAGGTGATGCTGTCTGGACACCAGGGGAGTTTGGGACTATGAAGATACCACTGGCTAAAAGGGAAGGAGAACCTGTGGAAGTTAAAAGAACTTTATTTTTGTTTGGGTTTTAAAATCTTGTGTAGAAGCTCTGAATGTGTGGCCAGTTAAAGCAGGAGGATTGTGATTATTTTAGCTAGCTTAAAGTAATCATGCTGGGTTGTTTGCTTTAATTTGTTGTCCATTGTAATTAATACTTTTGAAACTTATCATTTGTTACTCATTTCTGACAAAAGAGATGGTAGAAAATAAAGTAGGTACCGAGGGATCAGACAAGGATGGAAGAATTGATTACAGCTAAAACATGCACAACTTTTTACAGCATCACTTTTGCACTGTGTAGAACTCAAAAGCAAGCCAAGGTATAATGTAATAGTAGCGAAGGACTGACTAACTGATGGTAAATGAGCTGGTGATTGGTGAATGGACCACTTTCATTAATGACCAGAATTATTTACAAGGCATATATGATAAACAACATGCAGTTATAATGCATAACAAATTCAGTAGAATTACTCTGCTGATATTTGAAAAATAAAATAATAACCTTATAATCACTGCAGTTTGAGTTGTTATGCAACTGTCATGACAGTAGCATTATTTATTGAAATGGTCTATATTTAATGATTATGGTCTCTTACATACTGAGAGACTTAATACTGTGTTGTACTTTAAGGGGAATGCGATGCTCCAGTCCTGAGTATATCCTCGTTTGCATGAGATGCTTAGAAACTATGAACCTGTTATCAGTTTGTCATTCATTCCCTATTGCAATATTACCAGCTTATCATTTTTTTAATGCAACATAGGCAATTTATTCTTCAAGGGCAACAGGAACTTTATTTGTAGATGAAACAATGAAATATAAAGTTGTTTAAAAGCAGCAACCTCATCATTAGTTACAGATCTCTTTAATGTGGAATTATTTAGATGACTTTGACTTCTGCAGAGATTGTGCACATTTACTGATATTGGAGGATTGTAATGACAGAAGTATGACTAAACTTTTATGATGGAAATGTTCTGAATTGGGCAGTTTTGTCATTATTGGTTCATACATTTTATTTCATTGCTCACTGGAAAAATGTTCAAAACAATAAATATAAAACCTGCTCAAGTATGCTATATTATACAAGGAATATAATTTAATACAAATCAGGAAGATGAATCAAAGAATACTTCTATGTTTGCATGGTCCAAAATATGTGTGTAAGGGGTCTATTATTTGAAAACAGCCCAAAGGTAAACTTTATCTGCCACTGGCCAGATGCGTTTTCTTTGAATGCTGGTTTCAATGCTGTTTCAATGAATGTGAGTTTCAATGGCAGAGAAGTTTTAATGCTAAGTCTGTTTTCACTGTAAGACTGTATTGCTTTGTTTAGCAAATGTCTATCAGTGTTTGTGCTATAAAATTTAAAATAAAAAGTTTTAAATTAAATCCAAATAGTCATTGTAGAAGTAAAGCTGAAAACAGTATGCACATTAGTGTTTATAGTAAATGGGGAGAAACAAGTAATGGGACACTGGAATGGCTGCAGGGGGGAGGGCTGTGTATGGGGGACCCCATTTGTCCATGAATTTGTGAGTGGGGGGTGGCAAACTCAAAGACAGCCCTGGGTGGCACAAACTCTAGCTACACCACTTCCTTAACCTTGGGTGAGTATTAAATTGATGAAATTTCAACTTGCAAATTTTCATTCCCATATGTTCAACTACTTGACGTTTGCCATGTTGAATCTTTGTTGTACTGGGTTCTATTTCTGTGTTAGCAAATTTTCAACACTTTTGAACTTTCCATTTTTTCACAGTGATTGTGTGAATATGAAATTATATAAACATGTAAATGGTGTGTGGACAGCCTGAAAGTTCATGAGGGTTTACTTCCATGCAAAAAACAAAATAGTTTTTTTTGTCCAGTTGAAACTTCAAGTAGTTCATTTTGTCTGACTGAAGCTTTGAACAGATTATGCTTGATGAAACATAGCATAACTATTTTAAATGTATGGAACTGAAGGGCCTTTGTATGGAACTGAAGGGTCTTCCTAAAGGAGACCTCATATTCTCAGTTTATAATCAAAGGTAGGTAGCTGATTCCACAAAACTGGTGCAAGGAAGGCAAATGAACATCCATCTGAAACTGCCCGACTGGCCCAGGGAATAACTAATAACACTTCATCTTATGACCCTAGTATACCTGCAAGGATAAAGATAACTAGCAGCTCTTTCAAAAAGTTTAGAATCAGATCGTATATAGTTCAAAAGGTAAGAGTCCTGAAGACAAATTGAGTCACCACTGCCAGACTGTCCTGATAAAATGACAAAATCTGAAAGAATTCAGCAACACATTTGTTGTGGAATTCTGAACCCGCTGCAGGTTAGCAAGGTCTGTATCTGAGGTTCCACAGTAACCATCCCACAGTAGTCCAAACAAAACTATATCAGTGCATAAATAAAAGCTGCAAAGTCAGCACATTGATTCATACAGTTAATTCATGTGACATTCTTTAGATGGAGAGATGAAAGTAAGGTGACTTGATTACGGCTGACACCTGTTCCTTATATGTCAGTGCATTATCAGTTATTACACCCAAATCCTTAACCTTAGCTAAAACTGTACCTGATTAATTCCTCCAATAGTATAAGGAAGTTTAAAAGACATTTGCAAAGAGCAAGCAGAAGCAGCCTCTGAAATGGCCTGAATTGTCATATGACTGAGATTAAAATAGCCAGTATTTCTCAAATGAGGATGGAATCCATGGAGCCTTCTAAGCATTCATTGATAACGCCATACATTTAATCCTGAGAGAAGGAAATGCACAACTGGATGTCACCTAAAAGGCAGCATGTACATTGAGCGATAATGGAGTCAGAATACAGCTCTCTGGCATCCAGCAATCCAAATATAACCCTCTGTGAAATTGATTTCAGATACTGATATCTGAAAATGACTCAAGATGGGAAATGAAAACTGCTTCATAGCATCAAAAAGGACACAATAGATCTGGAGATACTTCTGTAAGATGCTAAGGTCTATAGTAGCTAAAGCCTCTGAGGCATCATGTGGAACCAAGACTAAAAGCAGTGTTTTATCTCCTACAACAAGGTCAGCTACCCATCTAAACCGGTTAGTCTCAGTCTGTGTGCATACTGAAATCCTGACTGATATGGATGAGCGATTGTAATTCTTCACATACTACTTCATCCTGAAATAGGTGGTTAGCAATTGGGCAAATATGCTCCAGTCTGCTCATATTCAAAGAAAGCTTCTCAAGAATGAGGCTTATTAATGCTTCCCTAAGATGGAAAAAGACTCCGTTTAAGATTTGACTAGCTATGCAGATGAACAGCTGAAACTGCACTCGCGGCATCTTCAGAGCCAACATACTTAAACTCAGTCCAAAAAAATCAGGGCAGTTAGTGCTAAGACCCCTTAAAGGCTTAATGAATGCATCAGAAAAAAAGGAGCTACTAATTAGGGATATCTTCTCCCACATAGCAGAAATTAAGTCTTTCTGAACACTGAAACAAATTAAGTTGTAGAGCCTATCCACATTTCAACAAATCGTAGCTTAATGGCTAAGTATAGCAAAGATCTCCCCAGGCAAGAATACTGCTTTCTTGCCTGAGAATTCTGACTGGTAATTGTCATAAGAATCATTCAGTCTGTGCCACTAGCATCTGGAAATTTCCTATATAAATGGGTAATAATATGAGAATCATCTTCTCCTTGTAACACTACATCCAAGTAATGTACCTTACTTCCCCTTTGTAAACCATCATATTTTACCCCTACATTATTATTATGTATATCATTTATAAATTCATCTACTCAATCTAAACCTCCCCTGCAAATAAAAATGAGATCATCAATATATGGAAAATATCTCACAACAAATTTTCTAAAAAACTGATTAGTATAAATATGTAAATTTTCAAATGACCCATAAATATGTTAGCATAACTTGGGGCAAATGGTGCCCCCATTGCTGTTCCTTGAGTTTGTTTATAAAGACTCCCATTAAATTCAAATATATTATTTTGTAAACACATCATAATTAATTCAATAACATATTCAGTAACTGGATTCTCACCTAAAAATATTTAACAGCCCCTATACCATCTAAATGATTGATAATGGTATACAGGCTGACAACATCTAATACCAAAAAATACATGTCTTTTTCCCATCTTATATTATCAATTTTATCCAAAAATTCAAATACATCTTTTATATAGGATGGTAATTTTTTAACTGTAGATAACAAAAATTCATGTAAAAAACAAGATATATTATGTAAAAAACTACCACTGGCTGACACAATAAGTCATCCAGGGGGATCCGTTAAGCTTTTGTGAATTTTAGGAAGGCAATAGAAACATGGCATTCTAGGATTTTTAATAACAAATTTCTCCTGTATATCCTTCACTGAAAAATAATACAAATCTATGCCCCTTATTTATTAAGTCATTATAATCTGTCTGTGCTTTTAAATATTCAACCATATCAATTTTTTTATATATTTGATCATCATTTAAATGTGCATAACACATAGATACATACTGAATGTAACTTAGCACAACTAACTTCCCACCCTTATCGGCGGGTTTAAATACTAGTTCAGCATTACAACTTAATTTATTTAAACATTGCCATTCTTCTTTATCTAAATTATATCTAACATTCTTTTTATTTTTCAAAAATGTAAAAAATTCCTTTTCCACATTATAACTCAGAAAAATATTAAAGTGTTTAATACTATCATTCCTACATGGAGGCATGAAATCACTTTTAACCTTAATATTCTCCGTATTTAATTTACAATAAGCATTAAAATCTTCATTAGAATGGCAAGAATAAAAACTATCCATAGAACTGAAGGAGTCATTATTCACATCATTATATGTAACATTTGCAGTGCCATCAGTATTAAAATAATCTATCAAATTCAACTTACGAGTAAAACGAAACACATCACCTTTTAATTCATGTAGCCTGGGTAAAACAGTAGGTGCATATTTTAGACCCCTTTCCAAAACTGTATAGATATGGGCCCTATAGGGTGTGAGAGGTTGGTAAAGTTAGCACTGAGCCTATCTGCCAGAATGTTGGCAATATCAGTTGGTTCTGTAATTTTCATGCAGTTGTGTTGTAACTCAGAGCAGATCTGGGTGTTGCCATTGAGATTCTTGACATAGGTATAGAATGCTTTGAATCAGTGTTGATTTTATTTTCATAGCTAGCTTTGGATGCTCTTATAAGGGATCTCAGCGTCTTACTGAGGCTGACCAGGGAGCTCCATCACTCATGGGATTTTACTCTCTTTTGCAACAGTTTCTTCCTTCTGTTGTACAGTTTGTTTATGGCAGGGGACCACCAGATTGGCTTCCTTTTTTTGGAGGATAGCTTTTTGGTTCTGTTTGGGATAGCATGATCCATGCACTCATGTAAGTGCTTATAGAGTGCATTTGTGTAGGATTCAGCAGTTGTAACTGTATTGGCCATCTGCATGGGTGTCATGAAGTTTGCCACTTCTGTCTTAAGAAGCATGAAGTCGGCTATGGAGAAATTTTTTACCAAGGTTTCCTAAATGTGGTGTGGGGGCGGGATGTGGATATCTAGGGTGATTAGCTTATGGTCAGATCTGACCAACAAGGAGTTGACTTCGGGTGTGGAACACCAGTCATTCATGTTGGTAATGACTAGGTCTAGGATATTGTTGCCCTTGGTGGGGGTGTGGATAAGTTGATCCTGGGCACTGGAATTTATGAATTCCAGAAAGCGTTGAGCGAAGGAGTTGGTACATGAGTAGTTTTCCCAGTTAATGGTGGAGTAGTTGAAATCACCCATTATTAGGGTGTTTGAACCCTAATATTTTCCAGTATATCAAGAATAGAGGAGTGGGAATCCTGGGGAATGATGAGGGACCTGTAGCACACTACAATTTGGATTGCAGATTTGCCCAGAGTTAGTTGCACTTGGATAACCTCGGATGCATTATGCTGAGCAACTAGCCTGGAGGTGTGGATATCCTTAATGAATATGGGCACACCTCCGCCTTTGGTGTTCCGGTCCAGGTTACGTGGCCGAAAAGTATGGTATGAGTTATAGCCTGGTGGTGCAGTGGTGCTCTTTGGAGCCTTGAACCAGGTCTCAGTCACTGCACAGGTATTGATGTTCTCCATTTTAAGAAGTGCCGTGAGTGAGCGCATTTTGAGATTTAGACTTCTAGCATTGAGTAGCATTACCCTCAGTTTTTGCTTGCCTGTTCCTGTTACATTTGAAACTTGTCTAAAAAAGGCACTATAGGGGCGGCAAGAGCCTTAGCCAGTATCTGGAATCCCATGGTCAACAGGTGCAAGCCATCTCTGGCAACGCATCATGGTCTGTCGACCATGTCATCCCAGGCAGACAGATACTGGATCCCCTTAGAATGACACCAGAAGCTTAGCCAATTGAAGTCAATAATTTTGTCTTTGTACTGCGGTATCATTCTGGGCGATGGTAGAATGCTACTCAAGGCTAGGGTTACCTCCCTGAGCTACAAGATCGGAGAGCTCTTCCATGTCTCTTTTCATGTAGTCCAGGGAGGCATGTCTCAGGTCATTCACACCAACATGGACAATGACAGTCATATTTGTACTTGGTTGTGGAGTGACCTGAGTGCATGGGTTATGTGGCAGATCCTGGCACCCGACAGGCAGCTGACAGTAACCTTCTCCTTGTTTAGCCTGGTAAGTGGGACATCAGTGTGCCTGACTATAGAGTCACCTATGACTAGTGTGTTGGGTACGTTGTTTTGCCTAATATATTATATATGTTATAATATATACATATATATATATATATATATATATATATATATATATATATATATATATATATATATATATCTATATGTTTGCCCATAATATCTGAATAAGTGAGTGGGATTTTCATGACAGTATCAAGGAAACATTTTCCTTCCTTCTGTGTTTTTTTTTCTTAAGTTTTGGATTTTTCTTGTTATATTGACTGATTTTCTTAGTATATTTTATTTTTTATTTATTTTCCATTTGTTTACCAGGTTAGTCCGACTGGACACAAGTTGACCATTTTCAGCAGAGGCTGGGGGAGAAAAGCTCCAGATACATAGTAAACAATTATAAAAAAATAATAAAAATAAATTATACAAACATAGCTATTTTGTACAAAGAGCATAGAAAATATAAAAGGAGTAAAATCAGAGTTTTACAATTGATGCAGCATACACAGTGGTTAGAATATTGAGAAACAGTTAAACAAGATAATATACAACAAATATACAACTGCTTGAACATAAATTCAAAACAAAGTTTCCATAGACAAACAGGGTCATAAACTAGAAATCATAACTATATTGATATGATTTATATTGCATTTATCTTGTTTTAATGATGGTATGTGTGTATTATTGTGCGTGTCATATGTGCACAAATATTTGTATTAATCTATGTATTTACAGTATATTGACAAAGTACTGGGTCACATCAGAGGCTTGGGAGGTCACTGTTAAGAAAGTGAGAACTGTTGTAAAGCTTGGCATTGAATACCATGAGTTCAGGTTGTGCTATAAGAGAACTATGTAAAGATAACCATGTCAGCAGCCAGAATGCATTATAAACTGAATGTTTTACTGGGCACAATAAGAAATGGATAGATTGGCCCAAACTCTGGACTGATGTGTGCTTTTTTTTTTTTTTTATTCCTGGGGAAATACTATTCAGAAGTGAAGAGACATACAAGGGAACAGATTTAGTGCACACCAGGCTGTGATTTTTTTGATGTCTGTTGTCATGCAAAGCTGACAAAATAATTGAATTTACCCAAGCTGGAAATGTGAGACTGTAGCCCACTGAAGGAGGGGAGATGGGAGGAGTAACTTGGCCAGGAATTGAAACTTGCAAAACTGCTCCTTGTGAAAAGTCTTTTTTATCTCAGTAATTTGTTGACACTTTTGCAAGTTTCTTTCAGAGAATGTGTAGTACTTCAATAGGAACAACATTTGTAAAACTCAGCACATACCAGTCAATGACACATGAGCTGCAGACTCTCAAACTTGGCATTTTTTTTCAGGTGGTCCATTCTAAGTGAATGGAAGTCTAGTCTGACAACAAATGGTAGGGCTATTTGTTCTCACAGTCTGTGCATTGAGACAGATTTAGCTTTCCAAAGGAATCAAAATGTCTGCCTCCATGAGGGCAGACAAGAGTAAAAAAAAATAAAATTAGGAATGAGCACTTATTTTGCTGCAGGCAGCTTTAGGAAGTGCAGTAAATCATGGCAAGATAAAAAATACATGTTTTTTCATTGTTTGCCCGTAGTGGTCCTTTAAGTTGTGACAGTGGTGGGTCATATAGGCCGTGTCTGTTGTTAATACAGTTTGCTTACTTTTATATAAATGTAAACGTCCCTAGGTCACAAGTAATAATTCAGTAAAGGTGTAAGAAAAAAATATTTATAATTTATTTTATTTTATTTCACATTTAAAAGTATAAAAAAGGTATAAAAGTAGCTGGGCTTCTCTCAGCTATGTCTCTATTGAAGTGAAGGTGGCTTGGGTGAGTTGCTGGAGTTGTTGTATGTTACTGAAGGAAGCAATTATGGTAGTGTCATCTGCATATTGGATAATGGAGCTAATGGGTATTGAGGTGTGAAGATTGTTGGTGAAAACATTGAGGAGTAAGCGTCCAAGTATGGACCCTTGTGGTACACCAGTTATGTTGGTTTGATACTGGGATAATTTATTTTGCCATTTGGCGCACTGTTGGTGGTTGGATAGGTAGCTAGAAAACCATTGGAGGGATGGTGGGGTGCATCCTATAATGGATAGCTGATGAAGAAGTTTGTTTTAGGACACTATGTCAAATGCATTTGATAGGTCTAGTAGTAAGACATAAGTGATATTACTAGAGTCAGTGGATTTGGACACAGTGTCCATGAAGGACATTAGGGCAGTGGTGTTGTGGTGTGATGGGTGAAAACCATGCTGGGTAGGGTTAATTAGTTTGCTTTGGAACTGGTGCTACAACAGTTGCTTATATATGCATTTTTCCAAGAGTTTGGAAAGAGGAGAGAGGATGGAGATTGGTCGATAATTGGATAGTTCAATGGAATTGCCCCCTTTATGTAAAGGGGTGATGATAGACTTTTTCCAGAGGTTAGGGACAATGGACTCTGCTATAGAGCTGTTTATAAGGATACTGACAGGATATGCTATGGCTTCTGCAGCACGTTTTAAGCATTCATGGGGGAGGTTGTCTGAGGAGAGGAAGCATGGTTTTAGTTTTTGAAGTAGTTTTTGAATGAGAGGGACAGATTTAAGAGAAAAGGGGATAGAACATGTAGTACTGGTTTGTTGGGAATATGAAGGGGTTCTTTTTTGTTTGTGCAGGAGTCTTGAGAAAAGGGAAGAGGGGGAATCAGAGATGGGGCTTGAGGTAATTGTGGAGTTGGGATTTGTTAGCAGTTTGCTGATGCTGTTTATAAAATGAGAGTTAAATAGGATGACTATCTCTGGGGTGGGAGGGTTGTCAGGGTATGGTGATGGAGTTTGTTTAGAGCTCAGGGTAAGCAGGTTTGAGATGTGTTTTCAAAATTGTTTTGGGTTGGTTTTGTGGTTTGTCAATTGGTTGGAGAAGTGTATTTTTTATCTAAGTTCACTATTTTTTTTTATTTATTTCATAGCTGTTTATATTTGGCATCAGATTTGTTATTGTGCCATTCATCTCTATCTTGTAGAAGTTGTTTTTATTTTTTGTTAGACAGTGAACATGGGTAGTTTTTATGCTTTTGGTGTAAAGGAGGCTAGGCTGTTGAGGGTGTTTAGAAATATATTGTTGAAGTATTCAAGGGCATCTTCTAGTGGTAGTGTTTTAAGTGGGTTCCAGTTAGTGTGTTTTAGGATTTTGTTAAACTTTTGCTAGTCAATGTTTCTAATATTTCTGGTAGTTTTGCATGTGTGGGTTCTTGTAGTTTGTGGTGTGGATCTATATATAAATATGGGTAGGTGGTCTCTAAGAATATTGGGTAGAGTGTGGGGAGTAGAGTATTTGTCTAGATTAGAAACAAGTATCCAGTCAAGAGTTGCACCTAGGGTATTGCTGTTATGCATGTGGGTGGCATTGGTAACGAGCTGGATATAACCATAGAGGTTTATGCTATTAGTAGGGGAGTCAGTCATCAGATCCTGCCAGTTAATGTTGACATCTCCCATAATTATAGTCTCATTAGTGATGTTTTTTGATAGACAATATCTTCCATAGTTTGGTTATTTTGTCCAGGGGTATATATAGATCAACAATTCGTAGTTCTTTTGCTAATTTGTAGGGTTCCGATTAGAATTTCAGCATTGTTAAAAGTTGGTATTTCTTTAGGGAAAGGTGACATTGTGATGGTGTTGAGATCAATTAAGACTACCCTGCCACCATTTTTTGGTTGTGTCTTTTCTGAGTATATTATATTCTAGTAGTGTTACTTCAATATTATGGTTAGGAGGTTTTAGCCAAGTTTCAGTGATTACTAGGATATCTGGGGTATACTGACATAATCAAGCACAACATTCTATGGTTTTGTTACAGATACTATGTGTGTTTAAGGGTTGCTAGAAGAGTATTTTTAATGGTTAGGCTTTTAGCAGAGGAAGCTGTAGTTGGGGATCCTATATTGGGGTGGTTGTCCCCACACAGAGCTAGAGTATGTAGTTTGGAGAGGTAATGTTTGAGGTATTGGGTTGATTTATTGTTGCAGACTATTATGTAGAAGGTAGGTTTGCTAGTGATTGTGTCTGGAAGGATGTTTTAGTTTTGAGAGATAAATAAAGTGATATTTAATTAGGTTGACTGATATGTTACTAAATCTTTTTTGTGGGATTGTCATGATGTAGAGTGAGTAATTGTTACAGTGGTTGAGGAATGGTTTGGTAAGATGATGTAGATTAGGAGACTGATATATAATGTTAGAAGCAGGTTAGGGAGATGGTAGCACAATTTTAGTGACATGGTATAGTGTGAGTTCTTAAAAGTAGGGGTAGTGGACTGGGTGGTAGACTGTGAAGCTTTAAGGTGGCGCTAGTGTAACAATGAGTGGGGTTGTGGTATCTATTGGATGTATGGAGGCAGGAGTGCTTGTAATTGGACAACAGGCTTTAGGAGGTGGAGTATTTGTGGGTATTAATCTTGGGAAATCAGTGGTGTGTGGAAATGGGGGTAGGGTAGGGTAGGGGAGTGGAGTGAGCCCAAGCGAAGCTAGTGTGAATGGAGCAGGTTGAGCTGAGCCCAGAGGTAAACACAGTCCAGAAACACTCAGTAAAAACAGAAAAAGTCTTTGTACAGTTAATAGTAAGAGAGAGTTTTATTGTGTAGTACTATCAGGTAAGAAATGTCTTAAAGCAGGCTAATTAGTCCAGCATTTAAAAGACAGAAGTTTATTGAAACTAACAGAGAGTCTTAAGATTCTTAAGACTAAGAATTCTTAAGATTAAGAAATGGGGGGTTGTTCCTTGTTGACGAGCTAATTTACAGCATACCAACTTGCTAGATAGTAGATGATACCTTAAATAAGTATATATTAAAATGTAAAATTAAGCCAACATACTTTATAGATAAAAAGAGAGACACTGCGAGGTTTGAGATGGCAGAGCTGTATGTTGAGTGATTTTCATTCCAACCAGTTTTTCAGTGTGTAGGACTTTAAACAGTACTCTGGCAGTATGGAGAGGAAAAGACATAAAGCTTGGCTGATAGCTGAGCAGAGAAAAAAATAAGCCATAAAAAATGCCATAAACAAACTCTACAACAGAAGGAGGAAACTAATGCGGAATAAGGTGAAGTCCCAAGACTAAAAAACTCCCTTATCTGCTTCAACAAAAAATTGAGATCCCTCATCAAATCCTCTAAAGCTAGGTATGAAAACAGAATTGCAGCAGATAGCAAAGACAACCACAAGGCCTTCTATAGTTATGTAAAGAATCTCCATGTCAATACCCAGATTTGCTCTGAGCTACTGCACCATGGTACCTCCTATACCGAGCCAACAGATATTGCCAGTATACTGGCAGACAGTTTCAGTGCCATCTTTACCCCCCCCCCCCCAAGGACCAATATATTGCCAGGCACCCAGTATTACTGCTGCACAGGTTAAAACAGCACTGTCCAAGGCCAAGAATACAGCTTCTATAAAACAGGACAACATTCCTGATTGTGTTTTACATGAACTACAGAGTGAACTGGCATCTCACCTGTGTGCCCTGTTCAATCACAGCCTCACCTCAGGCTTTGTCCCTGGCGAATGGTGCACTGCTACAGTCATCCCTCTCCACAAAGAGGAGAAACTACAGACCCTGGGAACTATTGCCCCTTTAGCCTGATGAGTCTAATATGCAAAGCTATGGAACACATCATCATGGACCTAATAAACAAGGATATAGGGAATCTCCAAACACTGGATCCCACACAGTTTGGTTTTGTGAAGGGTAGATCATGCCTGCTCAACTTGGTCAACTTCTTTTAGTCAGTCACCAGAGCTGTGGATGAAGACAAGGTGGTAAATACAGCCTACCTTGATCTGGCCAAGGTTTTTGATACCATTCCCCACTCAGGAATCATAGAAAAACTCATTAAGCTTGGCATCAACCCCTATATCACTAGGTGGGTTACAAACTGGCTCACAGATAGAACCCACAGTATGAAAGTAGCTGACCCCAAGTCAGACTGCCAATTAATCATGAGTGGAGTCCCACAGGGTTTGGTCCTGGGTCCTCTCCTGTTTGGTATCTATTTCTCTGAAGTCCAGGCCAACACAAAGGAACTCTGGCTGACAAAGTTCACAGACAATTGCAAGTTGGGAGGTATTATTTATTCCCCAAGTGATGTTGACATCCTACAGAATGGCCTCACTGTGACCAACGACTGGTGTCAGAACCATGGCCTTAAGTTTAATGCCAAAAAATGTTTTGTCATCCCCTTTGGGAAAAACCCAGTTCCCATGAATTACCACATAGATGGTAATCCACTGAACACAGAAGGTGTTATAAGAGATCTGGGAACACAGGTTGACAGCAACCTCTCTTTTGATCACTACACTGCCACTGTGGTCAGAAAGTCCTTCTATGTGGCACATCTCATTACTAAGGGTTTTGCATCCAGGAAGAAAGAGGTCATTGTCTCCCTCTGCTGTTCCCTCATTAGACCAATCATCGAGTACAATGCCCCATTTGGCATGTACCTCACTAGACACCTGCAACAACTGGAGAGGCCACAAAAGTACCTCACAAAGAGGATCCTAGATCTTAAACACTTGCCTTGTATGGGCAGACTCAAAAAACTCAAACTATTCTCTCTCTCATATTGCCTACTTAGAGGTGATCTGTGGTTGACTTACAAAGCCATGTCTGACCCAGCCCTGTTAGAAATTCTACAGCTAAAGAAATCCCAATCCCTCCACACCACACACTCCAGAGACCTCAACCTCATTACCACAATTAAAAGAACATGTTGGAGGGACAGGTTCATAACCAGGAGACTGCCCATGCTATGGAACAGACTTCCCATACATGTTAAGCAGAGCACCTCGCTGACCCTCTTCAAGAGAAATCTTAATGAATGGATGGGAAACAGAAAATTCATCCCGGGGATAACTCCACTGGCTCTACTCGACAGAGGCACTGGGAACTAAGGTCGGGTGGCACTATGTCAGGGTAATCCTATGGCTAGGCTTGTAAAGGCCCCAGGGCCATTAGCCTAGTAGACACCTATGAACCTGTAAAATAAAAATTGTTACTAATTATGTTGTTTAGCACATGAAAGATAGATGGAGGTATTTTAGAGAGGACAGAAAGAGAAGAACAAATAATAAAAACACCAACTGTTGAGACTTCCACATTAGCATTCACTCTAGCACAGTAGTACAAATGTAATGCTACAAAAAAAATATTTTTAAAATATTGCTAAAGGTTAACAATAAATATACATAAAAAAAATCATAGTTGATAGATATGTTCAAACAGGGTGAAATTTGTTACATTCCTTTGAACATAGCAGAACACACAGCCACAGCTAGACAGCAGGCCATTATATCTGTTGCAGTGAGCATTATTTACTAAAGCATAATTGGAATCTATGACAAGAAAAAAAAATAAGAAGTCACAAAGAGTAGATAAAAACAGTAAGCAAACAATTGCATTAACCAATGGATAAAACACACAACAAGATATCTTACTCCATGGCAACACAGCTAAAACTATCGTAGTTGAACCATGTATAAAGTGTACAGTGCAGCATTTACATTAGTGAGTTTTAAAACACAGAGCAGCCCTCTAGTCAACAGGTCTAAGTAGCTGTAATAGCTTCATAGGTTCATAGGTTGCTACAAGGCTATCGGCCCTAGGGCCTATACAAGCCTAGCCATAACAATTCCCTGGCTATTTCTTCACACAGTATTTAGTTCCCTGGAACCCTGTCTAGCAGGGTGGCTTATGTGATCCCCGGGGTGAATTTCCTTTCTCCCATCCAATTATCAAGGTTCCTTTTGAAGAGGGCCAAAGAGGCGCTCTGCTTGACATGTATGGCCAGTCTATTCCAGAGTCTGGGGAGTCTCTGGGTCAGGAACCTATCCCTCCAGCATGTTTTTGTTTATTGTGATGACAAGGTTTAGATCCCTGGAGTGTGTGGCTCTGAGGGATTGAGATTTCTTTAAGTGTAGCATGCCCAACAGCTATGGGTTTGACATTGCCTTGTATGTTAAGCAGAGATCACTTCGGAGTAGACGATATGCGATAGAGTATAGCTGGAGTTTTTTAAGGTGGTCAGCATAGGGCATTTGCTTTAGGCCTGTGATTCTTTTAGTGAGGTATTTCTGTGGCCTTTCCAGTTGTTGCAGATGTCTTGAGAGGTACATACCAAATGGGATGCTGTACTCTATAATAAGTCTAATGAGGGATGAGTACAGTGGGACAATGACCTCCTTTTTTTCTGGATGACAAGCCCTTAGTGATGAGATGTGCCACATAGATGGATTTCCTGACTGTTGTAGCGATGTGGTTATTGAAGGTGAGACCACTGTCCATCTGTATCCCTAAGTCTCTTATCACACTTTCAGTGTTTAGTGTACTGCCACCTATGTGGTAATTCACGGGTACATGTTTTTTTCCCAAAGGGGATAACTATACATTTCTTGGCATTGACCTTGAGCCCATGGCTCTGGCAGCAAGCATCTGTTTCTGTAAGGCCCTTTTGTAGAGTATCCACATCATTTGGGGATTCAGTAATGGCTCCCAGTTTGCAGTCATCTGCGTACTTTGTTAGCCAGAGTCCCTTAGTGTTGGCCTGTACTTCAGAGAAGTAGATGCCAAACAAGAGAGGTCCCAGGACTGAACCCTGAAGTACTCCACTTGTCACTTGTCTGGAGCTGGATTTGGAGTCAGCTACTTTTACAGTGTGGGTTCTGTCAGTAAGCCAGTTGGCAACCCATCAAGTGACGTAGGGGTTAATGCCCAGCTTAGTAAGTTTATCTATGATTCCAGAATGGGGGATGGTGTCAATGGCATCGACGAGGTCCAGATAGGCTGAGTGGACTGCCTTTCCCTCGTTCATGGCTCTGGAGACTGATTCAAAGAAGTCAATCAGGTTCAGGAGACAAGATCGGCCCTTCACAAACACAAACTGGGTGGGATCCAGTGTTTGAAGGTTGCCAATGTCTTTGCTTATAAGTTCCATGATAATACATTCCATGGCCTTGCAGATCTGGCTCGTCAGACTGATCGTGCGGTAGTTCCTGGGATCCAAGGTGGATCCCCCTTGTGGAGTGGGATAACTGTAGCTGTGCACCACTCAGTGGGCACGAAGCCTGAGGTGAGGGTATGATTAAGCATGACACTTAGGTGAGGTGCCAGTTCATTTTGTAGTTCATGTAGTACACAGCCTGGGATGTCATCTGGTCCAATGGATGCTGTATTCTTAGCTTTGGATAGTATGTTTTTTGCCTGCGTGGCTGTTATTACTGGAATTTGGCAATCTTCCGGTATTGAGATGGGCAATTTAGGGGGTGAGGGGGGTGAAGTTGCACTGAATTGATCTGCCAGGATATTGGCAATATCCTTGGGATCAGTATATTTAATGCCATTTTGTTGTAGCTCAGAGCAGATCTGAGCATTGCCATTTTGATTCTTGACATAGTTATAGAAAGCCTTGTGGTTGTCTTTGGAATCTTTGGCAATTTTATTTTTGTAACTAGCTTTGGAGGATTTTATGAGGCATCTCAGCTTCATACTGAGGCTGGTAAGGGAGTTTTTGCATCCTGGGATTTTCCTCTTTTCTGCAACAATTTCTTCCTTTTGTTGTAAAGTTTGTTTATGGCAGGGGACCACCAGATTGGCTTCCTTTTTTTGGAGGAGAGCATCTTGGTTCTATTTGGGATGGCATGATTCATGCATGAGTGAATGTGCTCGTATAGTGCCTTAGTGTAGGACTCAGCAGTCAAACTTTCAGTTCCCGTCTGCATGGGTGTAATGAAGTTTGTAACTTCTGACTTGAGTAGCATGAAGATGGCTTTGGAGAAGTTTTTTATGGAGGTTTCCTTACTGGGGGGTGGGGGTGGGATGTAGATGTTAAGGGTGATTAGCTTATGGTCTGACCTGACCAACAAGGGGGTGACCATAGGTGTGGAGCATCGATTTCTCATGCTGGTAATGACCAGGTCTAGGATACTGGAGCCCCTGGTGGGACTATGGATTAGTAGACCCAGGGCATTGGAATTTATGAATTCCAAGAAGCTTTCGGCAAAAGTGTTGGTACATGAGTAGTTTTCCCAGTTAATGGCAGGGTAGTTGAAATCACCCAGTATTAGGGTGCTTGGTTGTATATTAATATTTTCCAGTATGTTTAGAAAGGTGTAGTGAGAATCGTGGGGCATGGTGGGAGATCTGTAGCAAGATACAGTTTCGATTGCAGTCTTATCTAGTGTTAGTTGCACCTGGAGAATTTCAGACGCATTGTGTTGGGCAACTAACCTGGTGGTGTGAATATCCTTGGTGAATATGGACACTCCTCCACCTTTAGTGTTTCGATCCTGGTTTGGTGGCTGAAAAGTGTGGTAAGAGTTGTAGCCTGGTATTGCAGGGGTGCTCTCTGGAGCCTTGACCCAGGTCTCAGTTACTGCACAGATATCGATCTTTTCCATTTTTAGGAGTGCCTCGAGAGAGTGCATTTTGAGGTTTAGACTTCTAGCATTGAGTAGCATTACCTTCAGATTTTGCATGCATGTACCTGTTACGGTGGTGGTTTTGTCCTTTGAACTTTGCCTAAAAAAGGCACTATAGGGGTGGCAAGAACCTTTGCCAGTAAAAAAAAAATGAAAAGACCAATGGTTAGACCACAGCTGAAGATAAAAATGGAATAATCCACGTCAGGAAATAAATCACTTGCAGCTTCACAGTAGTGCCCTTTATAAAACCAAAAGTTGTAACTGAGATGTAGTAGTCAAGGTAGGAAACGGTTCACTTGCAGTTTCACACCACTTTATTAAACAAGAGTAAGCGCTTTTGTGATCTAAGTCAGCTGATCGCTTCTTCAGACTCATAAAAACAGTTAAAACATTGGTATTTAAAATATGGTTCAACCAATGAAAACACATATAGAACTATGACATAGACTAATTAAAATTGCATACATCAGTACATTAATTTGCCTTATATTCTGCATAAGATGAAATAAAATATACACATAACAGACACATTTTATGTAATAATCCATATTACTTAATGTTTTATTGGTCTGGATTTTAAAAAAGGTTTCAAGGAAACAGCATTGTTCAACCCAGGAGACCTATCTGCCTGAAGTAATAAAATCCATCTTTGCTCTGCTTCCTCTACCTTATTCCTTATATCACCTCCCCTCTTACTTTTATTTATTATTTCTAAAACCATGAAATTAAAAATATGTTTCCTATCTTCTTCTTCTACATGTTTTGCTAAAGCACTTGTGTCTTTTTTATTTCTTATATCTCTAAGGTGTTCAAGGATACGTTCCTTTAGACACCTATTGGTTTTGCCTATATAAAAGGCATGACAGACAGTGCAGAAGCTGAAATAAACCAAATTTTGTGTTCTGCAGTCAGCATAAAAATCTATATCAATTATAAATCCTAGTGTAGGATGTTTATATGTAGATTTATTATATAAATAGTCACATGCTGTACAATTTCTGCAAGGAAAAGTCCTCTGCCTATCAGATAGGATCATTCTTTCATTGTTTATGGATTTATAACAGAGTTGCCTTTTTAAGGACCTCTTATTTCTAAAAGAAAATCTGGGTCTATCTTCTAACAATTCTCTCAAGTCAGGATCCGACAATAAAACATTCCAATTCTTCTCAAAAATATCACAGAACCTTCTGATGTCACTTGAATAAGTTATAGGGAATCTAACTTTAAAATCATGACCTTCCTTGCTTTTAACATCTTCTATAGTATTTGAGAAGAGCGGTTTACATCTCCCATCCCTATTTTCAATGGTATATTTAGAGCTTTCATTTATGTCTTTCTTACTATAACCTCTGTTTAAGAAGTCTTTCTCTAATATAGTCATTGTCTTCACAAAGCCTTCATCTGTATTATGTAAGCGGCTTATTCTCATATATTGTCCTTTGACTACATTTTTGTGTACAAATGTTGGATGCATACTAGTCTTATGTAAGATACTATTTCTTCATGTAGATTTTCTATACATCCCTGTTGTAAGTTCATCTAACGCTGTCTTCTTAAGCAAAACATCTAGGAACTCAATAGAGTCCCTGGAATGTTGACTAGTGAACCTTAAAAATTCAGTGGTGCTATGTAAGTACTCCACCATCTCTTGCAACTCTTTACTGGTACTATCCCATAACAGGAAGACATCATCTACAAAACGTATATACCATACAATTTTGCCAGCATATTTATTGCTAGCACTTAATACATGATCTTTTTCCCATGCAGCCAATGCTAAGTTGGCATAGCTGTTAGCACAAGCCGTGCCCATTGCTACACCAACTTTCTGTAGATAAAACTTGTCATTGAATATAAAGACATTATTTTCTAGGACAATATCAAGCAACTCACATATCAAATTAATCGTATTGCTTTGAAAAACTTGTTTCAAGGTCAGAATATCACGTATTTTTTCAATACCCCATTTATTCGGTATCACTGTGAACAGTGACGTGACATCCATTGTTACAAACATATAATTTCTACTAATATTCATGGTCTTATTATATAACAGTCGCAGAAATGCCTTTGTATCCCTTAGTATAGTCTCACATGATTTTAGGACTATTTGTAAATTTTGTTCAATATAAATTGAGATGGCTTCTGTGGCCCATCCTTTACTGGATACAATAGGTCTCATAGGGGGCTGTGTGATGTCTTTGTGAATTTTAGGTAGACCATAAATAATGGGTATAGTTGGATGTTCTATCTGGAAGTAGTCAAACAATTCATCTGATACATAATTAGTAATTAATAAGTCAAAAATATATACAGATATCCTGTCAATTATACCTTGTACTTGTCTCTCATTTAGTTCAACATAAGTATCTGTATCATTCAAAAGTTCCATCATTTTCTTGTAATAAAAAACCTTATCCATTACTACTACACTGCCCCCCTTGTCAGCGGGCCTAATTTCAATGCTGTGAGAATCCTTTAGTTCTGACAGTGCTTCAGTTTCTGATTTACTCAAGTTATAAAATCTAGGTGGAAGATTTTTAGCATGCATCTCTCTAATTTCATGCTCACACACATTAGTGAAAGTTTCAACTGTGGGATGTATCTTGGGTACAAAGGCACTAGGTTGTTTAAACATATTATCAAATACCAAAGCAAAAAAAGGCCACACACAGCAAACAGAGCACGGTGCCCACACAGGAAAAAAGTTCATAAACCAAAACAGTCATAAAAGTGTGGGTACCTAATGGCAGTTCAACTGGTTTCAGTTATCAGTTCTCACCACGTCACAGGAATAAAAGTCCTCTTCAGGAACACAGGTCATAAAGTCCTCTTCAGGAACACAGGTCATAAACTCTTTCAAGTATCCAAGTAAAACGAGACACCGAAGTAAAAGGATAATAATTTATTGTAGTTAGCGCTTTCGCCACGTAGGCTTCATCAGACTTTATACAAAATGAAATCTACTTATTTAAAAACTAATGAACGAAAACCATTGGTCATAAATTATCCAATGAAACAGCAAGGTCATTAACTCATATCTAACACATGAAAAGCCTATGCTGAAAAATGCTGCAAACAGTTGCCTCAAAGCAATACTAAAATATTAAATATATTGCCTAAAATACAATGTCATATAAACTACTGACATATATACTAACATTCAATATCTGCTAAAATCTGCACTAAACAAATACATATAATTAAAACATTATATATGGTGATTAATACAAACAACTAACATATAAACACCTTTGGATGACAGCAACTCTAATGCAGCTGAGTTGCAAACATAAAATGAAAACAGTCTGAACAACAAGCGCTTCAAATACTGCAGTGCAGAAACACATAAAGTTCACATAATGCACTTAACTTATTTAAAATGTTGATTATCTAAAATAAAACAAATCGACTCTAGTTCATGATGTATCCAGGAAAGCAAAAAAGACAACATTAGATAAACCCGATAAAAACTCTAACTGAATACAAACGAAAACAGAACCATATGACAATAAAAGTCGCTAACCTGAAAGCATAACAGCTTGAAAATCCATTCAAAAGAGCCAGCATATATATATTTGTATATATTTTGATTGCTAACTAAGCAACTTAATGTTACAGCAGCTCATAAATCCATTATAGAGAGCAGTTTGTGTTGGCTCTCACTCTAGCTTGCTAGGCATTCATCATAGGGTGGTTTACATAATGTTATGTTACTTTAATATATGCTGGCTCTTTGGAATGGATTTTCAAGCTGTTATGTTTTCAGGTTAGCGACTTTTATTGTCATATGGTTCTGTTTTCGTTTGTATTCAGTTAGAGTTTTTATCATGTTTATCTAATGTTGTCTTTTTTGCTTTCCTGGATACATCATGAACTAGAGTGCGATGTTTGTTTTATTTTAGATAATCCAACATTTTAAATAAGTTAAGTGCATTATGTGAACTTTATGTGTTTCTGCACGCTGCAGTATTTGAAGCGCTTGTTGTTCAGACTGTTTTCATTTTATGTTTGCAACTCAGCTGCATTAGAGTTGCTGTCATCCGAAGGTGTTTATATGTTAGTTGTTCGTATTAATCACCATATATAATGTTTTAATTATATGTATTTGTTTAGTGCAGATTTTAGCTTAGATATTGAATGTTAGTATATATGTCAGTAGTTTATATGACATTGTATTTTAGGCAATATATTTAATATTTTTTTAGTATTGCTTTGAGGCAACTGTTTGCAGCATTTTTCAGCATAGGCTTTTCATGTGTTAGATATGAGTTAATGACCTTGCTGTTTCATTGGATAATTTATGACCAATGGTTTTCGTTTCATTAGTTTTTAAATAAGTAGATTTCTCATTTTGTATAAAGTCTGATGAAGCCTACGTGGCGAAAGCGCTAACTACAATAAATTATTATCCTTTTACTTCGGTGTCTCGTTTTACTTGGATACTTGAAAGAGTTTATGACCTGTGTTCCTGAAGAGGACTTTATGACCTGTGTACCTGAAGAGGACTTTTATTCCTGTGACGTGGTGAGAACTGATAACTGAAACCAGTTGAACTGCCATTAGGTGCCCACACTTTTATGACTGTTTTGGTATATTATCAAATACATTTCTTTTAAACATGGTTTTAAGTGTTAGGTTATGAGAAAATAACTTCAGCTCTTTTAATAAATCAGTTAATACTGTTTTCTGTGCTGGAACAAAGTTCAGGCCTCTATTTAACAATGAGGCTTGTGCATCAGTTAAAGAAAAGCTAGATATATTAATTACCAAGTTTTTTGTTGGTTCTTGCTCCTGGTGTTCATATATGCAGGAGTCACTCGTTCTCTCTGCTGTAATCGTGTTCTCTCTCTTTGATTCCTGCTGCTCGACCTGTCCCTTATTGGCAGCACCTTCTTTAACACAAATGGAAGGATTGAGGTTTGTGTAGCTTCCTTTTGCTCCAAAAAAGCTACTGAATCAGAATTAACACTGGAATCCATCCTTCTGTTAGTGCAAGCCATTTGGAAAGTTTCTTTTGCCATTCCACCATTTTCAAATGTGAGAGGTTCTATACATACTCTCTCTGTGCTGACATCACGGTTCTCACAGGGATTCTGATTTAAAGGGACAGTACTATGCATATTTGAATTTTCAGAAATCTGTACTGTAGTCATTTTTTCTACATTTTCTGTACTCACAGCTGTTCTTCTTGGCCATGAATAAACCTCTTTACATTGAAAGTCATTGAGGTCCCTTTGCAATTTTTTAGTTTTAGTATTCTGCAAGCTCTTATCATAGCCCTGTATACTGTCAGCAAGTTCATCTAATTTACTGCCTAGTACCTCTATATTGAAAATTATTAGTCAGTTGTTCTTGTAGCCTCTTTATCTCATTGGCTAGCTCTTTTTCTTGTGGTTTAAACAATTCTATAAGCAAATGCATATAATCATAGCTAAGCTGTAAATTTAAATTCTGCCATTTTTGAAGTAATTCAGGGTAGGTCTCACCATAAGTAGGCATATTTAATACTCTGAGACCTCTCAGCACTATTTTATATTTTAATGATGCTTCTAGATGAAACCTTTGCCACTGTAGCCTTTTAAAGCTATATAACTTATTCTCCAGATCTCTATACAGTTCAGTGAACTTCTTAGGAATATCATAGTCCACTTGTTCTCTTTCATTCACTGGAAAAATAGGGTTTAGCATCAAGGGGTTGGAATATATATGTAGTAGTCCAACTAGTCATTCACATTGATTCTTATTGTTGTCATTACCTTCAGCCATGTCCCAGCTTTTAAATACAGTCCAAGAAACACGTGAAAGAAAACAAAAGCTGGATAAACGCCTGGTATACACCTCAAGGAAAAAAATGAAAAGACCAATGGTTAGACCACAGCTGAAGATAAAAATGGAATAATCCACATCAGGAAATAAATCACTTGCAGCTTCACAGTAGTGCCCTTTATATAACCAAAAGTTGCGATCTAAGTCAGCTGATCGCTTCATATTACTTAATGTTTTAGTGGTCTGGATTTTAAAAAAGGTTTCAAGGAAACAGCATTGTTCAATCCAGGAGACCTATCTGCCTGAAGTAATAAAACATTAAGTAATATGGATTATTACATAAAATGTGTCTGTTATATGTATATTTTATTTCATCTTATGCAGAATATAAGGCAAATTAATGTACTGATGTACGCAATTTTAATTAGTCTATGTCATAGTTCTATATGTGTTTTCATTGGTTGAACCATATTTTAAATACCAATGTTTTTACTGTTTTTATGAGTCTGAAGAAGCGATCAGCTGACTTAGATCACGAAAGCTCTTACTCTTGTTTAATAAAGTGGTGTGAAACTGCAAGTGAACCGTTTCCTACCTTGACTACTACATCTCAGTTACAACTTTTGGTTTTATAAAGGGCACTACTGTGAAGTTGCAAGTGATTTATTTCCTGACGTGGATTATTCCATTTTTATCTTCAGCTGTGGTCTAACCATTGGTCTTTTCATTTTTTTTCGCTTGAGGTGTATACCAGGCATTTATCCAGCTTTTGTTTTCTTTCACGTGAACCTTTGCCAGTAACCTGAATCCCAGGTGTGACACATGCAGACCATCTCTGGCAAAGCATCATGGTCTGTCGATCATGTCCCAGGCAGACAGACACTGGATCCCCTCCGAATGACACCAGAAGCTTAGCCAGTTGTTGAAGTCAATCATTTTGTTCTAAAATTGTGGTATCATTCTGGGCAAAGGCAGGATGCTGCTCAGGGCTAGGGTCATACCTGCCTGGGCCACATAATTTGAGAGCTCTTACATGTCTCTTTTCATGTAGTCCAGGGAGATACGTCTCAATTCATTCAGTCCAAAATGGACAATGACAGAGTCATATTTGTACTTGTTGTGGAGTGACTTGAGTGCATGAGTTATGTGGCGGATCCTGGCACCCGACAGGCAGCTGACTGTAATTTTCTCCTTTTTCCGCCTGGTGAGTGGGACATCAGTGTGCCTGACTATAGAGTGACCTATGACTAAAGTGTTAGGTACCTTGTCTTACCTTAGGGGCTGTTGTTGGGTGGCACACTGGTTTGTGACCACAAAACAAGTAAAGAACTTACAGAGCAAGCTGAGGGAACACAGTTAAGGAATTAGCAGCAAGCAGTGGTGGCTGGTGACTTCAAATTAAAGGGGGGCTGCAGGAAACAGCAGAATGGGTGGGACCAATGGGAAGGGGTGTGGCCAATTAGAGAGAAGTGGAGTTATGCTCAAAAACACAAGAAATGGAACTTTAATTAAATACACTGCCCTGGGTGCCAAACCGTCATTACGAGTGTCCAATCAAGACAAAAAAGTGTAGAAGAAAAAAATATTCAATGCACTGGCTACATGACAGCTTACTTAATATCTAGATGGAAACAAAATGGTTGTGAGGCATGAAAAAATAAATTACTTTTTAAATACATTACTGGAATACTAGTCAAAATCAAGTATAAAAAACAAGCTTCTCCTTGCACTGCAGTTCTAACTATAACTTATATTCAGCTTTATAAAAGTACTAAGTAACATGCAGAAAGTAGAAATCTCTGTGATACCCCAACTTGTAAAAATGTTTCTTATCCAAAAAAGACCTGCTGCCTGACAGCAACTATCTACTTGTTTCATGGGGAAAACATGATCAAAGTAAAAAATGAACAGCAAACAAGAAACAAGCTCAAGATAAATTTCTTAAAGGATTACTGCACAGGTTATGGACCACACATGATAGATTTGCATTTTGTTTAGTTTACGGGTAAAGCCTGCAAAGATGACTGCAAATCTCCAACAAATGTAATGAGCTTCTGAAAATACTGTAATCCTGTCCTTTATTACAAATACTGTCTTATGCATTTCATAGGTTCATAGGTTCATACTAGGCTATCTGCCCTGGGGCATTTATAAGCCTAGCCAGAGTGTAATTGGCTTTCGCCACCCTTTGATTTTGAGTTTCAGAGCCATCACCAGCTAAGGCTTATACATTATCTAGTTATGTAAATATTCTCTGCATGGCAACAACAAAAAGGCTTTTAGTGTTGGTAATTATTTAACAGTATGCTTATTAAAGGTTACTTGCATCTTACAATCTCAGACCTGATGGTCATTAAAGAATTGCTACTTAAACACAAAGCAATAGGGCACTGTGACAGCATGCATTTTCTGAATAATAAGAAGCATAAATCAATAGTATAAAAATATGACAGAAAACCAGAACATTCTGCAAAATCAAGGACAGATGAAAAGCCACTGTCATACTTGTGTCTACCTTGGATGGGGGAGTACTCTGAACACTTACACTGCATAACTGTTCCTTGCCTTGCTTGGACACATCCAGAGTCACTACATGGGGGAGTAGGGTGCAACAAGTATATCACAATTTGAAATGTCTCTGGCTGACGGTGATGGCTCTGACACTCATACCTCTCAACCTGAGAGCAAGAAATCTGGACAAAACCATACACAGAAGTGGGACACATGCCCACAAATAAGGACAATTTTTAAATATTGCTCTTATAAACTTAGAAAGATAATAGAATAGTAGTAGGTCTTACATTAGTATGAATTTTCTGAAGGGTATGAAATCTGAAACTCAAATGTCTGCCATTATTTTCTAACTTCAATTTTTAATGACTTGCTACTAATTTGGCAGAAAACCACAATTTTATGAAAACAGACCAAAAATGTGATGCAAAAATATAAAATTGCCACACAATACAGCTGGGAACCTGTCAAAGAAGGGACACCTTTTTAATATTAGTACTGCTAACTTGAGCAGCTGACAAAATAAGAGCATCTACATGCATTTCTGAAATAAAAGGAATCTATAACTCTGATCATTACAGTTATTTATAATTGTAAACCCTCCACGTTTTCTTCCAAAATTGCCATTTTGCGCAGGGGTTATTAGGGGGAGAGCAACATTTTGAGCCAAAATTGGGGACAGTTGAGAGGTTTGGATATTCCTAATTCTATAAAGTGATTTATTTGCACGTACCACTCAACCTCTTAATGCAGGAAATCTGGACAAGGCCAAATAAATATATTGGGGGAACATACAAACAGTACTAAAAATTGCTCTTGTATAAACTTAAGACAGTTGATAGAATAACAGGTCTTGCTTTAGCATGCATTTTTCTGAAGGTTATAATGTTTGAAACTCAATGTCTGTCATTATTTAGTGACTTCATTCCTAAATGATTTGCCAGAAAACCACAAATTTTATGAGGAACAAACCCAAAATAAGAAGCAAAAATCTATTAATTCTGTAAAAATCTGGACAGTTGAGAGGAATAGTTCATCCGGGGCTGTCTGAGTTTGCTGCCCTTCCCCCCTCACAAAATCATGGTCGAATGGAGCCTCCCCCCTGCAGCCATTCCAATGTCCCATTCCTTGGTTATTTCACCCCATTTACCATAAACACTGTAATATGTATACTGCTTTACTTCTGCAATGATTTGGATTTCATTTGAAAGTTTTATTTTGCATTTTACAGCATGAACCCTAATAGATATCTGCTAAACAAAGCAATGCAGTCTCACAATGAAAATAGACTTAGCATTAAAACTTCTCTGCCCTTGAAACTCACATTAATTGAAACAGCATTGAAACCCACATTCAAAGAAAATACATTTTGCCAGTGGCAGATAAAGATTAACTTTGGGCTGTTTTCAAACCATAGGCCCCTTGAACATGAAACATACACATGCTCTTTGATACACCTTCCTGATTGTATTAAATTATATTCCTTGTACAATACAGTACAGTTGTTAGAGGGCATTTTAAATGTATTGTTTTGAACATTTTTCCCCCTGCAGCTCTCAGCTCCTTGTAAAATCTACTCGACACTCCGCTGTATCTCTGAACTTTGCAGCACAATAAATCTGGTCAAAGCCAAAATTTATTGGGGGGAGGCAAAAGCCCAAGCACCAGGGACACATTTTAAACATTGCTTGTATAATGTTGGAAAGTTTCTACAATAAAATGCTGTGTTACCACCATACATTTCACTGCCAAGTCTTGAACCCAGGGGAACCCTATGCAAAACAGACAAAGCAACATACCATTATGCCAAATCAGCTGTTTTGTGAAAGAGAGGAAGACTGAAACTTAAATGACTACCATTTAGTGAATTCAGTTCTCACCATAGCTGTCAACCTCTTAGCCCAAAACACCTGAACAAAGCCAATAATAGGGGAATACAGCCCCCAAACATATTCCGTGAATTCGGTTCTCACCATACCTCTCAACCTCTTAGCAAAAAACACATGGACAAAGCCAGTAATGGGGGAATACAGCCCCCAAACATGTTCAGTTCTCACCATAGCTCTCAAACTTAGCACAAAAAATCTGGACAAAGCCAATAATGGGGGAATACAGTCCCAAAAATAAGGAAAAAATTCAAATATCCATGTTATAAACTTAGAAAATTGCTAAAATAAAAGGTCATGTACTTTCTGAAGAATATGAAGTCTGAAATTTAAATGCCTGTTATTTTTATTTAACATTTGTTAACCAAGAAAGTCTGACTTGGAACAAAAGCCAATTTTCAGCAGAGCAGGGAGAAACACTCCAGACACATGTCTTTGTAAGATGGGAAGACATGCAGACACCACACAGAAAGCACCCCAGCCAAGAATCAAACCAGAGAACCTGTAGCTGTTAAGCAACAATGCTACCAGTGCACCACTGACTTTGCCAGTAACAAAAAACATACAGAAACCACAGATTTTTTGAGGAACAGAACAAATACGATGCAAAAACCTGCAAATTTTTTACAAATGGTGCTGGGTAGGGAATTCAGGCCCTTACTACCTGCACCCAAGGTACAGGGTTTAAGCCTGAGTATTCTCTAGCCACCACCATGTGATCTCTCTAGCCACCAGTATGTAGCCACTGGGGCATTACACACACACACACACACACACACACACACACACACACACACACACCGTTCAACCTCCATAGCAGCCAGATCAGTCCTGAATCATACACCCTACCTCCATAGCAGCAGCCAGATCAGTCCTGAATCACACACCCTACCTCCATACCAGCCAATCAAACTCCATTCCTCCTCCTCCATAGCAGCAGATCAAAATCCTCGTCCTCCGTAGCAGCCTGAATCCGTCTTCTGCAGCAGCCCACTCTATACAAATCAACCGTCCATCCTCCGTAGCAGCCCGTACAAGCTGTACTGGTTTCCCCATGAGACGAGAGTAGGCTGGAGCCTCCAGCCTGCAGGCGGTGCAGTCTGGTGTCCTTGCAGTCATAACTGCACAGACTTTTGGGCTGGCAGGGTGGAGATCCCTTTCTTCCCTATCTGGACTGCCTAACACAGCAGTCTGGAGTTCTGAGTACAAGGAACTCCAAGCAATCATGTGTGGAGTTCCAGGACTCACGATTTTTTTTTTTTTACTTTCTACAGGTGGGGGGACTCGCGATTTGTTTTATTATTTTCTTTTTTCTTTCTACAGGGGGGGGCTGCAGTCCTGCAGTCCTATAGCATGAGCCGTCCCTGGCAGCAAGGAAGAAAATAGTTTGAAAATGCAGCCTGGAGACCCAGTAGTTATTTGTATGTAAGAAAACCATTTTAGTCTCAATAAGGACAAAAAAATCAGTTTAGCTAGACTAAGGAAAAGATTCAAGTCAACTGCAAACCTAAGAAAAATCGTCCATACGTGACATATTTATTTTCCACTAGGAATCAAGGGTTTCATGAATCAGCAAATGCTTGTGAGACAGACCTTAAATAAATAGGAATGAATGTGATTTTGGATGTTTTATAACTGACTGGTAAGGAACAGAACTGCGCATGATATCAAAACTGGTCATGTCAGAGGCAGGGTGTTAGAATCAGATTTGACACTTGATAAAGCATCTATTGTAATGGATAGAGATGTCTTCTTGACAGATGCAGTGAACATGAAAAGGACCAAACGGTAATAGAGACTGCACACCGGATTTATTCACAAACAAAATAAAAGAAACTTTAAGCTCTTTTCGTCTGCTCATAGGCAGACTTCTTCAGAAGTAACAAATGTAGTCAATTAATCATACTACTTTGACTAGAACCCAAGTCCCTGCTATTCAATGAGCCACATAAAATATGCATAAACAATTACATAAATAAAATAAACAAATAAAACAGTAAATACTTTAAAAACACTAAAAAATTATAAACACTAAAAATTTATAAAGCTCAAAAGTTTGCAAAGATAGATGACTAGTGTTAAAAAATATATATCGTAACAATTTTTAAAATTTTAATTTATTAATACGTGGTGTGATAGTTCTAGAAGTTGAATTCTATAAATTGTTAGTGTTTTTAAAGTATTTACTGTTTTATTTGTTTATTTTATTTATGTAATTGTTTATGCATATTTTATGTGGCTCATTGAATAGCAGGGACTTGGGTTCTAGTCAAAGTAGTTTAATTAATTAATTATACGATAGTTTCCCGCACTTTTTGCTGTTGTTGACTATTTAAGTATGCTTAATTGACTACATTTGTTACTTCTGAAGAAGTCTGCCTATGAGCAGACGAAAAGCGCTTAAAGTTTCTTTTATT
Organism: Protopterus annectens; assembly: GCF_019279795.1. Lineage (NCBI taxonomy): Eukaryota > Metazoa > Chordata > Ceratodontiformes > Protopteridae > Protopterus > Protopterus annectens. The sequence continues at coordinate 301,975,382 of NC_056734.1, forward strand.
TTGTTTGTGAGTAAATCTGGTGTGCAGTCTCTATTACCATTTGGTCCTTTTCGTGTTCTTCAAGTTGTTTTGCCTTAATTGTACCAGTTTGACATGCAGTGAACATCTTTTAATTTGGTTACACTGGTCTTGAAGTACAGCAGAATTTTTTCAATAAAACAGTTCAAATGTTGTCAGATGGGACAGCCAATTGAGTCAGCAAGTGGTGAGAATATGGCTACTTTTTATACTTTCATGTGTGTCACAGTGTTATGAATGGCGGAGGGGACATATTTGGCAGCCATTTTTAAAGAAATTGGTGGCGGCACTTTACAACCAAATGGCCTTTAAGGGTATTTGGTGAGGAATACTCACGGCACTAAATTTGACTGGTACTAGCAATTCTTAGCAAGGTGATTGCTAATGACATATGATGATTCAACATTCTGTCCTGTAGTCATCAGCTCCTCTTGACCTTTATGGTGTATAAATCCCGACGCAATGAAATAGTAAAGGAACTACCAATGCCAGTATCAAAAGTGTTTCCACGTAGTCTTATTTATACTGCTCAGTCTGATGACAGTACCTGTGAAATTCAGGCAATGCTTCATTGAATGCAAATAATAATTCTCTTTTCTATCCCATTGCTCTTGATGGTGCAGTTGTGCAGATCAGATTTCTATCTACTTATAGCAGATTGAAACCTTAAAAAGGAAGGTGAATGATTTTGCCTTTCTTTGAAATGCTGTCCAGAGCTTCATTAAATTTCTTGTAAAATGATTACTTGATGTCATCACTGTAGTATCCAGGAGAACTATTTCTAGATCCCAGAAATGACCAGAAAATAGAACCTCTAAAAAAAAGAGAGTCTAATCACATTGAGTAAGATAAAATAACTAACTTACTAAGTAAATAAATAAATTATGTATTTATGCATTTGTGAATGTATTGTATGTATGTATGTATGTATGTATATATGCATTAATTAATTAATTTAGTTATTTAATCATTCATATTGTTAACAAAGTAGGTGGGATGGTTGATAAACTGTTTTAGTAATGGCTAGGCCCATTAGACAAACATACAGAAAAAGTAAAAAAAGTTGGCAACATGTAAATTGAGTTGACACAGGCCTTTATATGTACTAACCTGACAAAGTGTAAAGGAATTTTAAACAGTGAACTGACAAGAGGCATTTTAGAATATATATGGTTTCTAAAGAATACAGAGTGCTACAACAGTATTACCGTATACAGGTATAGCCTGCATGGATAAGCAAATACTTGGGTATATACACAGAGTTGGCATAAATGACCACATCATAAAGACCCACACTTTTAAGTACTGTTTAACTGAATTGGTGAGTCATTGTCCTTAAAGCAGGTATAGCAGGATTCTTTTAGAATGTGACCTTTTAGTCATAATTTTAATTGTCCAAACATTTACTGTTTTCAAACATTTGCAGCCAAGTAATTCCAAATGACTGACCTTGAAGGTTTTAGTAGGGGAAAAATTTTATCTGAGTTATCTCTGGAGGAATAGCTTAGTTGTTTGGATTTTAAAGGTGCGTATCATCCTAGTTTGAGTATTTTATACAGTTGTGAACTAAAGAGGAAGATGGTTTTATTTGTTCTTGGCAGCCAGTTGCAGGTTACATCTAATTGACATTGATGAGTGTGCCTGTCTTTCTACATATTTTTGTTCACTGTGATCTGTAATTTCTGTGTGTTTGTATTGGAAAGGAAAGTTATTAGGGTTAGGCCATATTCCATTTTGTGTATTACTATGTTTCCAAGTAGTGCTTGCTGTGCAGAATATAGAAGCAATTGAAAGATTTTATAACAGAGCTTTAGACATGTCAATATCTTGTTAAGGACAATTTCAGTATGTTTGGCAAATTCAGCTGATAGATAGTCTGTTGGTATAGGTCCAAATAAATAGCCAAATATACCAAATATAAGTATAAAAGGCACAAACAATACCTGTGTTAAAGTTTAGCCTCTGGCTAGGCACCTCAAATCTCCCAGATGCAAATGCTTTAGAATTGTTTTTCTTATAGCTTCATAGAAATCTGCTTCCCCTAAAATAATAAAATAAGTTTGTGATTGACTAAGAAGTTGTGAACTGCTGACTGAGGACTTAAAGCAAGATGAGTTCCACATATTTAATCCTATTAACTAATTTAATAACACATAACTGATATTACTGCTAAGTGCTGTAATATTTATGCTGATGACAGTGACATACTCCTTATGAGACAGATGATATCAGGCATTTGCTTATGATAGTGGGGAGCAAGATGTTGATTTTATTCAGGATGGCATCACCAGTCTATAATGTGTCAATGTCCAGTAAGCTTTTTTGTCTAGACGAATGTGACGTGAGTGCCATTTTCTCTCAATTTCATGTGAATTTTTTGTCATGCTCACTGCATTCTCAGGGGTGCAGTTTTGTCATTATTCCTTAGAAGGTGATGCTGTGGTGACAGCAGTTTCTCTAGATGTTACCGTGCTGGTTGTGCGTGAGAGTGTGAAAGCTAAATGTTACAAAAAATTATCCCATAATTTGAGTGTACAAATAGTGATCTCACCAGAGGCACATCCAAAAAGACTTCACTTCCAGTTTATTGAGGTTGTCTATAGTTATAGTACCTTCACGTTCCCATTATAAGGTCATTTTTAAATCAAACCTGCTTGATTAGCTGACATATTCTAAACTCTTAAGGATATATTCATTATCTAAACTTCAAAAAAGTCAGACTTAACCTTTTTTTTTTTCATAGTCTGCTTCTTTTTGAAAATGTTAAATCTTACTTTTGCCTCTTAACACTTAGTGCACTATTAGACTTACAACAGAAAATTATATCATTACTAGTTCTTATTTTAACAAAACTGAAGATTCAGTCAAAGTCTACCAGTCTAACCTAGTACCTCTTCTGAGTCTCATCTTTTTTATTTACTGGCACAACATTCCAAGTCTAAAACTCAATTAAGGTTGCCATAGGATTCAGATTTTATGTACATAAAAAAATGTGCCACTTTACATAGTTATACTGAATGCCTTAGTCTTGACAAAACTTTCTTAGTGTCTACTGCGATTGCAGAAAGCCATTATGCATTGCACATTACTACATACCCTAGAGTTTCTGCGTACTATAACATCCTATTAGATTTACCTATAATTCTAACTAGTAGTCTGTTTAGATATTGCTAAGCATGACAATATTTAATTTGTTTACAAATCCTATTCAGTAAATCCTGTTATTAATGGCTCTGTAAAGTATACCCCACTCTTCATTATTATTGCATATTAATAATTGTCCTACTCTTTTTGTATTTTATTAAATGTAGCTTATTTAGTAACACATGTTAAAGTTATTGGAAATTGCCTTTACTGGATTGCATTCTAAATGGTCAGTAAAGGTAACATAACTATAGACATAGCTGTCAGTATACCTTAAGGACAGGAAACAGACTGGCTTAAGGAATGATGACGCAGACTACAACAAATGAGAGAAGTATTAAATCATATTGTAGTAAGGGCCCTTCTTTATGAAATCTGAATGAAAAATTAACCACTAGTTTGGATAGTTTATTCCATATGTATATAGAGAACTGCATCCTAGAGTCCGTGATTCTTTGAAGAGTTTTACTTTAGTTCCATTAAATTGGTAAGATTTGATGAACATTGGTGTCCTGGATTAACTGAGTGTGACTTTTGAAAGCATACATCAGTTGTGCCTATGATAATCATTGACCAGATATAATCCTTATAGGTTCATAGGTTCATAGGTGGGTACTAGACTATCTGCCCAAAGGCATTTATAAGCCTAGTCAGAATGTGCTGGCATTCGCCACCCCCTTAGATTAGTTCCCTGTGTCTCTGTCCAGCAGAGCCACTGAAGTGATTCCCGGGGTAAACTTTCTGCTTCCCATCCACTCGTCAAGGTTTCTCTTGAAGAGTGTTAGCGAGGAGCTCTGCCTAATGTAGACTGGAATCTTGTTCCAAAGCATGGGAAGTCTCTAGGACAGGAATCTATCCCTCCAGCAAGTCCTATTTATTGTTGTGGTGAGGTTTAGATCCCTAGAGAGTGTGGCTCGAGGGGTTATGGTTTTCTTTAGGTGGAGCATGTAAATCAATTCTGGGTTGGACATGGCCTTGTATGTCAGGCAGAGATCACCTCTGATTAGGCGGTATGCCACTGAGTACAGCTGGAGTTTCTTCAGTCAAGCTGCATAGGGCATCAGTTTGAGGCCAGTGGTCCTCTTAGTGAGGTACGTCTGTAGTTTTTCCAACTGCTGCAGGTGTCTTGTAAGGTACATCCCAAATGGGGTGTTGTATTCTATGATGGGTTTGATGAGTGATGAGTAGAGGGGCACAATGATCTCTTTTGATCTGGATGCGAACACTTTTGTGATTAGGTGTGCCACATGGAATGATTTTCTAACCATTTTGGCAATGTGATTATCAAAGGAGAGATTACTATCTACTTGGGTCCCCAGATCCCTTATTAAATCTTCCGTATTTAGGAGACTACCACCTATGTGGTAGTTTGTGGTTACTTTGTTTTTTCCAAAGGAGATGACTATACACTTTTTGGCATTCAGCTTGAGGCCATGATTTTGACACCAGGTATCCAGCTCAGTGAGACCCTTTTGGAGAATGTCTGTGTCAGCCAGAGAGTCAATTATAGCTCCTAGTTTGCAGTCGCCTGTGAACTTGGTCAGCCATAGTCCTCCTGTGCTTGCCTGTATCTCTGAGAAGTATATGCCAAACAGGAGGGGTCCTAGGCCTGACTTTGGGGAAAGCCACTTGTAACCAGTTTAGAACCGGACCTAGCTCCTGCAACTCTCACCATGTGGGTTCTGTCCATGAGCCAGTCAGCAACCCATCTTGTGACGTAGGGGTTTATGTTCAGGCTGGTGAGCTTGTCTATTATACCAGAATGGGGAATGGTGTTGAAGGCCTTTGCGAAGTCTAGGTAGGCTGTGTGTACTATCTTTCCCTTGTCTATAGCCTTGGTAACTGTCTCAAAGAAGTCCACCAGGTTCAGAAGGCATAAGCTGCCCTTAACAAAGCTGAACTGGGTAGGGTCCAGTGTTTGGAGGTTCCCAGTGTCTCTGTTAATGAGTTCCATGATGATGCGCTCCATAGCCTTGCAGACCAAGCTAGTCAGGCTTATAGGGTGATAGCTCCCAGGGTCTGTTGTGGCTCCACCTTTTTGAGTGGAATAACCATTGCTGTGCACCACTCTATGGGTATGTAGCCTGTGGAGAGGCTGAGTTTGAAAAGTGTGTTTAGGTGAGGTGTTAGTTCGTCTTTGAGCTTATGTAGGAAGCAGCCTGGGACACTGTCTGGTCCCATTGATGCTGTGTTTTTGGCTTTGGAGAGGGCTGTTTTAACCTGAGTGTCTATGATTTCAGTGGCTCTACATTCTTCCGGTATGGTTATGGGCCCTTTTGGGGGTGAGAGGGGGGTGAAGTTTGCATTGAACCTGTCTGCCAGGATGTTGGCGATATTGGTCGGTTCAGTGTATTTTGTGCCATTCTGCACTAACTCCGAGCAGATCTGAGCATTGCTACTTAGATTCTTGACATAGCTAAAGAATGCCTTGTGGTTATCTTTGGAGTCCTTGGCAATTTTTCTTTTGAAGCTCGCCTTGGATGATTTTATGAGGGATCATAGTTTCTTGCTAATACTGATCAGGGATGTCTTCCCTTCTTGGGATTTTACTCTTTTCTGTACTTGTTTACTCCTTCTATTATATAGCTTGTTTATGACAGGGGTCCACCAGACTGGTTTCCTTTTCTTGGAGGAGTGAGTCTTGGTTTTGCTTGGGATAGCACAATCCATGTATTCTTGTAGGTGCCCATAGAATGCATTAAGAAAGGATTTTGCAGCTTGGACAGCGTTATCCTTTAGCATGGGGGCTTTGAAGCTTTCCACCTCGGTCTTAAGTAACGTAAAGTTAGCTTTTGAAAAGTTTTTCACAGTGGTTTCCTTGTCTGGGCATGGGGGGGGGGTGTGGATATCCAAAGTGATTTGTTTATGGTCAGATCTAACCAGCGAGGGGTTGATCTCCAGTATGGAACACTGGTCGCCCATGTTGTTGATGACCAGGTCCATTATGTTGTCACCTCTGGTGGGAGTGTTGACTAGTTGATCCAGGGCATTTGAGTTTATAAATTCTAGGAAATGTTGGGGAAGGGAGTTAGTACTTGAGTAGTTCTCCCAGTTAATGTTTGGGTAATTAAAATCTCCCAATATTAGGGTATTTCATAGGACCTTTATGTTTCCCAGTGTTTCCAGAAATGCAGAATGGGGATCCTGGGACATGGTGGGTGATCTGTAGCAAGCTACAATTTGAACTGCAGTTTTGCCCATTGTTAGGTGCATGTGGATGATCTCTAAAACATCGTGCTGTGCCACTAACCTGGAGGTGTGGGTATCCTTGATGAATATGGATACGCCCCTGCCTTTTGTATTTCAGTCCTAGGTTTTGTGGCCAAAATGTATGGTATGAGTTGTAGCCTGGTAGTGCTGGTGTGCTCCCTGGGGCCTTAAACCAGGTTTCAGTTACTGCACATATATCGATTTTCTCCATACTGAGGAGTGCCTCGAGTGCATGCATTTTGAGGTTTAGACTTCTGGCATTGAGTAGCATTACCCTCAGTTTTTTGTTACTTGTGCTATTTATGGCAGTGGGTTTGTCTTTTGAGCCTTGCCTAAAAAAGGCATTATGGGGGTGGCAAGAGCCTTGGCCAGTATTCGAAAGCCTAAGGGTGACAGGTGCAAGCTGTCTTTAGCGAAGCAGTGTGGCTTGTAGAGCATGTCATCCCAGGTGAATAGACACTGGATCCCCTTTGAATGACACCAGAAACTTAGCCAATTGTTGAAATTGATCATTTTTTCTTTATACCGTGGTATCATTCTTGGTGAGGCAGGATGCTACTCAGGGTGAGGGTCATACCGGCCTGAGCTACGTGATCAGAGAGCTCTTCTATGTCTCTTTTCATGTAGTCCAGGGAGGTATGGCTCAGGTCATTCACACCAACATGGAAAATGACATATTTGCACTTTTTCTGGAGTGACCTGAGTGCTTGTGTTATGTGGCGGATCCTGGCACCCGACACGCAGCTAACAGTAGCGTTCTCCTTATTCAGCCTAGTGAGTGGGATGTCAGTGTGCCTGACTATAGAGTCACCTATTACTAGTATATTGGGTATGTTATTTTGCCTTAAGGGCTGTGATTGCATGGCACACTGGTTTTGTGAAGTATGTGTTTCATGGTTTGTGCTGGGGGGAGGAGGTTGCTTGGATGTCTGCTTTGGAGGTTTCTGTTGCTATTGCAGATTTTTATTTAGAGCCTTCGAGTTTGTTTTCTTGTATTTATGTGTGTTTTTTGCCGGTGCTGGTTTTAATGGGTCTATGTGAGACTGGTGGTGTGATGCAAGTATTTCCCTTCTCCTCTTGACTGTCTGATCCGGTCTTGGGTTTAGAGAGCTTAGCCTCCAATTTGGCTGTATAATTGCGTCTCTCGCATGTATTAATGTTTGATGATAGGAGGAGAGGGGTTGTCTGTGTACATGAGGCAGTTGTAACATTGCCTTAAAATGCCCAGATTCACCAGTTGGACTAGATAGTACACCTGAAACTGCCCTTTGGACATGCCTGGATAGGTACAGTGAACTGTTTTACTGAATGGCTGGTAAGGTTGTCCTTCAGTACAGTATAGGGGGGGGTCTAGTGTTAGGGTTTATAAGTGCTTGCTATGAGTTTTGAGCAAGTGCTGGGTTGAGAAATGAATGGCTTGTATGCTTAAGTTGAAAGTTTGTCTAGTTCCAAGGAAAAAATTGAAGAGGAGACTTTGTGGAGCCGGGAATAGTTATACCCTAGCTAACTGGCGCTGCCCGGCTTGCAAAACTGGGCAAATGCGTTTTTTTATAGCAGGGAAATGAAAGAGATAGAAATTAGCCCAAAATGGCCAATAAAGTACTTATTTCTGGGCTAAAACCACTCCTCCAGGGACAGATAGGCTGCTCAAAGCTACCCTCTCTCACAGGTGAACAGAGAAACTTCCTTCTATCCAAGTGAGGTATGGGCAAACGCAGAGATTTGTAACACAGCCCTGAATTCAGCACTAACCTGAAAAATGGACTATACTAGCTTAGAAAGGTGGGAAACAAGTATATTTTTTTCAGAAAATAAAGCAGATACAATTAAAAAAAACATGTTAAATGCACATAAAAGGATACTTATTGTTATATATCTCAGATTAGAGTTGTAGTCAATGCCCCTAGTAATAAATTAGGAAGAAACACAAAAACAGTAAAAGCAGATGAATAAAGCACAATTTTTTTTTTGTTATATATAAAACAATAGGAAACGAACAAACTGATTTAAACAAGTTACCCAATTAACCATAAAAAAGCTCAAAACTGAGCCCTGTTCCAGCAGTCTTCAATCAGACAAGCTCTAACTGTACACTCCTGCCACTAGGGTGCAAGGGGAACCTTCTCCAAAAAAGATGGCCTGGATCAGTGCTCAAGTTATACAAACAAAGCTAGATTCAGCAGGCCTGAATCTGGTCTATGCTACAGTAACAAGGTGCACCAATTTCAGAAACAAACAGTTCAAATAAGCAGGCACAATAAGCCTATGACCAAAAATTCCCACCTCAGAAGGGCAGAGTACAGCCTCTCCTCCCACACAAGTCCAGACCACAAACCTTCTTAATGTAGAATAACTGGCCTGAAGCACAAGTGCTTAAACCAGAACTAATACACTTTTAGAATAGCAGACACTGAGCCTTCAATCAGCAATTCCCAGCTTAGAAGTATGTAAGCTACTTGCAGTAAGACTTACAGGAGGGGTGGGCAATTCCAGAGCCACCAACACTAACACCAAGACAAGAAGGGCAGAATCCAGCCTCTCCTCCCAGACGAGTCCAGACCACAAACCTTCTTAATGTAGAATAACTGGCCTGAAGCCCAAGAGCTTAAACCAGAACTAATACACTTTTAGAATAGCAGAAATTGAGCCTTCAATCAGCAATTCCCAGCTTAGAAGGATGTAAGCTACTTGTTCTGCCACAACAGTGCAGACCACAGACCTTCTTAATGTAAAACAACAGGTATGAAGCACAAGTGCTTAAACCAAAATACTTAGAATAATTTAATCAGGCTACTACCAAGCAGTAATAAATGCAGCAGAATAAATACAATTGAGTACTTTTAAGACGAGGCAAAAGCAAAATAAAGTAGGAGGAAACACAAATACAGTAAAAGCAGATGAATAAAGTGCATTTTTTTTGTTGGTAAAGTGCAAGGAGAGAGAAAGGAAGAACCTAAGTGGGTTGGCCTTCTCAAATCTTCTCTCTGTATTAAGTAGAGTTAACACTAGACTCAGAATGTGAGCTCACTGTACTCGGTTAAGTGACCAAATGAGATGGACTCAGGAGGAGTGTTCAAATACAGACTCACAGGAGGGGCGTGCAATTCCAGAGCCACCAACACAAACACCAAGACAAAAACAGGGAGGGTGCATGGGGAACTACCTGCAGAGAGACACACAGCACACTATTCAATGAAAAATTAGATAACAGAAAAAATTAAATACAGTACTTTTAAAACTGCAAGTTTGTACTTAGCAGAAGACTAAAATACAATACTGCAAGTTTGCACTTAACTTCAGCTTCTAATGCAGGTGATTGTAGCCAACCAATTTTCTCAGAAATTGAGCACAAAATGAATTCTCAAACTTTCTGGCTAGCACTTAAAGTACAGAGGAAGTCCTCTAGACTAACAGTTAAATATCAGATAACAAAGAAGTGGGAAGACCACCACCCCATTTTTTAGCAGAGAGACACACAGCACACTATTCAATGAAACAATTAGGTAACATAGAAAATGAAATACAGTACTTTTAAAATGGCAAGTTTGTACTTAACAGAAGACTAAAATACAATACTGCAGGTTTGCACTTAACTTCAGCTTCTAATGCAGGTGATTGTGGCCAACCAAGTCTCTCAGAAATTGAGCATAAAATGAATTCTCAAACTTTGGAGCTAGCACTTAAAGTACAGAGGAAGCCCTCTAGGCTAACAGTTAAATATCAGATAACAAAGAAGTGAGAAGACCACCAGCCCCTCTTATAGCACAGAGAAATGCAGCATACTATTCAATGAAACAATTAGGTAACAGAAAAAATGAAATACAGTACTTTTAAAACTGCATGCTGGAGATATTTTAAAAAAGATGGTTAAAAGAACATTATCTCTACTTGGTCACTGTTGTTGTTCCTTGTAGGTGGTAGAGGTGATTATGTAGTCATTGCTGGGACATAATGTGAGCACACTGTTAAAAGCCTATGGGTTTGCTTCTGAATATAGATTTGATGAATGCAATGGATGCTGTTCGTTAAGTAAATGCTGACCAGAGGACAAAGCTGTAAGTCTGCAATGACAAACACTGACCCAAAAACTGCACAAACTATCACACAGGTAATTAGGACAGACAGAGATTGGGCTTCATGGTAACGAGTGGTAACGGAAGGAGACTGTGTCAGTGTGGTTTGTTTTCATTTATATAAATGTGTGACTGCTTACGTCATAAGTGATGGTTTAATAAAGATTTCTTGTTTAAAAAGGGGGGGCAGGAGCTGAATAATTTATGTAATGTTGCTTAGGTTATATGATATATAGCAATATATGTGAAGCATAATGTTTGTTAATTTTAGCTTGTTAATACAGTTTGATTACTTTTATATAAATGTAAATGTGCCTAGGTCACAATTAGGAATTCAGTAAAGGTGTAAGAAAAAAAGATGAGTACACAGCTTTATATTGTCACAAGATAACATTATGGGCATGATTGTCTGCCTGTTGACAGAGAGCTTTTAGTACTGAGGAACAGAGTGCAGTGCAGGTACATGCTGAATATATCAAACTGCTTATAAGAAAGATTATTGGCAAAACTGGGTGCTGAAAGGAGCAAAGTGAAGATGAGTGAGAAACAGGTGTATGGTAGACATAGTAAAGAAAAATGAAGGCAAATGTGAAAACAGTTAATCAAAATGAATGAAGTAAATGGATGTATCCAGTTTACCCCACCAAATAGCAATTAGTTGAAGTGAATTTTACAGTAATATCTGACTAAAGGTTAACATTTTGGTTTAATATATTAATTGAAACCATGCCATAGAAAAAAAGAAAGCATAATATTGTTTTAGAGATACTAAGTTGAGTAGACTATTAGGTAAATTACATTAAAATGATAAAGCTGTGTATTAAAAGGAAGAAGATGCTAAAACATAGATGATAATTAAAGTGTCAATGAGTGTAAATATGATTTTGTATGATCAATAATAGCAAGAGACTGTTATGAAGAGCTTAATGTTTGCATTCTGACTTGAGCACCTTTAGCAGCTCTTCACTTTCTGCGTTGATTATCTTTATGCACAAGGATAGAGAAGAAGGTGTAATCCACCTCCTGGATAAGGATATTGAATTTTATGCAGCATTTATAAGTGAACCTACTCGATTTGAGAGCCATTTCCAGGAAAAGTACCTCCATTAGTGAGAGACATGAAATTATAATTACATCATTCTCATGTTAGACACATGGGGTTATAGGGTTATACAACAAAACACAATGACAAAGTCTAAGTAAAACTGGGGCAGTCACAAATTCCTTCTATTAAAAAAATTCTCAGAATGTAAATGATTTCAAGATTGTAGAACAAGCTTTATTTAACTGATGTTATATTTGTTATGTTATTTAACTAAGTTGCATGCAGCTTGGCCTCTACCATTGTTTATCCTTAAGCTCAACATAGTATTTATATTGTGCAGCAAATACTATTTTAAGCTGCCAGAATGCATTCCATATAATCCTTTACAGATTATAATTCAGACTATGAAACCGCAGTCCACCTCAATGGCCACTCTCTCTCTCTCTGTCTCTCTATGTTGTCACATTCTTCCTCCATCACAAGTAATATTATCATATTCTTCCAGTTATGCATCCTCCCTCCACACTTTACTCTTTTCATTGTGGTTAGATAATTAGATAATGGAACCTACTTTGAATATATGAGAGGTTATTTCATATCTGATATTCCATGCAGTCCTTAAAGGAGTGGAAACTGAACAGTAGGAAGGAGGAAATACTCCCCAGGACAGAGAGATGGTTATTTTCTGTGAACCATTCTAAATTGACATCATAGTACATGCATAGATAACGCTGCCATGTTTCATACTTTGATACCCTCTCTACCGTATCATCCATTATTGCAGCACAGCAACGCAAGACAATCTAGCTTTTTCCTATAAATCTTTAAACTAGGATAGTGAGCAGCCTTGTCTTCTCAGAAGTGCATTGCTCTTCCACTGAATGCAGAATACAAGCTTCATTCACCACTAGTCACCAGGGTATTAGATTCATTAATTTCTACTGTAAGCCATCAGAGTTTAAGGCAGTAAAATATGTCCTGTGGCAGCATGGCCAAGTACCTTCTGTGCAGCCCCAAATGTGATACAAGCCATAAGAGAGACACTAATCCCATGAAAAAAAATTAAAAACATAATCATATTAAAAATGTAGATATGTTGTTTTCATGCAGTAGAGAAAATGTAATATTTTATAAATAAATAAATACATTTAATTTAATTCACAGAAGTGGCAGTCATGAGTAATGTAGGCAGCTATATTCTGCCCTGGGTGAGATTTCTGCAGGACTGTCACTGCCGTGACATTTTAATAGAAGAGTACTCAATGTCTTTCAAGTATAAAATGTATCAATGCATTTATTAACTGTGCATGCATCATAAATGAAGATGGATGACACAAATTATTAATGGACGATTACTTAAATTAATAGACACCTACTTTCTCTGAACTTTATTCACTAATGGGATAATTTGATGCAATCCATTTGTATAGTTAACATATCAGATTATTGATTTCAGGCCAGGAATATTTAAATTGAACTGCATTTCTAATTGTGCCCTTTTCTTTGAAAAGGCAAATAGCATATAAATCAAAGCAATGAATCCACATGGATCTGACACAACTGACTCCTGTTAAAACTAAAAATGTTAAGATTGATCTGTGTGCGATCCATAGCACAAAAATCAAAAAAAAAAAAAAAGAAAACATAGTCAGTAAAGGATAAGGTTTACTAAAAAAAGGGCTGGAGTTTGTACCGGAAAAGTCTGCAGCATTAACAAGCGATAACATTTGAAAATATAGTTAATTTAGCTCTAATCTGCAGATGTGAATTCTTCCTCAAGAAGTATTACTTGAATGCCATTGCACAGATGAAGACGATGCCACATAAGTTGTTTTATGATGGTCATGAAAATTTAAAGTGAGTTACATCAGAATACAGAAAATGAAGCAACCACTTAATGTCTATTTTAAATGACACCCATACATTTATAACTTCTTGAAAATACCTGCAAGACATTTGTAACATACTAAGCAAACAGTGCCATGACAGCATATACTTTGCAATGTTAAATTGCAGTGATGGTGCAGAGGTATATGTGGCTTTATTAAAGCCAACAAGCTTACTTTTTAATGCAAAATCATCTGTCATAAGGTATAGCACAGAAATTACACTACCTCGGTTTGCAGAGACTATGAACGTGCAGTGTGTGCTTATAGACAATAAGTGAATGAATGCCTGTTTACTGTTTAAGAAATACAGATTAGTGTATAGAGACCTTTGACCCAGGAGGGTGGCAAAGGTAGGTACAGATCTGTTCATTTCATTTAACAAGGGCTGTAGAGCAAATCAGTAACTGCCATCTTTCATTAAAATTATCAACAGGCACCATCCATGTGCATTTTGGCTTGCTCCCAACACACATCAAGTTATGCCTACTAATCCACAGATATTAATTAATGGTCAACTTTATAAAAACTGGCCTGAATTCAGGAATGCCTACATGTTATGCTAAGCCTGTTTGCATATAGAGTAGCGCTGAACTTGGTTTTTGCAATTCAAGAAATAGCACTGCATGTCATGCCTGGCTGGAAAAGAAAAGTTATGAGCAAAATATCCTAATGAGCAAATAAACAATGAAATTATATGCTAATGAAGCAAATGATGGCAGACTAATTCAGGAATGTATAAATTAGGAACAACAGACCATACTCACTTTAGCCCTGAATTCTAAGACATGTTGGAATACAACCACAAGGACACTTTGAAAATGTTAGAGGAGCTGATGCAGCCCTCATAAATCTGTATGTTGGGCATCTCATATCTAAATACTATGCTATAAGCGTGTACCTTAAATGGCCTCAATTGATCTCTTCTCTGTCTTTCTGTCTCATAACAATTGACATATTTGCTCCTTTCCATAAGCTTTACTCACTGTTTTCCTCCTCTGTGAATAATCTCTCTTTTAGACCACCTTAGAATTTCATTTATACTATGCTTTCTTATAACCAAATTTAATCACTGTATGTTTTATTATTTTAAATTATATGTTTAGATATATTGTATATGCAAATTAGCCTTCTCTGTATGTTTTGTAATAATCTAGTAGCATTTCTCCCTGCGTCTCCACACAAAATGGGTTCATTCTGTTGAGTTGGGCTTTCATGGTAAATGACTGTCAAATAAATAAATAAATACATGCATATGTGCAACAGGCTGTAATACAAGGTGCTGCTGCAGCTGCTGCCAGACCTCACCCCAGAAGATGTAAGGTGTTTATACCACATTTGACCTACCATAGACTTCATGAGATAGAAATACTAGAGTGATACAGGGTGAACAGGGATATCATAAAGCAGCAGTAATCATATTCCATCCCCACATGATGCCCAGTGGAAATCATGGAAAACCCATCCCAGTGAAGTCAAGGTATGTGTTGCATTACATATACTAGTTACAGGGACTTTTCAGACACCCACTGAGAACTCAGGGGGTATGATGCAAGCCTCTGCCTCAAGAATACTATACCAGATTTTTAGTGTGGTGCAGCATATTTTATTTTACATTCCCCAGAAGATCCAAAAAAAGTCTCAGTGAGACACATCATAGGCACGACCAAACGATTTTAATATGAGCAATAAATGAATATGCAAAGCTTTTCAGACAAGCTCTTTCTCAATGCTTCAACTTTGTATTACATACCCCAGAGGTGAGATCTACCACCGTGCACAATTTGTATGCCATAGCACATTTTCCTTAGGTTCTGAGGACCATGGACTGCACACTCATTGAAATAAAATCTCCACCTGGTGAACAGGAAAGGAGGTACATAAACAGAAAAGGCTGTCACTCTATCAAATGTCAGGTGGCCTGGAATGCACAGGGTATCCTCTGTAATATGTGTGCTCGTAACCCTAACAGTTTCCACAACTGCATCTAATGACACACTCGTAAATTGTACCTAAGGTTTTCTAGAGGCAACTTCCCACAAGGATCGAGTGGAAGATGCAGGATATGCACTGGAACCTTGGCTCATCACTCCCATGAGAAACCCACATAACCTCACTGATCAAGGTTACAATAATGCACACTCTAAGACTAACAATTTCATAGAGTGTGTTTCTGGCCAGCTTAAATTATGTTTCTGATATCTAGATATATGCGGAGGTGTCCTGCACTATGACTCCACCACCTCTGCCAAAATACTGACAACCTGTGCCATATTACATAATTCTCAGGAAATAGTTTCAGCAGAGAGACCCAGGACAAAGACCACAATTCCCAGCACCACAGACAGAGCCAGCAGGTGCAGATGAGGAGCCAGATGAAGAAACATCAGCTAAGAATGATCATGGCAATGGATGGCATGCACAATGTGCTATGGCCCTGGCTAAGAGGCAGTGTATAGCACACATATTCACCACTTAATTAAACAAAAAAATTAACTAAGCACATATAAACAGTAACAGTGATGCATGTATGTGTACCAGCCTTTACTTATCTATGTACTAACTGACTGTTGTGAGTATCTGACATAGATATCCCCAGACTACAAAACTTATTATCAGTAGCATTGATAAGGTAAGTGATGGACCTGCAGGGAAGAGATAAATGCTTATTATACCATGATCCCCCCAAAACGTGCACGCTGATTGGCCAGCGTGCCCGTTGTAAATCGAGTTATACTAATGGAAAAAGGTCCGGTCGCCCGGACTTTTTTCCATTAGTATAACTCGCTTTTAAAACCCTGTCTCGCTATGTTAAATGGGTTTAACAGAGCGAGACAGCTTTAAAATAAGCAACAGAGATCTCCGTTGCTTATTTTAAAGCTGTCTCGCTATGTTAAACCCATTTAACATAGCGAGACAGTGTTTAAAAAGCAACGGAGAAAGCAAGATCTCCGTTGCTTTTTTAGTGTTTCGCTATGTTAAATGAGTTTAACATAGTGAGACAGTTTTAAAATAAGCAACGGACATCTCCGCTTGCTTATTTTAACTGTCTCGCTATGTTAAACTCATTTAACATAGCAAACACTAAAAAAGCAATGGAGATCTTGCTTTCTCCGTTGCTTTTGCTCAACTCTGATGTACTGCGCAGGCGCCGCAGTACATCAGAACTGCCGCGGATGCCAGACATCTGCGGAAGGGCAGTAAACAGGCATTATACTATGCCATTATTTAAGAAAAGTAATAGTTTCTTTTCTTAAATAATGTCATGGTATAATAGCAATAACCCACTTCTGGGTGTGGGTAATGCTAAATTTACCCACGGTTGGCTTTGTTTGGTCCCGAGGGCGACACGCCAACCGTGGGTAAATTTAGCATTACCCACACCCAGGCGTGGGTTATTGCTATACTCTTAAATGTATGTACGGTACTTCAGTAAAGCAAACGTCTAATCAACTATACAAGAATGTCAGCAGTAACCTGTATGACTGATATATACAACACATCACAAAGCAAAACAACTGTAAGGAATTATAAGCATGAAATAGCTTTTTCTTGCATGTTTACAACTTGTGCATCAAGCCAAAGGAGGCCCATTTTAAACAAACCCAAAGGGGATAGGGCAATAACACCATCATCTATATTGGGAGATGATCAAGCACATTTGTAGAACCTCATAACTAGAAAAGAAAAGGGGTGTATATCATAAGATCAAAAGAGCAAAATATCGAATGGCAGAACATCGAACTGGTAACATCGAAACCCAATAACATCAAAAGCTGAGAACATCGAAAACGGAACAACCGAATAGCAACCGTTGGCCACATCACGAACGGAACCTCTGAATAGCAATGGTCAGCCATTAGAGTTAGAGTTAGGGTTAGGTTTAGGGTTAGGGTTAGGGTTCTGACCTGTTCTGAGACATTTCACAGTCGTATCTTGTCTTCAGTACTCCACGAGCAGTAGGATAAGCAGAGGCAGCTATGTTGCTATTCAGTCATAGGTAAGCACACAGGGAGCGGGCATGGAAGGCTTAATGTTATAGTGTTTAATTACAACACATACTTATACTGTTGTGGCGTTTAATCAGAACACATCCTAATATGTGTATGAGTTCTTTGTATGATAGTATAATTTTACTGGTTATGCTGCTATTAAACCATAGTTTGTACCACTCACTACTGTGCATGAGACATGAAAGTTACCCAAACTGGATACCCCAACAGTGACCAGATTAATCTCAGCATTATCTGCACAAGGGGCTGAACTAGCAGTAATTCATAATCAGTACTACTACTACTGCTAATGCATCTACTTATGCTACAACTAGGACTATTAAAAGTATGAACACTAAAATGTTGACACAACTGAACTTAAATGGAATAAAACAAAAATTTAAACATCTTGATGATGACAGACATCTGACTAGGTTAGCATTAGCTAAGAACTCTGTGCATCAGACATACACACCTCTAGGTGACAAAAAATTGTTTAAAGGGCAGGGCAAAGCCATCACCACTTGCACATGGGTGTGTTTTGGGGGGGGAGGTTTACAGGATAGCAAGCCTGACCCAAAAGATGAGTATGTCTGTGTGTGTGTGTGTCTGTGTGTGTGTGTGTGTGTGTGTGTGTGTGTGTGTGTGTGTGTGTGTGTGTGTGTGTGTGTGTGTGTGTGTGTGAATATGGATGAGAGGGGTTACAGAAGGGCAAAAATGACACAAAAGATGCGTGTGTGTGTTTGCGTGTGTGTGTGTGTGTGTGTGTGTGTGTGTGTGTGTGTGTGTGTGTGTGTGTGTGTGTGTGTGTGTGTGAGGCGGCATGGGCAATGTGACATGTGCCATATATGGGTCTGCAGGAAGTCAGTGAAAGCATTTTTGATAGCCTGCACCCTGGCATCCTGGACAGGTGTGAGCCAAACATGGCAGAGGAATATGTTCAACACAGTTGCACCCGACCATGTAAACAACCCTGACAGGAGTTGCACTGCTAGTTCTATGTTCCTGGCTAAAGTCTTGGTGCTACTTGAATGTGAACAGTGTCTACTGGATGAGCTCTCATCACAAGTACATACATGGCTAGGACAACATAGTCTGCCATGCCTGGGTGTGGACACCTTAACCACTGAAAGAGTAGTGGAAGTAATACCACTATGGAAGTTTCATCTGGCATGACCATGCCCACATCAGTTAACATCTGCCAGCACACATTCTGTAATAGACACAGCACAGTGCAGCATGCCATTTATCCAGTCCAAGAAGTTACACATACAGTTCAAGCAGTCTCACATGCCAGAATGTGTGACATGTAGTACCCTTACTATCTATTCTGAGGCCCTGGTGGAACATGCCTGTCCCTCCATGATTGCCCTGTACATAAAGTTAAGAAGCACCTACTGAGACACTAACATCAGGAAAGGTCAGTAAGCATGCCACCTCTAAGCACCTCTACTGACATCCATGTGTGTGTGTGTGTGTGTGTGTGTGTGTGTGTGTGTGTGTGTGTGTGTGTGTATATATATATATATATATATATATATATATATATGTGTGTATGTATGTATGTAATGCATGTATAGATAGATAGACAGATATATAAATAAAGCATATCTGGAGCATCACTACTGGGCATTCCTCTGTGGCTGTGTGCCACCTCTACCTCCATGTCCATCAGATCACTGTGTAACTCCTCTGACCTGCCTCGATCCCTTACAGTCTACAAGAACTCCTTTGTCTCAATGAGTGGTGTATGGTAGCAGGCCCACCACCAGTGGTTCTTCATTGTTGTGCCACAACACTGGATCTACTATAAGCATTCTTTCTCATATCATTGGTCCTGTGTCTGATAGCCTTGTACTCACAGCCATAGCCACCCACAACTTTCACATCATCTACCCTAATGTCTGACACAGTCATGAAACAGTTTGTCAATTAAATGGTTATCTAAGATATTTGTCCCATGGAGACAGAGGACACATCCAATTACCTCAATCTCAGCAAATGAGAATGCAGCTTTTCATGGAATGGCTGATTTATGTGCCACTTCAATGTGATGAAGTCAAATAAAAACGAAATGTATCAGACACAATGCAATACAACAGGGACTGTGTGATTACAAGATGCTCTAACACTGAGCAGAAAAAAATCATTATGCAGGTATCACCATTTAAAAATGTTAGTAATGATATATCTGAATATAAACCTAATCAATACCTATAAAATTTCCCACATCATCCCTCCCAATAAAAATAATATTACTGCAGAATGAAATAAAACAAGGATACAGAACATCATTAGCACTCAGCTGTATATAACATTATTAGCACTGAATTGTTTCTTAAATGTCACTTTAGTCTACATAGGCTTCTCAAGTCAGACATGTCTCAACATTCTCAGAAAATGTTTCCAGAAAGGCATGAAATAGAAGTCGAGTCATCGCAATATCAACTATTATACCTTCATTGTAAAAAGGACATTGCAATGTGTAGACCACTCGTTTTGCCAAAAACCTCATGCAATACACCCCATGGCAATAACACAACTTCAGAATGGGAATAAAGTCTGATGCCATGGATATAGAATAGTATTAGCAGTGAATGGTTTCTGAAATGTCACTATCATGCATAAGCCTCTCAATTTAGAAAAGTGTCAGTGTCCTAAGAATATGTTTCCTGAAACCCATGAAATAGAATTAGGGATCATTACAATAACAATTTAATATATTTATTACAAACTCAACAGGACAAAGTGTAGACAGCAATCATTTTGATATGAAAAAGATGTTAACATAATTCTGTAAGCAATACTTGTATTTTTGACAGAAATTGTTAGAAAGCTCTCTTAAAAGAATGTACATACAGCAACTCTAACAGTAAGTTATGGTAGTTTTATTTGATAGCAACTGGGGAATCCAAATAAATTTCCTTAGTACAAATGGAAGTTCTAAAACCCCAGGTTCTGCATATAGAATGTAGATTAACCCCTCTGGGCACATTGGATATGTGAATTAGGTGTCAGCTCATTATCATTCCTGAACCACTCAATCTGATGAAGGTGTTGGGCAGGTAAACATTGTGACAGGAGTTACACAATGCCATGCATACACCTTAGCAGTACATGAGTGCATATTCAGAACTGTGGCTAGGTTTGCCCTTTCTTCCTCCTATAGACATATTCCTACAATTATATTCAACTCTCCCTGCAATCTCCGAAAACTAACAGCAAAGAACAAACTGGGTAAAATGGCAACTGAACAGCTTAAAGTCCACTTAATCCACCACAACATTTTATTTTATCATATAATCTGTTAATCTCCCTGCAATCTCCTGCAGCTCTATCCCTCTACTTAATTACTTCTACCCCTAGAGCAAGTTTTGCTCAACAAAACTGGTAAATACTACCTAATCCTTCTACTCCTAGAGCTATACTTGCTCAACAAAACTGGTAAATACTACCTAATCCTTCTACTCCTAGAGCTATACTTGCTCAACAAAACTTGTAAATACTAGACAATCCTTCAACTCCTAGAGTTATACTTGCTCAACAACACATGTAAACATTGTAAATATTGAGCACTGCTTTCTTCTCTAATAAATGCGCTCAAAGCACCTCCGCTATTTCTCAATCCCTTTAACTTCTTACTACAGGTAACAGCTATACAGCCTTAATCACTCAGTTTAAGAATCTCAAAGAATTATTACTTACCTATGCTAATGTAAAAAGCATAACTTTAATGTAAAAAGCAACATTTTAACCATTTCTATATGAACTGTACTTTCATACTTTCTTGTATTCCTTGTAATTGTATTCTGTAAACTGTTTAATGCTTTCTAAATAATCTTGATTGTGTTGAAATCCTGTATGTAATATGTTTTAATGCATTCTCGGAGCTTTTCTCCCCGGGCCTCCACTGAAAATGGGCCATGTTGACCCAGTGGCCTTCCCTGGTAATCAAACCGGAATAAAATAAAATAAAAAAATAAATAAATAATGCCTTACGAGTTTGGCTCATTAACAGTTGTGCACATTTAATTAAGTCTTTATTACTCCTGCTAATGAGAAGTACACTTACAGAGTACATGTCAGAGAATATGCTTACTGACATAAGTTTCATGTATATTTCCTGACTTAGAAGATAACCATTATGACCTCCTTAGTTAAATATTATTAGAAGATAATGTCTTTGCATATATAGTGTACATAGTGTTGCAAGTCATATCAAATATAAAAAAATGTGAACATACAAAGAAAAAAAAATCTTTGCAAAATATAATACAATAGTGTTACAAAGGGATCAAAATTGAGTAATGCACACAAAACAAAGGAAGGAACACACTATTATCTTCCAGAATTGTGTTTGTACTCTCACATTTCATAATCAAAGCTTCTGCAAGTATCACATTCAGAAAGATATCTACTGTGAAAGGACAAGTGTAATAAAATGGGTAAATATCTACGTAAATGTAAATTCCGGAATTATTCTAAATCATAGTGTCAATACTGACGTGCCAAACACTGTTAATTGTGTCAATGTTTCAAGATAATGCCATGGTTTTATGGTTCAAATCTAGAGAATGTGATGTCTGTGTGAAAGGAGGAATCCTTAAAGTCAGCATTTTAAAGGTATAAGACCACAAAGCTGAGAATTCTTCACAGTGATTCATGTTTTTTTGCATATTTATTTATTTATTCTGGATTCATCCTTTTTGTAATGCTTGGCATTGTGCATCAGTGACTATCAACCGTCACTATCCATGAATGACAGTTTGCAGCTATCAGTAGAGCAAATAAGGCTGGAGGTGGTATGCTTTAGTCTGCATTTTGAACAGTACTGACTCCAGATAATTCACCTGTCATGTCACTTTCTCAGTGGCTCAATTTGCTAATACAATAAATTCTGAAGAACAGCACAAGAAGTGCAGGGATTGAAGCCACATTAATGATATGTTATTCCACCACCAGTATCCCACCTCTTCATTTATGTAGTATTGCTCCATCCCATACCTACTCATATTTGGGTCTATATTAGTTCATCAAAACGGCAGAATTTTCAATGATCTAATATCGTACCCAGTATCGTGAATGCTGAAAACAGTGAAGCTGCATAAAACCAAATTCTTTCCTAAGGAAAGAATTTGGTTGGCTGTAATTGTGGCTTTGCTGTTTTCAACGATTCAGTGGAAAGTTACAGGTTGGGTTAAGGTAAGTGTGTGATTGTGTGGACGTTTGGGTTAGGGCGTGGGTTGGGTGAGTTAGGGTTAGGGCGCAGGTCAGGTAAGTGTGCAATTGTGACAGAATTTGGGGTTAGGGGCGGGTTAAGTGAGTTAGGGTTAGGGTGCAGGTGAGGTGAGTGTGCGATAGTGAGAATTTGGGGTTAGGCGTAGGTTAAGTGAGTTAGGGTTAGGGTACGGGTGAGGTGAGTATGCAATAGTGACGGACCTTAGGGTTAGGGTCTGGGTTAAGGTAAGTGGATAGATAGTAGTGTATGTGCAGTGTAGTGTAGGGTTAGATGTAACTTTTAAATGTATGTGTGTGGATTGCTGCTTTTTAGTGTGCTTGTGGTGTGTGTGTGTGTGTGTGTGTTTCTTGGAACAGCAAATTTTTTCCCTGGGAAAAAAAAATCACTGTTTTGAGGTTTCGATATTGTTAGGGTTAGGGTTTTGCAGTTCGACTTTATGGCATTTGATAATGAGCCGTTTCAATGATCTGATATAGACCCCTCATATTTTCCCAACTGTATGTGCAAGAGAAGTGGACAAAGACAAAAGTAATGTGAGGATAAATGTACAAAAATAGGGTGAGATTACAATAATTTCTCCAATACACATAGGAAATTGTCACAATAGAAGATATAGCATTAGCATGCATTTTCTGAAGGATATAAAAATCCAACACATACATATGATGTTAGTGTGTGCTGACACATGATTTCCTAGAAGGCCACACATTTTATGAAGAACACAACAATAGCATAAATTAAACATCTGAGCATTCTCTGAATATGTGCGCAGTAGAGAGTTATGTTGCTGTTTTATATATATATTATGAACACTTTACTATAATGTTCATGCCAGATGTTTAAATAAAGACACAGACTACATTACCTCATCACACCCAAATTTTGAAATGCCTCAGAATGAGAAATGTCTAAATGCCTGTATTCCTTATTTGTGTGTTGTTTGCCATTGAGAATCAGCAATCACTTGTATTTCATGTTTTAAATTCAAAGGCTCAAAACATAATTATGGACCTACAAAAGTGCTTGCCAACAGTGCACTTCTGTGAGAGAGTTTGACAGAAAGGAAATAATTTAAGTGGCTTGTATTGCTTATCTATGGTTTATTTACTTATTTTAGTCAGGATATAAGGAGTCCAGTGTAATGCCATCTACTTACTATGTAATGTAAATGATGTTTGCACTGAAACGCATGATCCTTCCAAATGTATTTTAATGAAGTGGGACCATTGGACACATACTTGCTAAGTAGAACTAGTGATTGTAATCTTCTATGTTTGGCTTGTAGTTACCTTGCACAATGCACACACATCACATTGGCTACTCAGTGATGAACACCATACCGCAAGACTGTCATACAATGATCTTGAAAAGAACAGTCAGGAATGTAGGGGCAGCACTCCACTGCTTGATAAATGTAAGTATTATCTACTATTTAAATTGTCACTACACCTTAATGTGACACAAATACATATCATTCATGGTACAACAATGTCCATGATTGAAAGGACGTTAGAGTTATTGCTACAGTATGGAGTGATCTGTGATTAACACATTGCTGTTTTGAGTTTCTGTCAAAGCACATTACCCATTCACCCCAACATAAATAATGTACGCCACAACCATTTGCTGTCCAGTACGTACAATAAGACCTCTCTTGTGGCACCAGCAGCATCTTGGAGATAGATAAGTAGGGGTTCCAATATATCAATGACTAGTATGATTGTGTGTGTGACTCTAGTGATAGGTAGAACTGGCTTAACCAACACATCTGATGTGCACAATTCCAAATAGGCGAAACATTTGCATTGGGAGAGGGCTGCCACAGCTATTTCATTCCCTTTTAACACAAACAAATCATTTCCTACACAACGATGAGGTCATCCCTTCAAATATGTTCTGTTTCATCGCTGCACTTAGACTTCTCCTGTGGCATGACATGGTTCTCTTGATTAGGTAGTTAGTTGGGGGGGGGGTCAAGCCTGAAAATGACTAACTAGTGTGAGTGTGTCTGCAGTACTAAGTAGGGGAAGAATTAGATTATGGATAAGGGCTTTACCTCATAGGTGCAGGGTACAGGGTTTGATTCTGATCTGGGGTTGCTGGCTAGGTTTAAAATAGCAGGAAGCACACAGAATGAACTGCATGTACAGCAGGCACATGGACCAAAAACAGGAAGCTCAAACACAAAATGTCCAGCACCAGATGGTGAAAATAATGACATTTTATTGTGGCAGCTCCAGCAAAGGGTGTGTTAAAACACCATATAATACAAGCAAACTGGTTTTGGCAATAATATGCCTTCCTCAGTGCAATAACAAAAAACAGAATCACATAGTGTAATTTAAATAATCACACCCTCAAAATAGAAGCTTGTCATTTGATGATAAAAATTGCATATTTAATCCAGGTTTAAACAAACCCCCCAGCCTAATAATCCAACTGGATTCCTTTCTATTTAAAATAGTATGCCAACCTGTCTTATACAGCCTGTTACTTGTAACCCAATCAATTATAATACATTTAAACTGAGCAATGGTGTGAGTCATAGTGTGTTTGTATAAAGAATTAAACATCCTTTTATTCCTGATGTCACTGAGATGTTCGGATATCCAGATTCTCAGTGACCTAGAAGTTTGCCCCACATAAAAAGTGGAACAAGAACAAGTAGCCAAATACATGACCCAATCAGTGCTGCTGTTACTAAAACACCAAATATAATACAGCTTGGATGTGTTTTTACTGGTAAATTGTTTATTCTTCAGTACATGGCTACATGATGAGCAATGGCCACAAGGTATACACCCTACCAATTTATCCCCAAACAATGTAAACTGATGTATGTTAGATATGATCCAGTGTTTGCAATGGTTGAAATAAGTACCCAAAGTAGGACCCCGTCAGTAGGAAAGTAAGCATTTGGGAAATAAAAACTCTGATAGTTTATCATGTGACAAAAGGATATCCCAATGGTGGTCAATGATGTTTCTAAGGGTGCTGATATTACACCTGAAGGTTGTTACGAGATATACCAGCTCCTTTTGATCCCCATTTAGTTGTTTATAATTATATTTCAACAAAATTGATCTAGGTTGTTGAGATGCAAAGTTACTAGTCATACTTATATTATTAACGTCATATCCCCTGTTCAGGAACCTATCTATCAGGTCCTGTTGATATTTGTCATATGAATTATCAGAAGAACAGATGTGTCTGATCCTGAGAAATTGAGACTTAGGAATATTGTGAATGATATGTCAAGGGTGATGGCTGGTGGCATGAAGTAGTGTATTATATTGAGGATGTTTCCAGAAGACCTCAGTCCTCAGAGTGTGATCTGCTTCTCTAGTAATAGTTACGTCCAAAAAAGTGATTTGATCAATGTGAATATTCAGTGTAAACTGGATCCCCCACTTGCTCTCATTAAGATACTGTACAAATTCATGTAAATATACATCATCACCCCTCCACACCATCCCGCGATCATCCAAGTAATACCTCCAAATATCAATTTCCTCTAGATAAAGATTATGACTGGCATCATATATGAGTTGTTTCTCAAGAAAACCCGTAAAAAGATTCGCATAAATGGGAGTGAAGGAGGCTCCCATGGCAATGCCCTTCACCTGAAAGTAACATTTGCCATGGAAATAAAACAAGTTTTTGGTTAAAACATGTTCGATCAAACAAATAAGTAACGTATTGAAACCTGGTGAATATAGATTTGCCTTGTCTAGCCAATACTGGATAGCCTCTAGGCCAGCCCAATGAGGAATGTTGGTGTAAAGGGGCAGTCACATCCAATGTATACATTAATCAGTTCGGATCCAACTGTGTATCCATGATGATCTGTAAGAACTGGGTTGTGTCCTGAATTCTGGCCCTGACAAACTATAATAATAGTTGAAGATATTTAATGAGAAAGGCAGCTAATGGTTCTGTAAGTGAACCCCTGCCAGACACAATAGGTCTTCCTGGTGGTTTGGATAGATTTTTGTGAATTTTAGGCAATAAATATAGATATTGAGATTGGAGATCAGATACAGTCAGATGATATAATACCTTGTTGTTAATAATGCCTTCCCCGAGGGCCAGGCACAGGAATTCATCAATTTCTTTTTTTTAATTTAAGTGTTGGATGAATGGGCATGTGTATGTAGAATTGGCCATCAGACAATTGTCTTTCAGCCTCAGTCAAATACATTTGCCAATCCATAACAATGACTACCCCACCCTTATCAGCCAAAAGGATGACCAAATCATGGTTATTTCTAAGCTTGGTTAACACCTGTTGTTCCTCATGAGTAAAATTAAGCCAAATATTACAAAATACTAATTTATTGAAATGTAAATCTTTAAGCACACATTCCTGAAAGATGGCTACATGTTTATCCATGGGTGGCATGAAGGAAGATTTATGAAAATGAAAATCAGTAGATCTTGAGTATAAGCATCCTGATGAAAAAATAATTTTAAATTCAACAACCGACAAAATGTTTGAACATCATTGACAAATATATCTTCATTGACAAAAAAAAAACAGGGACAAAATTGAGACCCGTATTTAATAGATTTATTTCAGTTTCAGAGAGTGGACAGGAAGAAATATTATGCACATTGGTTGTGCCCCCTGATGTGGTATTAACAAATCCAAAAGATGCTGAATGTTGTTTACTTGATTGATATTTATTGTGCCCCTGTGCCTTCTCCTCTTAAAGGGTCAATACCTGGATGTTTTTTGACCATGGGTGAGCCTGAGGTGGGAGTGATTTCAATATCAGTGGCGGAGGATGAGTCGCCCCCCGAAGTACCACTGTGGCTACTGTGCCTTTTTTAAGTATGGATTGAGATCTTTTACTCTTAAAAGTAGGTTTGGTGGTATCATGCTGAGCAAATTTAACATTTTTATGTAACCCAGAAGGTTTACCCCTCTCATAGTCAGTCAGGTCCCTATTGAATTTGTGAATCCTTTTGTCTTTTAGCTGTTTTTCTAAAGTGAATAAATCCTTAACCAATTGGTTAAAGACTCTTGTCAATAAATGATTCCCCTTCAAATTTTCTAACCTCTTTACATGTGGCTTTACCCCCAAGATGAATGTGTCAATGGTACGCTCATAATATGGAATTAGAATCTCCAGGAAAGGCCATGGATGCCTTGTGTTGAGCCTGAGCCCATTCCTCCAGTAACAAATCATCAGCCAGACTAACCAAAGGCTGGATGCATACTCTGAGGCCTCGGGGAGTAATCCCCCCTGCCTTGTAAGCCTTGAAAAGTTTTAAATGCCAAACATTGGTTCTGAGGGGCTTCATACTCTTGGTTAGTTTGTTGAATAAAGAGATAAATATTGTCTCAGTATAATTTTCGCCTGTTTGATGATTATCAGAGTGAATCGGCCCCAATCCAAATACATATAGATAATTTCTGTCTGCTGACAAACCTTGCAAAAGAATAATCAGATCCATAATTATAGATAAAAAAACACTACTTATGTGGTCTAATTAAGCTGAATAATGGGATGAAAAATATATCCCCAATAGTAACTCTGAGACTTCTTCTCACTGGAAACATTTGCACAGGGAGAGGGCTGCCATAACTATTTTATTCTCTTTTAAGTCCAAAAGCTATCTTGCCACACAGTAATGAGGATATCACTTCAAATATTTCTCACAGGTAAACTCAGACTTCTCCAGTGGCATGGGCAGATAATACATAATTCTTCAGATTGTGGACTTAGGCTCTTGAACCCACAGCATACATTTTGTGGAATGTATGAACATTCCAAAAGAATGCTTAAGTCAAACCTTGAAGTGTGTGTGTAATGACACCTGTAATTTAAAATTTCCTTTGATACGTGGTTAATATGCAACACCATCCATTGTGGACATAGGGTGGGGTTCAAACCTGACAATTACTAACCAGGGAGATTTTGACTGTAGTGGAAGGAAGGACTGGCATGTCCATCAGATCTGGTCCCCCTCAGTGGGAACACATTTAGAGGGAGAGGTCTCCCACATTTATGTTACTCTCTTTTGAGGACAAACTTTGGCTTGCCACACATTGATGAGGTCATTCTTTCTCACAGTTGGAGTTAGACTTCTCTTGGATGGTGATATGGTTGACTCACACATGCATGAACACTGACATGCTTAAAGGATTTTGATCCCTCAACATACATTGCATGGAATATATGAACATTCTAAAACAATGCTTACGTCAGACCTTGAAGTGTGTGTTTTCTGACACCTGTAATTTAGTCTCCTGTGGTGTAAGCAGTTAATATACAGCACTTTCCAATGTGGACATAGATAGGTAATGGTCCAAATTCAGATATTCTCACTTACCGTGGTTGTATAACAGATGATCTGAATTGAATAGCGATGTGCCCATCAGCACATGTGATGAGATAAATCAGTGTTGGGTGAATATTGGCATGTTTACATAATTTTGATTACTCTTATACATTTTATGTGACTCATATTGCTTCTAACACACCACTGATGTCATCCCTTAAAGTGTGTGATTTCTAACAACTATAATAATGATGTCTTCCATACCATGAGCAGTTAGTATGTAGTTCTGTATTGTGGACTTAGGCATGGGTTTGAATTAGGTAATGCACTGTGGTTCCACAGCATGAGCAGTTAATACGTATTTCTGTTTTGTGGACCTAGGCATGGGTTTGAATTAGGTACACTGTGGAAGACAATAGTGACAGACAAGACTGGCTTGACATGCTAACTCACACTACTCTGAACACTGACAAGGCTGAAGGTATTTGAACCAAAGAAAGCATTTTAGGGGAGGATAAACTAATGCAACAGAGTGCTGATGTAATCCCTTCTAGTTTGTGCTTCCAGAGATGTCAGATACACTTCTGTTTGTAGCATCATTGGTTGATATACAGCTTGATGAACTATGAACCTGGGTAGGGAGCTGTTCAAGTGTGTTAAGATAACTATTACGTAACAGAATGGAAACATACAAGATTGACTTATCAGAAGAAATTTATGACTTTAAAATGTTACACAATGTAAACATTTATAACTTGGGAGAGACAGACAAACTTTTGTAATCCCTTCAATGGGAGTCATATGCATTCAAACACAATCCTCAGGTTATCCCTTCAGGTGTGTGTTGCCTGAGCAGTGTGCTATGAAACCTTGAATTGCATGTTCCGTTGTTGCAAAAGTCAAGAGGAGCTTGACCTATATTGTAGCTATTCTACCCCAGTGCTGTATACCTTCTGTTATTTTGTTCACATTACATTATTAAAAGGAAGGAATGGCTTATTCAAGAGATCTTGATGTGTGTCATACTACATAGTGGTTATAAAGTGTAGCAGGATTTCTGTTGTGATAGTTTGTCATGACTGTGGTAAGTGAGAGTCATCCAGTTGCTGTTGCTTTTCTTTATGAGCCTGCCTAGTATAATGATGAATTCGACTATGTCTTTTAGCAGTCTTCACACTACATAAGCTATGTTTTGAAATAGTTATTCTCACTTGTTGTTTTGAGATAAAAAACTTCTGAGAACTGGCCTCCAGCAGCATGGCTCTGCCGATGGCATCACAATTGAGGTTGTGGCCAATTTGTGGAGGACAATAACAATGTGATGGACCATTGATGACTCAATCAACAGTTGTGTTCTATAGTTTACTTACTAGCAAATGGTAATATTTCACCTGTCTGTGAGGTATGTTACATGTTGTGACCAAGATATTATGACTGTGTTGCACAATAGTCAGTTAGGGAGTTGATTTTGATTTAGAACATGATACTATATTGCTTTCAGAGGTGTACTTGATCAGACTGCATTAATTTGTGTATATGCACCAGCTGCTGGAAATACTCACATAAGGCCCAACAGCTTCACAGTCCTATTACATATATAATATAGTGGAACAGTGCATGCAGCTTATGTTATTACACAATAATGACATCAGGCACATTTTTGTTCTGATTACTTCTCTTAGATACTATCAGAAGTAATCATATCCATAGTCATACACTGACATTCCTGCACACACACAACCTGTGCTACGACCTGCATAAACAAATAACAGCTGGCAATGTTTAAGCACTACTTGGCTGGTTTGTGCACCACTAAACACCGCTAAGCATACAGGTCTTCAGGTTTTCACACTGCTCAGCTGAGCTGTGCTGGTTTGCTCACTGTTAAGCAATCCACCACAGTTTTAAATATTGGCCAATGGCATGTAAGGGCAGGCAAACATGCTATACTAAGTCCAATAGGCAGGAATACAGCATAATTAATTGGAGGTCTTTCTCTAAAGGATACCCTATGTCAGGCATTGGTGAGTGTTTGTGCTTCCGGGTGCAGTGTGGGGTATCCTGGAGTACAGGGTCATGGTTGAACTCCTTATTAAAAAACATGAAGGCTGGCCTCTGCAGGGAGGTTACCAGGGCTCAGAGTGCAATGCAGAGGCCTGGGACCAAGTGGTATCCCCCACACAGGTGAGCAGTGTTGTTACCACTATGATGACCTGAAGAGATGTAAGAGGGATCTCTTGGACCCCTGGATCCAAGAATTTTGGACAGGGGATGTCCCACATGTATGTAAGTACATTTACCTGTGTACCACTAATATCTAATCTGAATGTCTGTTAAACTGGTATGCATAATGGTATTTGTCTCTCCCAACAGCTGCAGAAGAGAGGGCTTGCAACATTGAGGCATATGCCGGGTGCTTGGCCAGGTTGCACTGTGAGTGTGGTGAGTACAAATGTAGTTTGCTATCTATAGTCAAATAAGCAAGAAAGAGTAAAGCATTAGCTGTGATTAGGAATATACAGTAAAGAGAGTATTGCAATAAATGTGGACTTACAGCTGTACTGCAATAAGTGCATACTGCCAACAGTAGTGCCATAAGCAGGGAAGACTAAAGTTTTAATTTTAATAAAGTATATGGAATAAAGTTTGGAGTGCAATAACTGTGGACTTACAGCTGTATTGCAACACCTGCATAATGACAACTGTTGTGCAATAAAATACTCAAAACTATACCAGTAACTGCAGGAAGGTATCTCTAATAAAGTCTGTTGTGCAATAAGCATGGAATTAGGGCTGTTTTGCAAGAAATCAGTTATGACAACTGTTCTGCAATAAAAACATAGCATACTGTCAGTACCTGCATGAAGGTATATCTAATAAAGTCTGTTGTGCAGTAAGTGTAGAGTCAGGCAGTTTTGTAAGAAATTAATTTTGACAACTGTTCTTCAACAGCACATGAACCAAGAGCAATAACACCAAGAGAAATTGTGTTCATCAAGATCGTCTAGTTTTCACCACTGCATGTTAGCTATATGAATTCAGGCTGTGAGGTACAGTGCTGCAGTCAGGTGCAACAGTGTAATAGTTGCAGACAGTAAATAATAACCCATAATAATCAGATATTGTTTGTTGACTTCACAGATATTTCAGCACACTAGCAATATATTGTATACACCTGAATTCAATGTTGTAATGTATAGGTTACTTACTATCTCTGTCATGCTTGAATTTCATGCATATGTGTTCAACTGTCACTGCAGTCTGGTATAAAACTGTACTACTGTTACCAGGTGATATTTTGCTGCCAGTTGAGCTCAAGGGAAATATCAGACAGTCAGTAATCAGCAGTGACTCAGTAGCTGAGTTTGCTAAATGCTCAGTATGAAGTACATTTTGTCGCACATAGACCAGGGTTCAAATCCAGTGCTGTGTAGCACTAAATATTACAGTATCAGTCATGTAAAGTTAACAGATATTCTCTCCACAGGAACTACAGGTAAGTGGGTGAGGTAGCCCATATTATGAGTAAACAATTTTGTGTTGAGATGTTACAGACTGTTACAGCCATTACCAGGAATGTAAAAATACAGTATAAAATAAAGGAAATAATAATGATAATAATAATAATAATAATAATAATAATAATAATAATAATAATAATAATAAAATAGATGAAATAAAATGTGCAATCTTTGGTATGGCTATATACCTGGAGTGTCTTTTGAAGGTTTCTGCAGTCAGTAACTACAGTTGATGCAGATGTCCTCTGCAGTCCCTGATATTTGGTTCTAGCCCCATGCCTGCAAAGCAAGGCATGATAGTTGTTTACTCTCTGTACTGTACACATACATGTCTCTCAAGGGTCACACTGTCACGTAATGTAATTATTAGTGTGTAATTCCTGTGTGACAGATGTATCATCAACATGAATATGTAAGTAGCAGAGAATCACTACATCAGCCAGCATTACCCCTTCATATTTATATAGGTCACATGATGTGCAAGTGTTCTGTGTAGTTGTGTACATACAGTTGTTACAGCTTGGCCCATGCTGTACCATGCAGATAGCTTGACAGGTATGTACATGCTACAGCAGCTATAGGGCACTTTTACACATAAAGTAAGGACAGACCTGTAAAGTAGATAGCAGTACTGATGTCAACTATAGAGCCTATAATGGTATTAATGGACTGTATTTCTCTCTCTTCCCACCCCTTATATTCATATATTTATTATTGTTATTTATTGGTTATGGTTTACTATTAACATACAATATGTTGTTACATGAAACTGTATTTTGGGGCATGTGTTTTATTATTGTATGTATTGAAATGGTTGCATATTAACATATCTTGTTGAATTACCTATTCTGTTGGCCTTATGCTGTAACTGTTACTCCCATGCTGTTAATATACTGACTGTTATGTTATTTATTGTTGTGTTTCACATAATATGCATTGAAATGTAATGAGGTTATTTCCAATGTTCTGGTATGCTGTTATTACTAGCAATGCTTTTGTTCATAACTAACCTATAATTACTTCTATACCTCCATTTCCACAGCATGTCAGGGTAGGCTGGTTCCCGGTGATCTGCCTACCCTACCTCAATTGGCCATGGCACAGGGTCCTAGCATGTCTGGGACCCAGGGCAATGGTGCCCCCTCTACTTGCCCTGCACCATCTTCTGATGGAGCCATCTCAGGGGATAGGGCCCCATCCACCCCTTGGAGCAGTGGGAGAGGAACAGCAGTCACCCAAGATCAACTACCAGCCATGGTGCACAGGATTGTTCATAGGAGCTATGAACATCACCTGTGCCAGACTGAGGGCAGACTGATCAACCTGGTGGGGCCGGCTGGCCCTGGCACCCAGCCTCCAGCACAGCCACCTTCAAGGCAGTGAAGGATCAGTGTCAACTGCCCATGGGTGGGGACCTCAGTCATGCTGCTGCCATCTGGAGACACATGCATCTCAAATTCCACAACACCCTCCCTGGTCAAGGCGTTTACCTCCCTTATGTGTCACACCCAACATCTGCTGTCTGTCTGCAATTGCATCCTCTCCTACCCAACTTACCTCCCCAAATGTACCTATATCAGTTCCCCAACACTCCACTCTCTCCTTATTAAAAAAAAAAGGGGGTGCACCTATCCCACAAAAAAATATATCAGCCCATACATAGCTGTTCATTTTGCACACATGTCCACAGGACAAAACTAATTAGGTCCAATTGGCTTGACAACACATTTATGTTGTCCTCACCCCTCTCTCTCTAGGGTTTTAGAGTCCAAATTCATCCACAAAATCTGTCAAAATGCACAGCTGTTGCTGTACAAGAAATGGAAAGCTATGGTTCTTTTCTATACCTGTCCTGTGTATCCTTATCTACCTTTCAGTATGTTTTTCCCCCTGCTTGGCCCCATTTTACCTCTATCCTATCAACCCATTTTTCTTTTCTTTTTAATTTTTTATAGTGGATTTGCACAGAGCTAAATAAAAAAACTGTGATGTGGCGTGATGCTCCACACCACACAAATCCGCTTAAATGAGCTTTGATGTGCCTTAATGATCCTATGTGTTTCTCACAGTGTTAGGCACATGTCCAAAATAAGCATCCCTGCCATGTTTCAAACACCGGCCCCTGTCAACTACAGCATACTGCACTAACCCACAACACTGCACAGATCTTAATTAAAGCAGATGCTTCCAGCAAAACATACTGATTGCCACTGACAGACTGAAATTAAACCTAGTGGGAAAAATGGGAGTGTACCTGGGACTCTGATGCAAAAATACACCAGTACACAGCCAAATAAATAATAATGGCAGTATGTGAGGCCTGTGATAGCAGGTAAATGTTCCCTTTTAACTGCAAAATCTGTAAACACACCTGCTAAGACATCAGTGACACAGTACATATGTTCAGCTGGGACCCTGCTGCAGAACAACTGCCTTTGAAAGCCATGCACATACTGATGGATGCAGACAATGTGTATCACAGCCTGTATGTCTACACATATATCTCACAAATACACCTACTCCAGCACTGAATCAGTAGCTCAGTGTGTTAAATGCCTTACATACAGAACATTTTGCCACACATAGTCCTGGCTTCAAATCCAGTATGCTGCACGTCAATTACATTGTTGTGAAGACAGCAAGCAATGACTGAGTCATGCAATTTTAATCCCCATAGGTTACTGCTATTGAATTATCTGCTACCCAGTTTTGATAGTCAAAGCCCTGGATGTAGGGACACACTGCACATATTCGTATAGCCTAACTATATGTCAGCTACTACTCTGCTATTGACACTGTTGCGTAACAGTTTTACCTTAAGCACATGCCGCAATTGGGCTGTAAAGGGTAACCTTACCCTGACTCTGCTGTAATTACAGGGCTGGCATTGCTGGCGCAGTTACACATACAGCTTGCTGGCCTCCAAAGTGTTCACACTCCCCCCTATGTGTCCTAGGCTGCAGCAGCATACATGATTGTATGGTATGGTAGCTGCTACAGACCGACCATACCTCTTAACCCCCTATAACAAGGGATCTGGACATAACCATACATAAAGGGGGAAGGCAAAGGCCCAGAGATAGTGACATGTTTCACAGTTTGCCCCTAAATGATAGTAAGGTGATAGAATAGCAGCTACTGCATTAGCATGCATATTCTGATGGGTATGAAGTGTGACACAAACATGTCTCTGTCCCCTTACTGACCTCAGCCCACAATGTTTGCCAGTGAACTGCCATATGACCACACTGTCATGGGACACTGACCAAACATATGAGGCAAAACTGTGGACATACTTCATATATCTCTATAGTGGACAGCATTTGTACTTACCCCCTGTGATGCTGTAGTCTCCACACCTCAGTAATGTCCATCTCAGAAACTAAGAAAGGGGCCAAAGCCTACATGAAGGCTTTATATATTGCACTGTGGTGCCATGTCATTGGCTGATAGTGCAATTCAGCTGTTTTGGATGCAGTTAGCAATTCTGAGCCACAAATTGGCTCAGAGGCAATTACCTGTTAATGAGCATTATTTACAAAAGTCAAGCAACTGCCTATGGGGAACAGGTCTGTATGCAGTTTTCTCACACAGACAGTGTATGTGCAAAGCATTTGCAGAGGAACACATCAAAAAAAGGAATACATCACTCTACCAGGTATGTACTAGATTTCCCCATAAAACGGAATGCAGATGGAAGGATGGAGGTATGTGGAACAGGGATTAAAACAGCAGGCTTGTATTAGATCTATGATATTGGTATGCCAGTGAAACTCAGCTGTCTAACACCTAAAGGCATGCCTCTCAACTGTCTCTGCTTTGAATCACATCTCTCCTCTGTCCCTGTCAATCCCTCCTACAATGGTCAGCTGTTGTAGTAAAGATAGTGGATTATATGTAAGGCATAGTGACACTAAGTAAGTGTTACACTCCTGTAACATCAAACAGTGTGCTGTAATTCATCTCCTCTCAGTCTGTCAATATCACACATAAATAGTACTAATATTGTAAGTGTCCCTGAATGTCCCCGATGTACCCTGGCTAAGTCCCTGTTTTGTGAACATGCCTAACATACCTCTCAACCTCCTACAGTAAGAAATCAGGACAAAGCCATAATTATTGGGGGGACAAAGGCCCAAACTCAGCAACAGAGTATACATATTGGCCATACAAAGTAAGAATGTGAATAGACTAGCAGATATTACTGTAGCATAAATGTTTTCTGAGGGGTCTGACAAGTGACATTTCAATTCTGTTTTAATTTTTTGACAGCAATCATCAACAATTGCACAACCATGTGTCTGATATCCACAAGTTTGTGCAGAAGTACTACATCTATGAGGCAAACATAGTGACATTCTGCAAACATCTGTATAGTTGAGACGTATGATGCCTACAGGGAACATATACTATAGCAGGTTTGCATTGCTGTCTGTCATTGTGACACACTAGTGTTGCTGGACTGCCCCCATATAGTTGCTGTAACAACACACTACTATTTGTCCGACAGTATCTGTATGACATATTAGTGGGGATTTGCCTGTAGGAGACACACCACAGTATACTGCAGTGATGGATGTAGAGACGTACAGCAGAATCTGTCATGGCACACAGGGACTTTACCCAGTATTTTTACTGTCTTTGTGATAGCCACACATGTAGTGAGTTGGCAGACTATGGGGTATGACATGTGAGGGAGCATTGGATAGTGCAGGCCATTATGGGTGTGTAGGATCTGTACATAGTGGACATCCATGTATCTGGTCCTGTAATGTGTTCCCGTCTTGTTGTCTTGCATAAATGATGTACTGACAGAGATATCCTCCATTTTTATCTGCAGAGAATGATGCAATAGTGGATGCCCTCAGACTCCACCATCACATTCTGCTTTTAAGGCGTCGCCACAATCATGAACAATGGGCAGCATTGTGAGGCAACCTTGTGAGGGCTGTTAATCAGACTGGCCAACAGGACAGGACCTACAAGCAGGTCTGACACAAGACTACAGATATGGTCAATGCCGCACGTAAAAGGGCAGCTGCTGTTGCCAGGGATAGTGTTGCCACCAGTGGATGGCCTGCAATAGAACAACTACTCTCGACCACAGAGGAAATCCGGGTGAACGTAGGACCAACCAACAGTACCCAGGCATGCATCAGGCCATACAT
Organism: Protopterus annectens; assembly: GCF_019279795.1. Lineage (NCBI taxonomy): Eukaryota > Metazoa > Chordata > Ceratodontiformes > Protopteridae > Protopterus > Protopterus annectens. The sequence continues at coordinate 302,012,966 of NC_056734.1, forward strand.
CCTGGAGGTGGGTGCCACAGCATCCAGGTAAGCTTACTGTGTTCACCAGTATACTACATTAGCAGTCATTGTGACAGGCTCTACAGACCTGTACATGGGTGTCAGGTCTACCTGAATGGCGGGAATTGGGTTTTACCCACAGTTGTACACACATACTCAGAATGTCAGCAAAATAGCCAGTATCACATTAGCTATTGTACATGTGGATATATGTGCATATTACCTCGTAACACTGCAACATTTGGTGTTGCTGATAATACCACTCCTTTACCTTTTCATAGGACCATCAGGTGTGGATGGAGTCCATGGTCTTGTACCTGGTAAGTGTTATGCTGTTATTTTACAGATCATATACCCTATGAAAGTTAAGGGCTGCCATTTTGCCTTATGCACAACTGTTGGACTTAGCCAGAGTAAAATAGTTGTATGTTCCATTTCTGAACAGTTAACTACAGTGCATAGCCTAGGGAATAACAGATGTATATTTGTGCAAACATTAGCATGATTGCACTTATAGTTATGAGCAACTACACAGCCTGCTATACATGAGCAATTACTCCAAGAGGCCCGTTCAAACACAATAGGGAGATGGTGCATACCTGAGGCAGTGATACTACAATTGGCATATAATTTTCAAGATAGGTATACTGGGATTTATGTGTAGTTCTGTCACATATGCTGTCATATTGCATATCTCACAGGTGAAGTGTACAGGCAACATTACCTGGCTGTAGGTGACATGCATGTTATACAGGGCCTGAGTTGTCTGTGTATGTTGTTATGAGTTTGTGTGTTGTGCATGGGATCAGAGATGAGAAGATGTGGGACATGTAATGCAGTTGTGGATCCTCATCTGTATGAGTCTGTATGGATTATCATACATAATAGTGTAGGTGGTAATGTACTGTTTTTGTCTTGCTTCTCACAGGTGAACAGGGGGTTGGAGTCTGTCCCCCTCACAATTTGAAGTCAGTGTCTCATCAGACTGTGATGATGATGGTGGCTATAGTGAGGCACGGATAGGGCTGTCAGTGGCTGAATCTGTCCCACCAGTTGATATCCCTCTTCTGCCCCCATTGTCCCCACACACAGTCAGTATGCCCACACATATCTAGTCACCAGACCCCACAGATATTGGAGAGTCAGAGGGTGATGACATAGTACAGGACAGTGTGAGAACTATGGCATCACTGAGTATAGACACTGGCCATAGCCAGAGAGCTGGCGAGGTCCCACACAGGCAGATCAACAGGGGTGCTCAAAGGAGGACTGCTGCCCATCCACCTCCTGTTGCAGGTGTCACATCACAGGTCACTTGCTGTGTATTTTGGGCTGTCATGGAGGTACAGGCATGTTCTGAATGCAACACCAGACAGATGCTTAGGAATATGGCTACAGCACAGTCTGACATCTGTGACTGTCTCCATCACATTGGTGGTGCTTTGGATCATTTCACTGATGTAGTGGACAGAAGGTGGGCTAAGATAGTGTCTGTCTTTGAGAGCACATTGCCTGTGCTGGAACATCTGGTTGGAGTTGGGCATCGGACATGTGGATGTAGGCCAGCAACACCATCTGCTGAGAGTCCATGTGCCTGAGTACACCCACGCTCCTGTAGTGGCTGAACCTTCAGTACTATAGAAGGAAGTGTGCTGTCCATGCCATTACTTGGCAGGCCATAAGCACGTGGTCCTGGGCAGTCCCATGGGGGACACAAGCCTGGAAAGACAGCAGTCACAGTCAGGTACTAGCACTGCATCTGACCTCGGGCATGGTGGTGCCTGTGCTACTCCTGGTGAATTCAGTTCCTATGTTCTTGGTCAGAGATGGTGAACTGTTCACTCTACCATGTACAGTCCACAGCTGTCCACCATAAACATGTGTAGGGCTAACACTGGGCTTGACTGTGTACATGCACACTCCAACACCACTGTCACATGTAGGTCACCAACAGACACACACAACACCTCTCCATGGCCCATCTGACCAGCACCCCTTCCTAACTCACATACATGCTGTCAACTGTTTGGCACAGCCTAGGCCTCTGTCACCCCTAGACAACACCCTCTGCATGTAATGATACCTCTGCTGCATACCTGCCATCCATGTCATCGATGTGGGGACCTGCATATATGTGTCTGATGCACAGGGTGACTATATAACTTTACATGTGTTTGGTTAATGCAGTAGTGTTATGCCATGGCAATTGTTGTGGGCCACAACAGGTACTGTATGCTGGCATGTGTCATGACTACACCTGAAACATTGTGTATCTTTGTTGCCTGATGGTACACTGGTGGTAGTGTTACAGAATGGCAGGTGTGTCACAAATGTGAGTATGTTTTTGTCCCAGGATTTTGAGTGGTTCAACTATGGACACATGGCAGCAATACAGTGAACAGGGTTTCAAGGCAGCACAGCAGAGATATGACATCAGCAAGGTATGCCAGTATACATGCATGGCTTCCTATGTGTATATGTTTAGAACAGTGTGTCAGGGACAATGGGGACAGTCAACATCATCATGCTTTCATACCCTCTGACACACTCTTCTACCCTTGATACACATCACCTGGGTATTCTGCAAATACAACTCTAGAAGGTGGTGGACATCGGTTATGCTTATGTAGAGGAGGGCAATTTAGGGTCAGCAGCTAGTCAAAGCACCATAAAGTGCATAACCAATGCACAGGGGTAGGCCACATGGGAATGTCTCTAGTGGTGCAAGGAATCATACTTACACCTACAGCCATACACACACACAAACACACACACACACACACACACACACACACACACAGACACACACACACACACACACACACACACACACACACATGTTGGATGCTATGAGATTAGAACTCCTACCTATCAAGTAGTACACATTACAGCTTTCAGTACTTATTGCATGCACCACACTGTTTATCTAATATTACACTATCAGCCAGCAGTCTTAAGGTGTATGACATCAACAGGCCTTGTAAAGAAGGCCACTGTAGAGGCCAGCAGCAAGTCACTGGGCATAAAATACATAACTATTGCACAAAGACAGCCTATACTGGTTTGTTTGAAGTGCTGCACGGGGATATATTTACACACACACACGCACACACACACACACACACACACACACACACACACACACACACACACACACACACACACACACACACACACATGCACACGCACACGCACACACACACACACACACACACACACACACATGGATGCTATGAGATTAGCATCCCTACCTCTACCTATCTAGTAGTATACACTATAGCTCACAGTACTTATTGCATGAGCTACATGGTTTATCAGATATTACACTGTCAGACAGATCTCTTAAGGTGGATGACATCTGCAGGCCTTGTAAAGGAGGCCAATGTTGAGGTCAGCAGCTAGTCACTGGGCATAAAATGCATAACCGTTCCACAAAGATAGCCCATATGTGCTTGTTTGAAGTGCTGCATGGGGCTATATTTGTGTTCGTGCGCACACAAACACAAACACACACACACACACACACACACACACACACACACACACACACACAGTTGTATGATGTGAGATTAGAGCTCCTACCTATCCAGGATTGCACACTACAGCTCACAGTACCTACCACATGCACCACAGGTTATGTCTGATATATATACTGATGCAGGCAGAGTACCTGTGGAGTACGCAAAGTGACCTTGTGTTAGACAGCATGTGTGGCCTGCAGAGTGATATTGTTTGATACTGTTATTGTATCTAGTGTCCTAGGGGTGGGATACCTGGTAATATCCCTGCTATGTGTGCACACTTACCAGTTTGGCCATATGTGTTTGTTTGCAGTTTCATAGGTGGACATGTGGCCAGGAACAATATGTCCTATTCAAGGCATGTGTTGCACCCATTGTACATATCACCACCTATGTACCTATGTCTATCTACAGGGTGACAGTCCACAGGCACAGTGGTCTGTGGATGTGTGGATTATGTACTGTTGTGGTCTTGGTCTGGTGCCATTGGACAGCTGTTGTGATGTGCATGTGGAGATAACCTCAGCATTCTGGGTTATGTGGTGACATTTGTACATCCCCACACATATGTATATAAATGTGTATAACAGGGAGGTCTCCTTAAATGTGGTTGTGTATGTAAGTAATGTAAATGTTTTATGTAGATGTATGTAGAGAGTCTATATATCATTGTACTTTATATAGCTAAATATACATATTGTTATCAAATATATATGTGCCATATACTGATACAGACACTAAACAAATGTAAGGGGGATAGGGAGAGACATATGTATATGTAGCTGTATGTCTGTACAGACATATTTCCACATAGCAGGTTTGGGTGGTAGAGACAACAGACTTAGGCTCAAGTTAGTCAAGTGTAGGAGCATGCCCATTGTGATTGTCAGTACTTACAAGGTAACTCTAGGCCAGAGCTACCTGTACTCTAGTCTGGGATTATTGTGTGCTGCAGGCTATTGGCTGCTGCAACTGTTACTACAGTACTGCAATTCCCTGATATTGTCCAAGGTATTCCCCGTCTGTTTGCTGACCTTAATATGTGACTCATATTTCAGAACTGTACAGAGCTTTACAGACTGTCCAGACTTTTGCCTCATATTTTTGGCCTGTTTCACATAACACCATGGTTTTCTGGCAAATTAGTGGCAAATCAGTGAAGATTGAAGTAAATAAATAATGACAGACATTTGATTTTCAGACTCCATGCACATCAGGAGAGTCATGCTAATGCAGGACCTGTTATTCTAGTGACATTCTACATTTGTAGGAGCAAATATTTAAAACCTGTCCCAATTTGTGGGCCTTTGTCCCACTTTTATTCATTTTATTTGGCCAGATTTCCTGCTCTAAGAGGTTTAGAGGTATGATGTGCATGGGGTACATGGTGAAACTCCACACACAGGGTGATGGTCTGTATACCTCTCCCTGAACATGTTTTTGCAGAATGTCCAGCATTTTGCCCCATATGTCTGCTCTGTTCCTCATAAATTTGTGGTTTTCTGGTGCTATACTATAAACAGTGGTCACCAACTTGTCGTACCTACTGAAACATTTAAGTGATGGCCTTACATTCTGCAGCAAATCTGACCTGTTGCAGCTTGCTGTTATGCTAGCCACTTGCTAGGTTACTCAGAGTTTGTATAATTTCTGTCTGTAGGCATGGCCCTTTGTGTCTCCATTCACTCTGACTTTGTCCAGCTTTCTTGGACTAACAGATTTAGGGGGTATGACAGTCTGTGGGACTACCACCATATGAGTACCTCACATGCAAAAGATGTTGGATGCTGTCAGATTTGAACCATCAGCACCATCACACATGCTACTGTCCCTGACCCTGTGAGCCACACCAGTTGCTAGACAGAAAGGTTTCATTCCTCACACTATCAACAAGATAGAGGAATTTACCGGTCTACTGGTATATCATTGCACACTTACTGTGACAGGAGTTGTATGGGAACACTGATGTGTTTGGGGTGGGGGACAGCCAGTTTATGCTCTGCTGGCATAGACAGTTGTGCAACTGCCCTTTGACCCCACTGTTTGGCATCTTACTGGAATACTGTCATGGAGTTTCCAGCCATGTGGCCTAGTGGCTATTATGGGGCACTTACTAGTGAACAGAGTACCTGTTTACCCAAGTGGCTGTTAGATCTGTACAAGAAGCCCAGTAGCCCAGTACAGATATCTGCAAGTAGCCTAGTAGCACACTATATATAGCCAGCTATACTCCCTTACATACATGTGGCAGATCCATACATATGGTACCATATTGTAGTACCCCTTACAAGTGGTGTACAGAAAAGTGGCTTACCTTGCAAATGCAACAGTTGGCAGGCCTGTAGTTTGGGGCTTACTCTGACTGATGCATACTGTCCACAACCAATACATAGTGAGGTACAGGTTGTGTGGGCTGGCTGGCATCATTTTCACTAATATGCGTGCGAGTCAGAGTAAGGTGTCAGTCCCTAGACCCCTAGGTTGTCAGCACATTTGCTATATATTGTCAGTTGGCTAAGGCCAGGGCATATTGGGCATGCCTATAACTGCCTACAGGGACAGACTCAGGGGGTTCCTCCTCCATGTCCCCCTGTGGGTGCAGCTGTCATGACCTATGCACTGGTAGGTGGCTGTGTATCCCTTCCTTTGCTGATCCTGCTGTAGCTGTTTCCATAGGATCATACTGCATAGCATGGCACATACTGTGAACATCTGTGCACATGTGGCTAGAGAGTACTGCAGGCTCCATCAGATATATCAAGGCACCGGAACTGTGACTTCAACAGCTGAAACACATGCTCTATGATGTTCCTGGTTTGTGCATGTGCCTCATTATGGTGTTCTTCGGTAGGTGTGTGTCCATTTGTGATGGGTGTCATCATCCACGGGTCCAGTGCATAGCCAGCATCCCCAAGTAAATGGCCATTGTGGGATGTCCCCCCTAGCAAACATCTGGTACAGCTGTGATGTGTGCCAGCTATAGGAGTCATGATAACTGGCATGGCTGCCAGCACACACTTTCATGATAATGCCCTGGGCATTGCACATGACCTAGTAGTTGATGAGTGATACCCCTTGTGGTTGATGTAGAGTCTACCCTCTTCACTGGGTGGTGCCTTGATGTGTACATGAGTGCAGTCTATGGCATCCAGTACCTCAGGGTAGTGTGCTGCATAATAGAAGAGCCGAATACTGCTGCCCCTCTCCTCAGGGATGTGGAGAAAATAAATGTGCTCACTGGCATATGGTAGCATGGCATCCAGGAACTGGTGGAGTATCCTGGAAGGAGATGCCTGTCAGACCCCCATCATGTCCCCAGCTGGTCTTTGGAAAGCACCTGTAGCTAGTATCCTAAGGGCTACACATACCTTGTTTTCCACTGGGATGGGTTCCTTCTGTTGACTCTGGGTCTGAGTTGAGGACAGCAGAGCTCAGTGAGTTCTGGTATGTCCCTGTCCACCCTGTAGTCCTTTACAATCTCCAGCTCATGTAGCTCCTGGTAGGTTACACTGGGCCTGAACAGGTTTATTCTTGTCAGTCTAGGTCTATAGTCAGTATCAGCTGCAGCTGCATTGACCTCAGCATCTAGCACATACGTAAAAGTTCTGCAGAAGCCTCTACCATTGTCTAGGTTAAAATTCCCAAGTCTGTAATCCATTGGTACAGAGTATGGGAGTAAATCCAGTTGTAGGGTGTATGCATACTTTATAGTGCTCTGCTCTAGGTGTAGCCTGTGTGATTGGCTACCTATGATGCAATCCACCTGCCAAGTACATCATTAAAGGGTTTAATGGTCCTAGTTTAAGTGAAACAGGGCTCATCAGTAATTAATATATCATTGGATTTCTCAGACAATTTTTTTTGACAGCCTTCCTTGCTGAGCACTGCGTCACACCTCGTAAAACTGCACCACAAGGATAAACAAAGCTTAGCAGTCCATAGACACACCTCCATAGAAGGTCATGCTCAGCATGGCTGCAAGCCATGCAAACACACTCAAATACATTTAAACCCACTGAAACATGAGCCCAGAAAGTAAACAAAGCTTAGCAGTCACCGGACAACCCCCCCCCCCCCTGCTGAGCAGAGCTGCTCACAGTGCAAACAGGTGCTGCTGAGCTCCAATAAGCTTAAAGGTTTGTGGACACAGCCCCTTTTGATGTCAGCTACCTCTTACATGGCCACCAACATGGTTCTGTCCCAGCATGGATGGGATCTGCGGACACAGATACCCATTTGGCTATTCAGTAACCCCAGCTCATTTGCATACAGATCTGTGCACAGTACCTGGAAACTGCACTGTTTCAGGCCCTGCCTCGTTAGCAACCACAGCAGTCTTATATTGTACATACCCCACACAGGGTCCTATAATGCATTATGGTTACATATTCACAAATTCTGGTTTTTACAAGCTTTTTATATATTTTTTTCCATAACGGCATGTGTGCGTACTGCAGTGCTTCATGCAAACATACCCAGGGTATTAAAATAAATAAAATTATTTTCCTTTATTTTCCTTATGGTTTTGGACATATGGTGGTTAATTTTGCACATATCTGTGTCCTGTATACCATTTCTGCCACTATAAGTACACTTTTACAGCCTCTGGTGTCATTTTTAAATCCTGTACACAGAATTTTTCTATGTACGTTACGTGCACAACTGCCTATCTGCTTGCTGGATCACTCTACCTGCCTCATTTTCATGCATTTCACCTGCTTTTGAGGTAATTTGCATGCCACGGATACTTTCGTGTTTGCATGCTCGTGCACGTCCCCCAGCTCCATCACACATCTGCTTACTTCTGTGTAAGCACTGTGCCAATGTGCATACAGAGAAAATAAGCCTGTGTAGGTTTTATTGAATTCTCCTCATATTCTTTAACTGATTTAAAACACTGATGTGACTGATGTGATACTATACCAATGACATAGATTAAAAAGTATCTCTTTAGGGATGCCTAATCTAAAGAATAGCAGTATCTGTTCTCTGGCACTAGTGATGACAAGGCTGCTGCCATAACAGTATCAGTTTTCTGGCAGTAGCCTTGGCACTAGCTTTGTTTACTTACACTGTCTCTGGAAATTTGGTAACACTATCCATTATCACTACTGTTTATTAATACGCATTGGTAGGATTTACTAGTGTTCCCATGACATCTGTTGTAATGCAGTCAAGTAATACCTTTGTGACAGGCAATGAGAATAATGTATTTTATACCCAGAATTTGGAATTGTTTCCTGGAATTCCAGTTAAAAAGCACAGAAGCTTTATATTCATTTCACAATGCCTGTCAAAGGTTCGAGGTAAGTACTAGGCTAGATGCCTTCTATACATTTTTAAGCCTAAACAATTTCTTTCATAACTAAAAATTAAACCCAGTACCTTGTATCTGTTAGGTGAACACCTTAACCATTATAAAAACCCCAGCCCACTGGAGAAAAAAATAAATGTGTCTAGTACTCCTGCCTCATTTTTGCCCATCCCATGAAAACATGACTGCACTATTTTCATTACTAGCTCCCTATAAGGTTTTGGCCTTAGTTATTGATGTAGAATGTTTTCCCTTCCTTTACTTCCTTTACAAGAGCACATAATGGGGATAATCTTATCACTATCTTCCTTTATAACCTTGAGTATATTCTATATACTGTCCTACTTAACATTTTCCATTCTGCGTTTTTAAAGAGTATCTGAAAGTCCATTAACTTCAGGTTACTTTCTTCAGTAATTTTCACTGAGATAGAAGGCTTACTAGCTTGCTATATTCATCAACACACCAGGCTAGTAAATACATTCATTAAGAAGCTGCAGCGTCACCAATGCTTCTTAAATTAATGCCTGTAGTGTGGTTGCACCCTGCCAGCAGCTGCCAGTTACATGCCCCAACAGGTGTGGCTGGGGAAGTCCCCACCTTTTCCCCGCCCTAGTTATAGGTTCATAGTTTCCTACTCGGCAGGCAGTCCAGGCAGCCATATAAGCCTGGCAAAGCAATCCAGAAAGATGATAGGGTGGATTTGGTACCTTTTTACATGAGTGCCATACTACTTAACCCAGGAATAAGTTTGTAGGTCCCTGGCTAATTGTCAAGGCAGAACTTGAAGAGGTCAATGTGTTACTTTAGTTGACATGAAAAGGGAGTTTGTTCTATAAGCAGGGAATTCAATGAGTGAGGAACCTCTTTCTTCAAAATGGCTTGTTTGTGTTGCAATAAAGGTTAAGGTCTTTAGACTAAATGTTGCTATTATTATCAGTATGTCTGAGGTGAGGGAGGTCTAGTAGAGCAGGGTCTTTCATAGCAGAGCTCACCATGCAGGTGTTGATATGAGACAGAAAAAAACACAAGAGGGTTTCCAGTCCATACAGGCTGCTAAGGGAATTTAATTCCTTTGACCCATTTTGTTAGGAAATGTAATCACTCACTTTGGTCAAGGTGTTTGGAGAGGTCCATTAAAAACCATGCATTGCACTCTATAACTGGCCTGATGAGTGGTCGCAGCAAGTGATACATTTTAATAAAAGGACAGTTCATTGCTGATGAAATACAGTAACTCTCTAATGACTATTGATCTGTTAAAGCTGATGTGAATCAATAAATATGTAACTAAAGAATTAATAAATCATTAAAATAACTTATTATATTTGAATAACTTCAAGTTATAATATTATCTATAGGCAAGGGAGTGACAGGCCATCTCTAAATAAAAAAAACACAGTTATCAGAATCTGCTTTATAACAGGAACTCATTATGTCCATTTTGCTGATGCTTAGTGATTTAACCATTAATAGAGAGTTCCTGGATAAAAAAAAAGTATGTGATCCAAAAGAACAAAGTTTGAAAATTAAACTCCCAGTGTTGGTGACCATCTTCATATTCTCCTTATGATGAGTTGCAGTATGTCTGGTTAAGTGACGCTGGGAATGTGGCTGGAAAAGGAGATAGGTGGGTGAAGGGAAGAAACAGTGATGTCAGAAGGCAAAGACTATCAAGACAGAAGGGATGCACCAGTGATCTCACTCAGGTGTAATAGGATGCTGCCACATAGCATCATATCTTCTGAATGCAGCCAAAAATCATTATCCTTCATAGGACATTTCAGCAGCACTGGGAGCACAACATGGTTTTAAAGGAAGGCCAGTTACATTGCTCCACATAAAGCTGAGGTGTGGGGAAATAAATTGGTCTAATCTCTTATTTTAGGTATTTAACTATTTTGCAGTAAATGATAAAAAAAAGATGAGATTGCTGCACAGTGGTCTTTGAGAAGGGTGATCTAACTGCTGCACTTGTTTTGAATGCAATGTAAGGTTGTGGCATACAAAGTGTTGTACTTCCAGAACTGAAAGAAAATCATTTCCATTTATGATTGTTTGATTTTTGCGTTCTTGCTACAGAGCTGAATCCTCTCAGATGCACCCCCAGGAAGAGGACAGTGGTAGTTTTTATAAAGCAGACTAATTGAAAATATTAATTTTGATAAACATAACAGAATTATTCAACACCAAAGTTATGCGATGCTGGAAGATATTGAGTTAATATTGTTTGAAGTAATTAAAAATATTACAGTTCCTTTTGATATTGAAAACAGTAATCTGGTTTGATGTTTTTCACATTCTAAGTTCACTGATATCACTATTGGCAGTGCCTGATTGCATTACATAAGCTGGGGCTTTGACAGTAAAGTTTGTGAAGTTTGCTTTTCAGTCTGTCAGGAATTTTCCTCCCTTCCTCACTGCTGTGCTACTGTGAAGTTGAAATATTTAAATAAAGGGTATATGACAGAGTTCAAAGCCCTGCTCTTTGTTGTATGATTAAGTAGAATGACATTAGGGATGTGTGAGTTGTCTAACATCTGCAATCAACCAGCAGGATATGTAGGTGCGTAGCTCTTGTTGATTAGTAGGGAAAACAATACAAGGGCAAAGAACAGCCTAATTATACAGGCTTCAGAAAGAAAAAAGTGCTTCCTCAAAGGGTCAAACTCATGAAAATAGGTGAATGCTTTGTGGAAGTCTGTTAGTAGTGTTTTATTACTGTCATAATGGTATAATCAGGCAATGTGCTGAGCTTAGAGAACTTAAGAAGGTGAAGCTAGAATTTCAGTAAGAGATTATACTACATTTATTCCACTTCTATTATGTGCATAACCTTGGGCAGGTAATTATTTTACAGCAAGCTTTACCCCAGGTTTTATATATGTCAATCCATTGATCCCTTACTTTTGGTATTTGGTTATTTCTAAATTTTTGATGATACTCATAGGTTCATAGTTCACAGGTTCATAGGATGATACTAGGCTATTGGCCTGGATGCCCTTATAAGCCTAGCCAAGAATTTCACCCATGTTCCTTCAAAGTCAGCACCTGTTTCCCCTGTCCATCAGGGATACAGGTGGGATCTGAGGGGTGTATTTTCTGTTTCCCATCCAGTCGTCCAGGTTCCTCTTAAAGAGGTCTAGAGAGGTACTCTGCTTGACATGGAAAGGGAGTCTATTCCACAGACGGGGGGATCTTTGGGACACAAACATCCCGTCAGCAAGTTCTAATTAATGTCACAGACCAGGTTAATACCTTGCATGTGTGCTGTGCAAGTGGAGTTTGTCTTACGGATATGCAGCAATCCTTCAAGGCTGGGTCTGAAATTACCTTGTATTATGCCAGACACAGCTCACCTCTGAGCAGTCTGTATGAGACTGAGTAGAGGGACAGGGCTTTTAGTCTATCTGTATAGGATAGATGTTCGAGACCCTGGATTTTCCTTGTCAGGAATCTCTGTGGTCTCTCCAACTGCTGCATGTGCTTGGCAAGGTACATGCTGATGGGACCATTGAACTCGATAATGGGCCTGATAAGGGAGGAGTACTAGGATGTTATGACCTCCTTGTTCCTGGATGAAATACCCTTATTTATGAGGTGGGCCATGTAGCAAGCCTTCCATACAATGGAGGCAACGTGGTGGTCAAAAGTCAGGTTGCTATCAACCTGGGTACCTAAGTCCATCATGACTGATTGCATGCTTAGTACATTGTTATTAATGTGATAATTAGTGGGAGTGACATTTTCCCCAAAGGGTTTGACATCTTTATGGTTCCATGTCAGACAATTGTTTCATTTACCTAGAGAAATGAATGGCGATGTAAACGTTAAGTCAAATAATTAATGGAATGAGGTGAGACAATGAAAAGTACAGTTGTGTAAGTTGAACTTTTCCATAGCAGTAGATATCTAAATTATCACTGCTGCAGTAGCCTTAGCTATAGGGGTTATATCCTGTGAAGGATATAACAGCTGACCAGCTTTCAAAGCTTCAGGGCACCTTCTATGCACCTAAACTGTAAAGCAGCTCAAGCTGAGCTGACAAAAAGACAAGTTTGTGCATGAAGCCCTTCAATGCTTTCCTGCCAGCAGAGACAGGGGGATGAGTCCTGAAATGACAAGGCTAGGAATAGCAAAAATAAATGTCCATACCTTGGCATAAAAAAACACACAAAAAGCAATGGGGATGGAGGGAGGGACTAGCCACTGCAGCAATGGTCATTCGAACATCTACTGTTATGGTAATTTCAGCTTGCACAACTGTACTATGTTCTTCACATTGATTACTGCTGCAGTAGCTTTAGCTTAATAGGTAGATTACCATAGCTAACTACATGTAGGAGGTGGAATTAGAGTCCAAGAGCCCCTGGAGAATGGTCTTAGCAAAGCATGATCTAGGCCTAGAGAAGGAATCGTGCTTATAGTGGTTTGTGAAAGTATGTACAGAGGAACAAGTTGCACCTTCTAGAATACTTCTAGAATCCAACCCTTTCCAAAAAGCCATAGAAGAATCCAAGGTCCTTGTAGACTGATCTTCACCCTGCCTAGACTATATTTGTCATGGTGAATATAACAAAAGATAGTAGCCTTAGACAATCATTTAGAAATAATCTGTTTTGAAACAGATTTTCCCTTCTTCTTTCTTTACAAGAAATGAACAATTGATCCAAAGATCTGAACGATTTAGTTCTGTCATGATAGTACTTGAGCTGTCTGTGAACATCAACGGTATGGAGTATCATTTCTCTCTCATTTTTAGGTTCTATGAAGTCTCCTTTCTCTCTCATTTTTAGGTTCAGGAAAGAAAATGGGGAGACAGAGTTTGGCATAAAGTAAACTCAGATACCACTTTAAGCACAAAAGGAGAATTTCTCAAGGAATTCCTATCCTTGTGGAAAATGAGATAGGATTGACTCACCACAGGAGCTTGCAACTCAGATGCCCTTCTTGCAGAGGTCAGAGCAATCAGTAAAACTGTTTTCCTTGTTAAAGGCATCAAGTCAGTCAGATTAGCTGGATCAAATGGATGAAATGTTAGCTTCTCTAGCACAAAGTTAAGATTCCAAGGAGGGGCCACCCATTTTCTTGAAGGCCTGTTATGCAAAACCCCTTTCAGTGGCATTTTGAAATGTAACTGCCTTGAAAAAGGAGGATCTATGAGCAGGCATGCTGAAATTGCTGATAAATGAACCTTGGTATTGGAACTAGAAAGGTCATAGGATGTTAACTCACACAAATATTGCAGAAACAGAGAACAACTAGTCCTGCTTTAGTAACTTTAGAGAGCGTAGTGGCAACCTGTTCTTTGGTGAAAATTGCTGGTGGAACGGTGGATAGTATTTCTTGGGGAAGAACTGGGGGTATTAGCAGTTTGTTGAGCAGAATTTTATATCAGATGATAGCAAAAAAAAAATAAAAGTTTGGGAAGAGGAACAGTTACATTGTTTTTATATGCTTTGATACATATTCTAGCATAGCCTCAGTGTTTGGTGTATATCATACAACGTGCATTCCAACATTTGCTCAGTTCAGCACTCTAGTAAAACATCTCAAGTGAACCATAGAATGCACACTTTTAATGGATATATATATATGTATATATATATATATATATATATGTATATATATATATATATATATATATATATATATATATATATATATATATGTATATACATATATATATATATATATATATATATATATATATATATATATATATGGGATCACTACATAATCTCGAAAGTTTGAAATACCGAATTTCAAATACCGAATTTCAATCTTCCGAGACTATATAGCTGAAAACCCTAATTACCGAAAGACCAGAAGCGCAAATTTCAAAATCCCGATCATCAGGACTTTGACATTCGCACTTCTGGTGTTGCGGTATGGTGGAAGGTCAGGTAAGTATCTATGTTTAAATGTGTTGGTTAGGGTTTAGTGTGTAAGTTTGTGTTGTGACTGTGATATTTGTGTGCGAGGGGAATGTAGGTGTGTGGTGGTGTTTCATGTGTTTGTGTATGTAGTGCGACCTTGGAGTTAGAATATTTAAGTAGTAGGGGTGTGGGGGGCACAGCCCCTACATAGAGTGCAGGGGGGCTTGCCCCCTGCTTGTCTGTAGTTTAGGTTTGTGTGTTTGTGTCCTGTGGGACAGTGTGTGTATGTGTATGTGTGTGGTGTATGTTGAGTGTAGTTTTCTGTAGTTTGAATTTTGCGGTTTTGATGTTTCGATATTTTCGTATTGCGAGTATTTGGTCTCAGGATTTTGGGCATCAGTAGTTTGGGTTTTTGGGATTTAGTAGTGGTTTCATATATCTATGAGGAATCAAAATAACACAAAATGAAATATAACATCATTCTGATAAAGTCTATTGATTTCAGACAAACGTACTTAATAAACTATATTGTGTTTGATCCTTTTTTGGACTACAAAAGGAATGCTTGCACTTTCCTACCTGCATTTTGTACAGCTTCCTGCAACACAGAAGCATTGAACAATGCTTGATAATGTTCTGCAAACTCTTAAAACAAAATTAAACAATTTATTAGAAAGTATGCTTTTGCAACTATCTGGTACATCATACTGGTTAAGTGCTCCACAATACAGCTGAAATATACATACCAGTTCACATGTGTGCTTTCCCATGCTATCAGTACAATAATTTATTAATGCATGTATAAAAACTCTATTATTATATGCTTATTCATTGATGAACACTAACATCAATGTCTGTGCCACAGATGCATAGACAGAGGGCACCACATCCAATGAATTTACTTAAAAGTATTAAAAAGACAGGTTGTTACAAGAGGGTAATTGCCTAAGAACCCTTCTTATGTCTGTATCTGAAGTTATAATAATTCCAATATTGCAAAAATTTGACATCCAACACAGATAGATAGATTAGATAGATAGATAGATAGATAGATAGATAGATAGATAGATAGACAGACAGACAGATAGATAGATAGATAGATAGATAGATAGATAGATAGATAGATAGATAGATAGATAGATAGATGTATAGGTAGGTAGGCAAATAGATAGCTAGATAGATAGATAGATAGCTAGATAGACAGACAGATAGATAGATAGATAGATAGATAGATAGATAGATAGATAGATAGATAGATAGATAGATATAGTAGCACTGACATTGTGTTTATAACAGTGAAGCAGTCCCTGGAGTCAGTAGTTCAATTTCTAAATATGGATTTGTTTCCAAAACATAAAAGGAACATTTTCTTCATACAGACTTGGAAAAGGGAAACCAATATAAAAAACACAGTTTATTTTCACTGGTAGATCAATCCATAAGGTGAAGTTTCCACTAACAATCCAGCAATTTAGAATGCAATCTGTATCATAACATTGTTCAGTTCTAAAAAGTAAACCTTTCTTGTACATATGCACCTGCCCACCATGATAATGACATTAATAAAGCCAATGCAACCAGATTATTTAACATTCAATAAACATTAAATAGACATGGTAAATTTCTTCAAACAAAACATTATGTACAGTTTCACTAATTAGGACAGTGTTAAACTGCTCACCACTACATTTAAGAAGCAGCATTAAACCTCTCAATGTATTAACCCAACCCAACATTGAAAAAAGTGCCACCGCCCTCCCCAAATTTACTTAATCATTCCAGAAAATAAGCTGGAATAAAGAGGTCTTGTCCCAAGACTCTTCTAAAACCACCACCCCTGCTTCAGTTCCAAGTATCCAAGCAACTACAATCCTTAGAACATAATGAAAAGAACAGGAAAGGGGGCTGTATCCCAAACACCCACACCAAAGAGACCAGACCGTACCTTGCTCAGCATTATATAACCCCCCCCCCACTTTAACCGTTTCCATACAGCTCACACCTCATTTCCTCCATTCACCCTCTCCTATCTTTACCAACATTTTACCCTATCTTTACTTCCTAAACCTAAAGCAAACTGGCAGGCATATTATATACAAATATGTCTGCTTCTTCAAACTACATTTGTATGAATACTCCTGCCCAACACAATCATGATACCAATAAAGTCATTGCAACCAGCTTATTTAACATTCAATAAACATTAAATAGGCACATTAAATTTCATCAAACAAAATGTTATGTACTGTTTCACCAGTTAGGGCAGCATTAAACTGCTTACCATTACATTAATACAGCAACATTAAACCTCTCACTGTATTAGCTCAAACCAACCTGAGCAGCATGCCACAGCCTACTCCAAATTTTCCTAAGCCATTTCAGAAAACAAGGGGAAATGGGGGGGGGGTCTCATTCCAAGAACCCCTCTAAAACAGCCCCCCAGCCTGTCATACAGACTGTTCCCCCTTTCTGCCACAGCCAAACCAACCTGACAATCTTGCCAAATATCTTTTAACAAAATTGCCAAAATTCACATTAAACAAAATGAGCCCATCATCACACAAGGGTACCTCATTTGTTCTAATCCAAGTAGAGTCCCTATTTGCAAACTCAAAGTGTGGCAAAACGTTTATAGCCAATGAAAAAGCTGCTCTTGCTACCTCATGATTAATAAAATGACGAGTTAGCTGAATAATTTAAAAACAGTCAGCATGCCACCAAACCAATCTAGATATATTATCTGTCAAGACAAAGATAACTCTAGAAAGTTTCTGTTTTAAAGATACCAAAATCCCTCACAATCTGCTCTAATAATCTCCTTGTCCAGGTTATTGCCTCCTAATGAATCAACACTACCTTAACATCACCATCCTGTAAATGTAAAGCTTTAACATTACCAGCCAACAGATGTCACTGCATCTCCTCTAATACCACTCCAAACGGCATCCCATTTCATAGGATCAAGTCTTAACATGCTTCCTTGAGATCGAATTGAAGATTACTTTACTGCCCAATAGACTAAGGAGTGTTCAATAATTATGCTCTTGCTGCGACTTGCAAAATAATCAAACAAACACGATTAAAACATTAAACAAACATCAGAAACCCATCTTCCAACTCTTCATGACTTTAATCGACCTATCTTCTAATGCTAAATCTGATTCCCTCCCTATCTGAAAAGTATGTAAAGAAAAATGCTCAATCCTAATACCTTGACTCACTACAGCCTTGTGAACAACCTGCATGAACTGGCCTGCTGATACCACCTTACCTATATCATCCTAAAAAGAGATTCTCCATCAAGGGGCATGCCCATAACCATGACAAAGGGACTTTACTGGACACAACGTTTCTTCCACATTGTCCTGTAAGACTACTTGCTGTCCTAGTCCTATATGAACCATCTTAGATTTGTATATCCAAACCACAACCGCTGACCAGGTAATACAAGCATCCTACCAATACAAATTACCCAACAATTCACTGACTTGAAAAGCTCCCAAGTACAAAAGCACAGACAGCACTAACAACAGCGGACTCTTTTGCAGACTGTGAACAACTACTTTAAACCCAACTAAAGGCAATCTTAATAATAAAAAAAAAATCTACCCAATGGAAGCCTGATATAAAAATTAGCTGCACTCATACTCTTCCATCATTTCAACACCTGAAAAACTCCACAGTGTTTAGTGGCAGCAAACATAAATAAATAAATAAATAAATAAATAAATACCTTACTATACACTAGGTGTTATCATGTCTACCTTAACTACCTTAACTAACCAGAACTCCACTTGCACATTACATACCAGCAAACTAAACATACAAACCAACTCCTCTGCTCATCTGAGAGCTGTTGTCTAGAAGCATTAAAGATGGTCACAATATGAAGTCCTTCTGATAGCCCTGAAATACATAGCTGTGCCACTAGCCAACCTTCTACATCCTGCCAGTCTTCTGAACCTTCTCTGGAATTTTCATCCAATGTAAAGCTGCATTCAGACCCATCTGATGAAGTGTGTCAAACTAAAAATAAGACAGGCTATCAGCTAACACATTTAACTTGCCTGGAACATGCTTGGCTGAAAACATGCTAATCTTCAAACTAAGCAAAACCAGCTTCAGTAACAACAATAGCACCAAAGCAGATCTAGCCATATTCCTATCCAGCACTTGCACTTCTACCTCATTATCTGAATGAAAGACCACCTTCATGTTCCTCAAGACATTTATTTTTATTTTTATTTTATTTTATTTTACATTTGTTAACCGGGAGAGTCCGACTGGATACATGTCCATTTTCAGCGGAGGCCCGGGGAGAAAAGCTCCAGGTACATAACAGACGTATGAACATTGTTAATGCAAAAAAGGAAGATAGTTGAGTTCTAAATACAATATAAAGATACATCACATGTTGGGAAAAAAATAACAGCAGCATATAAAAAAAAACATAGGTCAGTTACAAAGGCGAGGTGCCTTGTTAAAAAGCGGTTAAGGATAGTGAGGTAAGAGAAGGGTAAATGATAGTGGTTAATCAGGTTTGGAACAGGGACATTGCCAGAGAGTATTGAGATGGGGTTTAAGCTTTTTTTGAATTGTAGGAGTGAAGGTTCTGAGGTGAGCATGGTCGGTAGGGAGTTCCACATTTTACCTACAAAGTTTGAGAATAGAGAATCCCCAGCAGAATTATTGGCTTTGGTAGTTTGAGCTAAGATCTTATTGGAGGAGCGTAAAGATTGCAGGTTAATATAGGGGTGAATGATATTTTTCAGAGCTGGTGTTTTCTCTGGGTGATACAGTATCTGGTGAGCCGTTTTGAGTTGGTTCAAATGGAGCTGGCTGGAAAACTCTAACCACCCTAGTTGCTTCAAGTTAGTGCAGTGATGCGTTCTAAAGGTGGAATTTGTGGCAAATCTAGCTATGTGATTGTAACAAGAAGCAAGTTTGTTAAGGGTGGTCTTGTTTAGGTTTGTAAAGAGGGGAGAGGCATAGAAAAGAGTTGATAGTAGGTGTGTGCTGGCAATTGTAATTTTAGCGTGAGGAGTGAGAAAGTGTTTTACTTTATAGAGAGAGCCAAGCTTTTTATTGATGGTTTTGATGGTTAGATTGAAATGGGTGTCAAATTTAAGGGAGTTATCAATGGTAACACCTAATAGCTTTGTGTGAGTTTCTGGTGATATAGTGATTCCATTGGAGGATGTAATAGAGAAGGTGGGGGAAGAGTCTTGCAACTAACTTACCACCACTGCCTATATTGGCATCAGTTCTAAAAATATGATGTCCTTCTTCTACTTTTCTAGACAATACACCAGCCATTCGGTTGCACACCATTGCTCCTTAAAAATTCCTGCCATGCCTACACTTCCTGCCACTTCCATAAACAGGCATAACTGATCTGATGAAATCCAGTCATTCTATCAAAAAGATCCCATTTAAATCCTCTGAAACCTTTGATCATCCTGCAAGACCATTCCAATTTCACGCACACAGGGATGTTTGCTATGCACTCCTTTCAACAGATTAGCCACAGACCTATTGAGTGTCTTACCCAGACATACAAAAATTAATAAACACAGCAATTTCCAGCAATTCCATAACCTCACTTACCCACACTTTACCTCTCCTTGTAAAAACATTCAGCCTGTCTCTCAGTTTAGTGACATTCTCCAAAGGCAAACATAATTAAAGTCCATCTACATCAATTTCAAGAACAAAACTTTGACTTCTTACTAGGACCTTC
This sequence comes from Protopterus annectens, assembly GCF_019279795.1. NCBI lineage: Eukaryota > Metazoa > Chordata > Ceratodontiformes > Protopteridae > Protopterus > Protopterus annectens. The sequence goes on from NC_056734.1 coordinate 302,033,420, forward strand.
CATCTTATCATCAGCTTACAAAACTCATAAGACACTACATAATTCATTAAATGGATGCTTGGTTTTGATCACTTTTGTTCACCTTCAGCAACCAATAAAAAATCATCTAAATAATGTACTGCACAATGCTTTGGGGACTGTTGCTGTCTCATTCATTGCACAGCCATACTAAATTTCTCAAAACACACACCTTATCAAAATAATACTTTTCCTGTAAGCACATGCCTAACTAAGGCCAATCACCTTCTTTAATGGGTAGGAAATGGAAAGTCATCTCAATGTCAAAACTGACTAGCCACTGGTCCCAAAAACCTTTGATAATGCCAGCTGCATCACCTAGTGATGCATATTGTACCTTGGCATCCCTCTTGTCAGTGTTATATCAGTGACCAATCTCCCTTCTGCAAAAGACAAGTGGTGAATTAATCAAAACTGACCGTCCATCTTCTTAGGGACCAATCTCAATAAAGAAATATAAAATTTCTTAAATGATGGAGCTTTAAAAGAACCCAACACCCTGCCAGCTTCCACTACTTTGTGATGCAAAGCAAGACACATATTCTCCATGGTAGTAGCTGACTTCAGACATCTAGGAATCTTTTGACCAGCTCCCACCCATGATTTTATACTAAAACCTGATTTAAAACTCAAGACTAAATTCTACACTTCCAATTGACTGGGATAACCTCCTAAAAAGAAAGACAAAACTGCTACATTAATGGGGGAATGTGCACCCTGCACCCTAACCTTCCTGGTTGCCCCTCAAAAGACAATTGACCCCTAACTCCAATAAAACTTTCCTGTCCCCTAACCTTACATGCTCCTACTAAACTAGACCTACTGTTGTCTGATTGCATCTGTCCACTTGCACTGTCTTTATGACAACAAACTGCAGCTCCATGAGAACCTCCACAAATGGAACAACTGAGCTTAAAGCAATAATTTGGCCACATACATTTTGCAATGTTAAAAGTCCAACAAGTATCAGCTCTAAAATCATTACTGTCTAGGCTAGACAAAATCTGTGCCCCTACCTTATCAGCCATAGTGCCAAGCCAAGTACTGACATGTCTGGACCCCTATTTCAAGATTCTGCCCATTGCTTTTAATTTCCTAAAATGCTGGTCATACAATAAATAGGCATTTCTCCACCTTAAATGCTGAACTTATCTTATGGGAATAAAATAAGCCAACAACATTAAACCTAGTGAAGAATGCTTCTCCAAGATAACCGCCATAAAATATGCAAAACCAAGGACTCAGTTGTCCCAAATTCTAGCCATATACCTTCCTAATTATTTCTTCCCCAAAGCTGCCAAAACCACAGTCAAATCCATTGCCCCAGGGGCTTCAGCCTCCACTAAATGCTGTGTATTGCCGGCATCAAACAACTTAAATACCTCAATATACTGCTAACAGAATATACGGCATTACAAATAAACCTGGCTCTTTAGGTAATAATGACTGCAGTATTATGCGTCCTAGTGGCAAGTACTGACCAAGAGTAACCTCTGTCTCTGACAGTAGAACTAACTGGCCCAACAACTGATAACCCCCTTCTGCCCTAGAATCAAGATTGTCAAGCACATCCCCTGGAAACCTCTCTTCCTGTTGCTGATTCACTACCCAGAATCTAACAACTCCTGCATCCTTGCCGTGTTCTCTGCACTCAAGTTCTGCAAAAAGTTTGCCAATCTGACATCTAAATCAAGACTTGTTTCCTCCAAATCTCTAACATCAGTAGCACCCTTATTACCTGTTGACATCATCGGAGCTGCAACACCTTCAGTTGACTCCTGAAAGTACATTCTTATACCATAACTTCTGGACATTTCCTGGGTTACGACCAAACCATCAGTTTTCCTCCTCCTACAACTTCTGCATCTGCACCATGTTGTTGACCCTTGTTTTCTCCTGGAACAGAATGTTTGGCAGTTGCTACCTCCTGAAACAATGCCTCAGCTTGAGTTACTATGCTGGCCTAATGATCCTTCAAAACAGTAACATCCATCATCCTAGAAAACACAAAACAAACATCAAAAGAACTTGTTATGAGAAACCCTTTTGACAACCACCATGCAAATATAATTTTTAAATAACCTAAACACACCAAAATACAAGAATTTCTCCCTTAACCCCCCCTCCCCCACCAAGAACCAGCAAATTTACCAACCCTTTGAATGTCCTCACCTTACTCCCTGCCTCAAAAAAATGTATGAAAAAATGGCCTGCAGCCATGCATAACTGAAAAAGCACATTTGCCCAGTGCATTCTTACCTTCAACTCATTGTGACACGTTATTTCTCATGTCAACAAAACTAAGGTAGCTGGTAAACTCATCATTCAGAAGTTTAGCAAAAGTCTAAAACAGCAGGGGGAGAAATTGCTAGCAAAGCCAGCCTACACAGCAAAATTAATTTGTTTACAGGGCCATTATCCCAAAGGGTGCCATATACAAATAGTGACTAATGTACATAATCACCACTGTAGGGGATTCCACTTGACTGAGCTTTAAACAAGTGTTTAATAACAAGTGTAATGGGCATCTTTAGCTAGAATCTTAAAACCAAGTAACCTAAAAGTTAACCAATATGCAAGAAACAGTGTACTGCAACTCACTGTTAAATTAACACATCTGTCACAAAAATAGCCAAACAACAACCTTTATACAGACGACCTGAGCTGTGCAGAGCAGCACTTCAGTTTTAGAAATGCGTACTGTACAAAAGTAGCAGAACAGGCAGGCGTCCACTAAGTGAACACTAACATGAGGTAATATTCACGAATAAAGGTGCATACTATTCTTAGACATCTCATTGGAACTACTTACATGCTGCTGCTATCTGACAACCCTGCTTGAAGAGAAGACGAAGAGCCAGCAACGTTTGATCTGAAATGACAAGTACTAAAATGAAATGGTCTTAATTCAAATCATTTACTCTTGCTTTCAACAACCAGTCACCAGTAACCAGTATGGCCACTACCCGCTATGCCAATCCTGTAAACATCACAGTTTTGCTTCTCTTCCACCGCTTACCAAAAAAAAAAGGACTGCCTTCCACACTGTACTATATTGAGCCAGCAAACCACACCACCTGCACAGATCACTCAGCTCATTAACATTGCATAATATAGAATAAAAAATATGAATACCCCATTTAACTAAACCAGTACTAAACCAGCTAATATAATACCTTACTTTAAACTCAAGCAAGATGCCTTACTTACCTTTTGACTGCATAAAACCCCTACCTGAACTACCACTTTTGGTTGCTTGGGCATAGGCAAGTGGATCTAAGATTGTATTCCAACCACACTAAACAGCCCAGACCCTACATTGCTCAAACATATTTAATACCCCCACCTAGCCACCCCCTTATAACGTGTACCTTGTTTTCTCTAACCTCCCCTTCCTACCTCTACCAGAATTTAACCCTATCCTCACAACCTAAACCTAAAGGAAACTGGTAGATATATTATGTGCAAATAAGTCTGCTTCTGCAAACCACATTTGCAAGCACTTCAGGCAGTCCCATTCACCCTTCCCATCAGAATAACGCTGCAGTCCTGCTTTAGCATATTCAGCACTGTTCAGCACAGCAATATTCCTCCTGATTTCTGCTTTAGCATAATTCATACAGTTCAACAACGCAATATTCTTTCTGATTTCTGCTTTAGCATAATTAGTACAGTTCAACAATACAATATTCTTTCTGATTTCTTCACCAGCCCTGATAAACATCCAGGTGAGAATGTCTCTTTGTAGAGCAACGTCTTACATCCAGATAACTTTACCTTGAGATTTCTCTAGCCCTTTCAATGTGGAATCTAAACTGTTTACTACTAGCAGTCCAGTCATATTGCTTAAAGCAGGCTGCTGTCAATGTTGTTACTTAGGAGACCCACCTATTTTGGGGCTTATCCTCCTCCAGAAAATACTGTACATCTCCCTTCAGACAGACCTACCCCCCCTAGGAAATATCAATTCAGCTGTAGCAGCAGCAACAGCTAAAACTTCATTTGTTTTCAAAGTGCAATTGCCATTTCAAATTAGTCTCCCAGTGTAGAAGTATCAGTTCTAACTGCAGGTGGCTGTAGATCTGGGACAGTTCATCTATGTCCAGGTGAATGTAGCCTGGACAGTGGAGACATTTGACTTTAAAAGGTTGCAGAGACAATACCCGCCTTGACAGCTTTAGACTGCAGTCTTTCTTTTCTAAAATTTTATGGCCAATGAGTAGTATACATTCTCTGACAAAAAGATATTTATACTTGACAGGTACTGCCATTCTATTCTGGAATACCAAGTCCCTGCATTGTTTTACTTACAACTTATACAACAGATGGAATGTTCATCTCCCTGAATAGTTTGTGATGACTGCCCATATGTCTAGCTGTAAAGTATCTATAAACAATAATCTGTTTACTGAAACCAAAGACCAGTAATAATGGCTCAGAGCATAATGTCCTTCACCACCTGAAATGCCTGTTCTGCTGTACTAGTTCATTTGACATTCTACAAGATCTACCCTAGTTGAGGTTTGTGAGACAGCAAAGAATATTGGCAAAATTTAGATCAGATTTGCGATGATAGACAAACCGAAGAAGACTTTGACTGTTCTGTTCATTGAAGGTGTGGGCCAATCTCACACTGCTTGAACTTCGTCATCTTGAGGTTTTATTATCCCTTTGCCTATGTCATTCTCCAAAAAATGGGCTTGGGCTTATGCTGTGCTTTGCTTACACTTAGCTGGGTTAGCAGTCAGACCAGTTTACTATAAAGACTAAAATAGGTTGAACCTTAGGTATGTGGCTTCCCAAATCTTCTGAGAAAATGATTATATTATTCAGGTAACCTCATGAAAACCTGGTGCAGTATCTATGAACCTCATCTTTTATCTTCTGCAATATTATTGTTATTCAATGCAGGTCAAATGGCATGACACTATAGTGAAATAGACCACTGGGCTTGGGAAATGTCTTCTGCTTAGTATGTGAAGATACAGCTTTGAATTTCCTATGGCAAACATTTTTATTATATGCTCCCGATATTGTATCCTGTGACCTTTTTGTGTGTGCCTTTACTTTAGACATTGCTCTATCTCACTTTTAAAGAGGGTGTTTCCTCATCTCATTTTCCTTTGTTTCTAACAAGCCTTAGACATGTCTACCACATAGCAATTCAAATAAGTTGTACTCAGTGGAGGCTTCTTTTACTTCCTTTGCAGCAAACAGAAGATCACAAAGCAGTCTATCCCAGTTTTTTCACCTTATTTTGTACATTACTCTAAACACAGATTTCTAGAAAACTTTGTACTTTACGTTGAATGTACAAGTACAAAGCTGCATATATAACTACTTCTTGCATTTTATCTTGTAAACTGTATTTTTTTCTGTTTTACTGGAGCTTTTCTCCTCGGGTCTCCACTGAAAATGGGCCACAAGCCCAGTTGGACTTACCCAGTTAACAAATGTTAATAAATAAATAAATGATAAATAAGTATTTGTAGTTCTTGGCATTCCTTTTTTATATGTGTACTGTCTCAAGAAATATTATAATCAATGATTACAAGTATATACTGGTGATCTTTAATGAACTGCACACTTGGAACCATAGTTTTCATTGTTATTTAGTCAAATGTAATTGTAGTACATAATGGAATCAGAGGGTTACAAATCCAGGGTTAGGTGCTATATTTTGGCATTCGGGGGGGGGGGGGGGGGGTTAAGACACTCAGTTTTGATTTATGTGTTCCATAATACCAAACAAAAAAAATATGAGTAGAATCCCACCCTTTACCTTCCCCTTGTGTAAGTATCCACTTGAAATTTGCTAATTTCATTAACAGTGGTCATAAAGGCCTTGATACTAATAACTGGCTTAGTATTATTTGATCTTTTTCTTTGATTCATATTTGAAGCATGGACGTGAAGGTGTGGGGGGGTCATTTTCATTTGTCTCCACTTCTACTCTTGCTACATTTCCTCAAGCTCATTGTAGGGGTTTATCTTCCCATTAGTCCTTTCTAAAAATGATGTTTTTTTTTCTGGAGGTTAGCCAGGTAAGCAGTACCTTCCACAGCAATGTGGCACAAACTGGAGGGTATAGGCACTTCACCTACAAAGACAAGTACAGCTTTTCACCTTCATTTAATTTATCTGCCAGAAAGAATAACTAAAAGTCTTCTGCCAGAGAAATGACACTAGTTTCCCTTTGCCCATTCAGTAGTTACTCTACTTGCTCTACTAGTAGCATTCTTCTTCTCTTTCTGTCTTTTTCTTTGTCTTGGCACAGAAGGAAGATACTTAAAAATATGTCAGCTTCACTCTTTCCCTTTTACTTCAGTCTGACATTCATCCCTGCCTCAGTTTCCATCCCTAGATCTATGTGTGTCTTTTTAACTGTGAGCCTATCCCTGTGAGTCTATGCATTAACCTCTTTTGTTATCTTAACTACAAGAGCCCTTTAGCAAGAATGTGTTTCACAGTTGTCTAACCCTTCTACTCAGAACTAAAGTTTGGTTCCTGTGAAAGTTTCCAGTGACAAACCATTTTTTCTTTGTTTGACACATGGTGTCTCTAACACTATGTCTGGTTGAGTACCTTCCATGCCAACACACACATTCACCATAACTCTTTGACCTGGAGAAAGGCTTGTCTAATTATTAAATCATGTTTTAAGTTAGGTTGCACAGCTAGTGGGTGTATTACTTATAGGTTCATAGGAGGTTATTAGGCTATTGGTCTCCTGAGGCCCTTATAAGCCTAGTCAAGAGTTTAACCCATGTTTAGACAAATCAGCACCCAATGCCCCTGTCCAGCAGGGACATGGGTGGAATTAATCTAGATGAGTTTGCATCTTGACTTGTGTTAGGAGGTATTCCTTTTTTACTATGTACACATATTGCCTAAATTTTCTGTTTGATAGAGGTTTTGTGCATTTAAACCTGTTATAATCTCACTACTGTAATCATGCTTCTTAAGTCAAATAAGCTTTACAATGTTTCCCTTACTGCCACGATGGTGCATTTAAATAGCTTATTAAAAGCACAGTGACAACAAGGAAATTATATGGCTGTACAAAACAAACAACAAAAAAAACATTATTATATCACACAGGTTAATTTTTATGTACCTGTGGGCTATTGTGAACAATTTTTAGAAGCAATATTTTACTCTGTGGCCCTTCTTAGAATGCACAAATAAAGTCAGTTCTGAATTTAACACTTTTGCTTGTTTGCAGGCAAAGAAGCATTCTTAAGTGAAGGCTTAATATTAGTCCTTGGAGTATGCAAGTCAGTCTCAGCTAATAACAAATGTTCTACTCAAATAATTAGTATTCAGAAGAATTATTGTCCTGGTCCACTTCAATAAACACATAACACCAAATGACATTTGAAGAGCTTTATTAAACTTCCATAAACATGATTGTTAATTATTAATTTCAACCAAAACACGACACAGGTGATAATAACATCCATGAAAGAAAATATAAAATAAATAACCATAAGGGCAGCGTAACCACTCACCCTTGAATAAGCCACATGTTCACTTATCTTTGCACTAACAAGGCAGCGTTACAGTGCTCACCTTCAATTTATTGAATTGCACCATCAACCAAATAAGCAGCTCTGCTTGCTTATTAACTTATCCAACAGAGCAACCACTCACTTTCCTTCCCAACTTATTGAATTGCAAATCCAACACCAGAGGGGTGACAGAAGAGGGCAAGCCTGCCCTCTTCTCCACCTTACCCAAACTGAAGTAACCACAATACCCACTAATAAAAAGGGGGAGGGTAGCAAGTTCATGCCAAAAATATGACTCCTACTTCAGTTACACTTGGCAAAACCCTTTAAGCCCCTCCATACCCTTACCTCATTTCCTCCTAAACATTACTCCATCGTATTTAATATTTATTCCCTTAATTCCTGCTACTCTATTTATCTAGCCCCACTAGAACATTTTCCAGGACAAAATGATCTGTTCCAAACCTCATTAGTAACTCTTAAGCACTTACTTTCTGAAGTTTCTAGGGAATGCTTTTTTAAATTCTACATCTAATATTTGAAAAATGTTTTCTTACATCATTTTCATGAGATTAATGCCATAATTTCACAATATGTAGTAAATCAGCCATTTATAACCTTACTGATTTATTCAGGCTGAATGTGTAATTATGAGTAGGAAAAAGAAGGGCAATATATATATATATATATATATATATATATATATATATATATATATATATATATCACCTTCTATGATCCTATATCTCTACATATCTATCTATATCTGTATATCTATATGAATATATATATATATATATATATATATATATATATATATATATATATATCACCTTCTATGATCCTATATCTCTACATATCTATCTATATCTGTATATCTATATGAATATTTATATATATATATATATATATATATATATATATATATATATATATATATATATATATATCACCTTCTATGATCCTATATCTCTACATATCTATCTATATCTGTATATCTATATGAATATTTATATGTATATTTAAAACAAAAATGTAAATGTGGGGTGGGGAATGAAACATTGGATCTAGGCAGTAATATGAGCTTATTTAGGTACACAATTGAAAAAAGGAAGGCCGGGACTATGCTAACAGTACAAGTTAGACAAGCGACGTATCAGCAGGCAGATCAACAGTAAGAGCTCCAAATGAACATCAGCTTTTACTTCATGCTGGAAAGGGGTCATGGGCTAAAGTGAGATGTGGATGTGTTTCTGTCAGCTGCATGATATTGCTATGCTCATTTTTTTCACTTAATCACAATTCAGTGATACATAGTTTTCTCATATTTTTCCTTGCTGCATTTTTGTCAGTATGTATGGATTTTAAACAATAGGTTGTTGTGGAGTCCAAAACTGAAGCTCCTCAAAGAAAGGATCACATTTTTATATTTTTTCTTTAACAATCATTCTTTATTTGAGTTGGAACAACCCTGAAATGAGAATTATAAGTAGGTGACTGTGTAAAAACACTTTTACTATTTTGCTTGAAGCACTGCAAGAAACTCACAAACAGTTAAGTATATGTGCTCAGATGATTTGGAGTACCCACGTTAGTGGTTTCATGCAGTTTCATCTGAGCAAATGTGGTGACAACTGTTGAACTTTGATTAGCCATACCAGACCTAATCTGGACAGATGAAGAAGTAACAAGTGAGAAGGTGAAAAAGGTGTAAGTATCTTTCAGGATGAATGTCACACGGTTAAGATGAATGTCTCCTAAATGCTCTTAAGGGCTTGACCTAAGTATTTAATCAGCATTTTGCAAATGTTATGTATATTAAATCAGATATAACACCTATTGATTCTAGAAAACTCAATCGTGACACATTAACAAAAGTAGGGGCATCACATATTTCACACAACTATAGCCCAATATGTCACAAATCAATAGCCTAGATGATGTGAGAAAGCATTCTAAGGGACATCTGGTGAGTTAACATGGTAAAAATGTATTGCAGGATATCAGTTTGTTTGATGATATTAATAAAATGTTATGACAGACAACCTGTCATTAAGAGTTTTATAATTAAAGTAATTAGAAAAACAAAAAGAGACCAATGGAACTGATCTTTCTAAACTTAAATCACGGACTCAGTCTATACTGTAGGAAGACAGTGATGGTGAAGATGGCAAGCAAGCTCAGGGATGAGAAGAGGGGTGGAATAATGTGAAGCAAAGAAGCAAAGCACTATGGTTAAGTGGGGAGACTGAAGAAGAGTGTGATGATTGTAAGGATGCTGAAGAAACAGTACACAGGCCTGTTGTATTTAATATATATATCTGTTGGGTATTGCATAGAAAATTGAGGAAAAGAATGAAGTGGGTTCCCTTATGATACCAAGATCATGGTAGTGATTAGGGCTGGGGAGCTGAATAGGAACATAAAGAAGCTTGGGATGGATAAATAAATGGCATGTCAGTGTTAATAAATAATAAATGCAAAGTGTTGGACATAGTCAACAACAATTCTGCTGTGGTAGCTTAAAAACTGGGGTGAATGTTTAGAGTTAGAGGAACAAAAGTGGATAAGGATCAGGGGGTGCTGATAAGAACCAAACTGAATGATCATGAGTAATTTATAGAAAGTAGCCCAAAATTCCATTATTATGCTTTGATGTATAAAAACGGATTTGAAGGGTAAAGAGATAGAGTCTGCTATTTATACATACACTAGATATAATAATTTGTGGGTTTATATATTTGCAACAATTTGGATGGTGATGGCAGATACGTTTAATGAAAATACATGATACTACCTCATCTTTATGGATTGTCTTATCTTGCTTTCATATCGCTGGTCATAATAAATAAAAGTAAAACTTACAGTCGGTGGCTAATTCTCTGTACTGCATACAATGTGACTCTCTCATACAACAATTTTGAGTTCAGATCAGTCAGCATATAGATTCAGAATATTAACTCTACAAAGCCAATATATATTTTTGTACTGTAGAAAGTTAGAATACTGTAAATCAGATGTGTCAAAAATGTGTGTAAAACAGCAACGTCATTGAGTCTCCGTTCTGCATGCACCAATTCCATCAAACCATCCCCTTTCTTGGTTAGATTATTGATAAACAAAGTCAATTGGCTTATTTCAGATCCTCCAGCTCCCTTATTGCTAGACGGATTAAGAAAAGCTGACATTAGAGTTGTCAAAGAAGACAAAGGTTGTGGTCTGGTATTCTTTGATTCAATGAATTATATTCATAGAATGGAAAGTATGTTAAATTTAGACACTTACACACAGGTTTCTTTAAATGAAGTGAACCAAGCATACAAGTGTATAAAAGTGTTTAGCAATGATCTATTCATTGAAGGTAGGTTAGACTTAATCTTATTTTATTATCTAACAATGCTTTCACCAAGAATTCCTATAATTTTCGGAATACTGGAAATTCATAAATCTTTAGCAAATCCACCTCTTTGTCCAACTGTGGACGGAAGAGACTCAATGATGTATTCATTAGCTAAATATGTGGATGGTCTGTTGAAAAAGTATGAGCAAAAGGAACCATTTATCTGCAAGGACTCTTGGTCCTTTTTAGAAGCCGTTAACAATTTGGCTTTTCAACCAGATTTCCATTTTGCCACAATAGATGTGAAAGATCTATATATGGTCATTCCCTGTGATGTGGGAATTGAATGGCTCAGTTTATTGTTGGCAAAAAGGGATGCACCTGCCTCTGAAATTGGCCTTATTGCAGAACTTTTGGACATAATTTTGTCCAACAATTTCTTTTTATTTAATGGCCAGTATTATTTACAAAATACAGGGGTGGTGATGGGGTCCCCAGTGGGTGGCAGTTTCACCAATTTAGTCATGGCTTTTTGGGAGGACCAATTTGTACATAGTATAACTAATAGCTATGAGGCTGAACTTTACTACTATACCAAATTTTTAGATGATTTTTTTTTTATTTTTAAGGGTGAATGGAACATCTTTGAGGAGTTTATGGTGTACTGTAATAACACAACAGACTTTTTAACATTTACCCATGTATTCCATACACAAAAAATATCTTTCCTGGACATTGAATTGAGGAAAGATAAGGTTAATAAATGCTATTTAGCCAAAATTCACCGTAAAGAAACCTACTCAAACTCCTTTCTTCATTATAGTTGTGCTCACCTGAAACATCAGAAAAGGTCCGTAGTAAAAGGACAACTGGTCAGGGCTGCAAGGATGGGCACTACAATTTTGGACTTTGAAGAAGAGTGCCAGTTTCTAGTATGGATGTTTTCGAGTAGGGGTACCCACCAGATTTATTAACTAATCTGGTAGTAGAAGTCCAAAATAAGAGGGAAAATGGTAATTTTAGAGCAATTTTAGGTACTGAGGACTCAATGCGAGGCATGGATGATCAAGGGCAACCTAAAGTAAGGGAGAATTCCCCGCCTTCTGATTATCTGCACACATTCATAACTATATTTAATACCGATGCTGAGGGCATTAAACGGATTCTACAGAAAAATTGAAGTATTTTTCTAGTAAATGAACAGCTTGGAAAATTGGGACAGGCGTCAAGTCTAGTGCATAAGGGGATACAAATTTGAACAGTTTGTTGGAATCACAACCACCTAAATTAGTATGTGCTCCTGGCATGTACAAATGCAAAACCTGTGGCTATTGTAGGTTCATGCAAACAGGGAACTGGTTTAATATCTCAGGTAATAACTTTACGAGTAAGGAGAGATTTAACTGTAATTCCACTAGAGTTGTTTATCTTGCTTCATGCCAGTCTTGCGTGGGTTTTTATATTGGAAAGACTGAGCGAAAATTAAGACAGAGAGTATATGAGCACAAATATAACATTAGGAAACCTAAGACGGAGAATGCACTGGTCAGGCATGTGAATAATAACCTGGGCCATTCTTTTACATTTAGAGTAATTGATCATGTGGATTTTCATATCAGGGGTGGCCCATTGGGATTAAAACTTGAAGTAAAGGAATTGATCTGGCAGCTAAGGACTAGGGCATATATGAGGCCAGAGATAAATAATGTATGCTCTTTGGCATGTGTCTTGAAATTAAAGAGTCTTAAAAGATGAAATAATGTTAGTACAAAATGAACCAGTAGGTGTATTAACATATATTTCTTAATATCTACCTGTTGTTTATCTCATATTTATGTAGCTACATTTAACTAAATTTTTCTTTACAGTAATATTTAGAAATATATACATATATTTGAATAAGTACGTTTAAATATTTAGTTTTATAATGTTTGGATTTATTAATTAACAATGTTTTATGTTTTTAAGGGGATGATACAATGGAACCAGCGCAATCATGTGGTGCTTGCTAGATCATGTGGCTATGAAGTGGCTTTTTAAAACTGTATTCAATGTATAATTGATTGTCTGAGGAAGTTAAGTACATGTTAACTTGACGAAAGCGCTAACAAAATTTTAAAGAAACTACCGGTGTCAGCCTTTTTTTTTTTACTTTTGAAATGTTCTGCATTTTGCCATTATCATTGCATTTCAGTAATTTTTTTACAACATTGCAAAAGTCACATAAAATGGCAAGCCTCCTCTATTAATAAGAAAAAATAGAAAAAAAATATTAATTTATCATTCATCTCAACAGCATATTAATAACATAATTTAAAACTGTACAAATAAAAGAGGTAGCGTATATAAAAAATGAAAATCCTGTCAAATCATTTGCTTCCAGTAACCATATGAAAGACAATCTCTCATGTGATTTTTACCAAAACGAAAGGTAAAAAAGTATTTTTTTGTCATGCAACATCTACTTCTGTATTAATAAATACACTATGGAGAAAGGATGTGACCTAAGGCCATCAGAACTGACTGGCTCTTATATTTTCTCAGCTGGAAGTACAGTATACTGTAAATTACCATTTCACGGGCATGAGGCTTGGCATGTCACAGGATCTTCCAGCTGAGAAGAACTGGTGTTTAACCTCAACTGAACTGTAACTATGTGAGAGAGTACACTAGTACACCAAAGCATCACAAGTGATTAATCAAAACAGCTGATGTCCACACCTCAGCTTTACTGACCTCAAATAAAGCAACATACTGCCATCATTAAATCACTTCAACACAAAAAAAGTCAGTTGTAGCTCAGTTATATTCCCAACAGCAAATTACAATTGCATATAAATTTCCATAAATGCATCAGCTCAAAAAGCTTGCCACCCACTGACAGCCAGTATGAAATATTTTCTTTTGTGTCCTTGACTTAGTCTTGCTGATGCAGAGACAATGGTGCTGTTATAAATAAACCATACGTTTTATTTTAACTGAAACCTGTTGAGACCTCTACAAGTGAAAAAAAGCTTTGACTGAAAAAAATGTACCTTATAAAACCTAAGAAAACACATTTTGCACTCAACATTTCCCACCAGACAGTGGTGGATATTGCAGTATGCATCCTCACTAAATATTTGTCATCACTGTCAGTAAACAACCCAAGTTTCAAAGTGCAGCTTGCCTTCAGTAAGGTACAAATAATAATACAGTAAGCAATAGTGACTGCATTTTTTACTAATAGAGGGGTTTAGGTGGGGCATGACTCATGCCACACCCTGAACCCTTTTTAGTTGTAAGAAAAGTCACAATTAGTGATTAAAGTAAGCAAAATAACCATCCATCCATGAACCTTTTTTCTCATTTTTTGCATAAAGGGTCAAGGTGTCACTTCTGCAGAGGCTATCATCTAGAGCAAATGTCCACACTACCAGGTGACTATCCTTGCCATGGTTGTTCTTTTATAACACACACACACACATACACACACACACACACACACACACACACACACACACACACACACACACACACACACACACACACAAACACACACATGCACACACTCATACCTATGGCCAGTTTAAGGATTGCAATCCACCTACTGCATGTCTTTGGAATGTAGAAGGAAACCAGTGCTCCTGGATGTAGCCCATATAAACACAACGGGTACATGCAGACACCACATCACCACATGAAAGGCATTCCAGCCAAGAATCAAGCAGGAGAACCACTTGCTATGAAGTGACAAAGTTGCTTCCTATACCACTGTGATGTCCAAACTAAGCAAAAGGACATTAACTCAAAAATGGCATTATTGAAAAATATTGTAGCACATGTAGTTTTGTTCACCTGTATTACTGCTCCCACAAATTATTTTTTTGGCAGATATTCCAAATCCTGTGTTAGCCAACACTCTAGATTCTAATAAAGCCAGATGGAAAGGATATAGAATCATACTCCACAGCAGTGAAAACAGAGGACAATAAAGCAGATCTCTGTGCTTTGTTGTGCAATGCCCTACCAGGACCTCTGGTACAGTGCAAACCAGAGAAGTAGGGCATGCACCACATTCGCAGTAGTTGAAGAAAGCAATGGATACCACACACAAAGATATATACCACTCCAGCCTCAACCACCTTAAAACTGTCCCCAGTAAGCACAATAACAATACATTCAAAAGAATACACCAGGTGTTCTGGGAAGCAAACAGATCAGCATTTATTTTTTTGCTACATAGCAAATTTCTGTTCAAGAAACTTTCATTCAGTCCAATCCTGGCAGTATATATCGGTGTAATACCAAGATTTATTGTTTTTATTTCATGTTTTTTAGAAAATGATTAGGGAAGTATCTTCTAATAAAAGAAGAACAATTTCTACAAAAGAATGCAGAATGAATAGATGGCAGTAAGCCTTCCTAAGCCTGACACATCACAGTTGGCACACAGCATGCAGTATAGACTGCAGGCACAGAGACAAATCACATCAGGCTCAGAGACAAATCACATCAGGCCCATTAGTCTAAGTAATTGCTTAAACATCTTTAAATAATGATACCCCATATGAATTCTTGCTTATTTATTTAACTGTTTAGTGCTTAAAGGCATAGGCTAAATTTAAGTAGAAATGCAAACAAAGCATTTGAGCACAAAGTCAATTTTAAAATTGTTTGCAGCAGGATTTACAAGACCCATTTAAAAATGGAACACTTGTACCTCTAAGAGATGTTTTTATGAAATTAATACTTGTGTACTGTTATGTTTTCATTGCTACACTTTCCTGCAAGCATTATCAATAGAGAATAGAGCACAGGAAATAAGGCACTTATAAGAAATTGTATTTACTGTAGGATTTCAATGGCTAGGCCAAACTGCAAGACTTCTTCAAAGTCCTCATTCTAGTGGTGCCAAGCTTCAATAATATTCCTCTGGAGGTAGCATCATTTTTCAGTCTAGCTCAGGAGGGAAAACAGACAGATTTGCTGGCTGGATGTACTGAATTAACATTTTTTAAATCTTACAGCAAATACTCCAGTTGTGATCCAACCCTCAATATGTTTGCTTCTTACTACAGATTTGTGGATATACAACATGGGTCTGAAACATTCACAGCAATATTAGAAACGATAAATGACTCAGTCATGTGCACCTTTTGATGGGACCCCTCTTGAAATGGAGATAACACTCTAAGTCAGCATTTTTATTTATTTATTTATTTATTTTACATTTTTTGACCGGGCTAGTCTAGCTGGATATATGTCCATTTTCAGTAGAGGCCCGGGGAGAAAAGCTCCACACAATACAAATCAAATTCACATTTACAGAAGTACATATTTAGAATGCAAATACATTATATTGTAAAGATAAGAGAAGTAAATAAGAGGTTGCAAATTTATAAAGTACATAAAGAAGGTCACATATATTTGAAAAAACTTAGTAGAGTTAATAAGAAGTTATATTTAATTAACATGGAACATCTACTATGCATATATTATGTTCTTATGATACTACCCTCCTGCAGGTATATTTACATCCTGATAAATCTTATTTTTTGTACATTTATTTTTATTTAATTTCTTACATAAGAGCCCACATTGAATCTGGTGCTGAGGTGAAAGTTCTGGTGTGGTTCAGAAGAAGCTCCTTGTGGCAATCTGTGAGAAATGGTCATGCAAAGTGCAGTTCATACACAGTCATTTTGCTAAGCTTTTAGACTTCCCCAAATGTGTTAATGTCATACACTGTAATGGTTGCCATGCTCCTCTGAAAATAAAGAGTGATATGACAGACAAAAGAATAACTCCTTAGGTGGGCCACTTCCAAGAAACATACCTTGATCCTTGGAGAAATAATAGTGCAAGGCTACTACCTTAAGAGGAACAATGAAGATTACCTACAAAACATCACAAACAGCTCTACTGCTAGCTGAAGGACATTATATTCTGCCACCATGTATGGTATATTAAAAATTCATAAGTCATACCTATACCATCCTTGTATATCCTTATCGTTTGTTTTTGGGTGTAGAACTGCTAATCTTCTTACTGCTGGAGAAAGATCAATCATTTATTTTACATGCCTAACCCTAAGTATATTACAATAAAGTAAAAATAATGGCAAACCAGTAGAAGATGGACCATAAAGCAACAGCTATTAATATGTGAAACAAACTGAGTCATGAATAAAAAAGGTAGTCTGGAATGCAGTAAAAACAATTTTGTGGTATAAATAAGTATTCTAGTCAGGACTATATTAAAAAGAAAAGAATATATATGATTTAAATAAGTCTGAAAGGACTATTTGAAGAAAGTGGCATTGTAGCTAAACTCTAGCTGTATAAGAAAGAGAATTCACAGGATTGGAACCTGACTGACAATGAAACAGTGGACAATTTTCCAGTCAGAACCTGAGAAGACTAGCAGGACCCATCAGAGAAGCAAAGGGCATAATCTAGCTGATGTTGTACCAATATATTCTTTGGGTATATTAGACCCATAGTAATATTTTGTGTAGGAATTTCAAGGAAACCTACAAAAAGATCTGACTCTACAACATGGGAATGATGTCACTGAAAATTAACATATGAGATAAGAAGGTAGACATAGTGATACGCTGAATGAGTCCCATAAGAACATTGTAATGGAATTCAGTGCACAGACACTTGAAGAATGGTCATTCAGCTGCAAATCGTGCTGTGCATTGGTGATGTTCCTCAAGGAAAGACACAGGGGGGGCGTGGGGGGCGTGGCCAAGGATGAACACTAGATAGCAGCAGATTTCTTCAGCTCCACCAATTTCATTACACTGACAGGAATTAATTACTTAAAAAATTAATTTTTGAAGTAATTTTCTTTCTAAATATGTTTGTTTTATATAGTTCTTGAACTATATCTAAAAAAGAAAGGAAATCTTAACAATATTCCTGTCAGAAATCACTTTGGAAATTTTCCTGTCAGTTTATCAGTCTGAAATGAGTTCCAGTAAGACAAATTCTCAAGACTCCAGCATCAAGAAAGAACGTCAGTCTCTGATAATTATAATCCAGCAACTTACTGCTAAGATGGATAAAATGGATACTAAAATAGACACCTTCATAGAAAAAACTACAAAACAAATAGACATGTTACATATAGACCTGCAACAACAGAAGATCCAGATGACAGGCATAGAAGAAGCTGTGAATGACATGGAAAATAGAATACAAGAAGAGGAAATCAACATTGAGTTTCTGCTGAAACGAAATACACATTTACAAACAAAGCTGGATGACCTGGAAAATAGATCTAGGCGCAATAACATTAGGATTTTTGGACTGCCAGAAAATATTGAAGGTAACAATATTACTTCTTTTTTAACAACATGGCTCCCTAAAACTTTAGACTTACCAGAAGCATTCTCTTTTGGTATCGAAAGAGCACATAGATCTATAGCTAATACTAACTCTAACAAAAACTATCCTAGATCAGTTATAGTTAGATTTCTATCATCTTTTGATAAAGAGATGGTTCTTAAATCTGCTTGGGCTAAAGCTCCTGTTAAGATTAATGAGACAACTGTGCGTTTTGACAATAACTATTCTTCCATGGTAATAGCTAAAAGAAAATTTTTTCTGCCACTAATAAGGGAGCTTAAAAAGCACAGTTTAAAACATACCTTCTGTTTCCTGCCAAGCTTAAAATCTTCCTTCCTGATGGTCCTAAAATTTTCGATGACTTAGACTCTGCCTTACTGTTTATCAAAAAAAATAAGATTTTGGATAAAATAGAAGAAATGGAATGGGCTAGTCCTTCATTAAAGAGACTGGCAACTGAAACTTCGTGGAAGACTTCAGAGAAGAAGAAAAGACTAAAAAACAAATGATCTGTTCTATGTTTTTTTTTCTCTCATCATTTTATTTCATTATTAATCTTTTTAAATATAGTTCCTGCATTTCCAAGAAGCAACAAATATTTTGAAAATATTTAATCAAAGTTATTCTCTGTGTGCAAAGAAATGTTTTGTTTCATAACTAGTCAAAATATCTGGAGATTTAATGGCAAGTTGTGATTCAACTTGTTTCTCTTTCTGAAAAGGAGAAGTAAGGTCAGTAATTTGTTACATTTTTTTCTTTATCTTTTTTTTTTCTCCTTTTCTTCTTTTCTTTGTTTAAAAAATTACGTTCTATTTAGATTATGTAGTGGGTAAAGGGTGGGGAGGGCAGGAGAGAAGAGTAATGAAAATATGATTAATAGAATAATAACACATTTATTCCTTGTAAAAGTTTATATGTTCTTCAAATGCTATTCCTAATTATACTTTCTTGATTACACTGCTTATGCTTGTTTGTAAATAATCTGTCATGCTTTAACTAATAATAATTAGAACTAAATAATAGTAAATAATATGTTTTATTTTTAACTCTATTAATATAAACAGTAAGTAATATTCCATTGTATATACTTCTTATAGCTTTCTCTTACATTTTTTATTTCTGCCTTACACCCTTTTACTTTCTACTCTCTTTTTCTTTTCTTTATTAATATATAGAAATGCTTTTGATCATATAGACACAGTAAATAATAATATTTGCATAAAAATTGAGTTGGGACAAAAATATTGAGTTTTATTACTTATTAATAATTTTGGGCTTAATTTCACTTACATAGAGGCTGTAATAACCTGTAAAATACATTGTGAAGGTTTTGTCATGTTTAGATGCATTTACACTGCTAAATGAATGTTTGTCACTAGTTTTTAATAGGTTTCCCGCCAAAATGTTAAGAGAGACAATCTGGGATGTGGGCTGTCTCATGCACAGTGTCCATGAGCTACTTCAAAAGCTTCAACTCTCAGAATTCTCACAGAGAAGCTGAAAGCAGCTAGTCTCACCTTTGACCTAGATATCACACTGACACATCACAGATTCAGCAATGATACTCTACCAGGAAATAGAAATGATACAAATGCGACTATGTGAAGGAAAATGAACTCTTTAACATCTAAATGTGAGTTATTTTATATAATTACTTAAATATCTATGTTATAATTCATAAAATATGTCAGTTATAATGAGTTTAAATGATACAGTTTCTTGTAGTAAGTAAATGTCTTATTTTAGAAGGCATAGAAAATGAAACATTTATTCAAGTGTTTTCGAAAATCTACTTAACAGCAGCTTAATAATCTGTGTTAAAAACTTATGTTCCAAACATATACATTACTATAACTCATTTAATTCATCTGATTGACAAGCATAAATAATTTTATAACTCTATACTGGAAGAAATTGTCATGTGATATATTTTAAAGCAGTAGTATAGCATGGTTGTTAAATCTGGTTACTAAAATGTGTTTGCTGTGCATTATTTTGTATAAAGCAGACAGATTTATTGTAGGGACAGCAAGTAAGATGGTGCTCAGTAAGGACACAACTCAGTGAGATCATATATATATATATATATATATATATATATATGTGTGTGTGTGTGTGTGTGTTTGTGTGTGTGTGTGTATGTGTGTGTATGTGTGTATGTGTGTGTGTGTGTGTGTATGCATATGTATATATATATATATGTATATGTGTATGTGTGTGTGTGTGTGTGTGTGTGTGTGTGTGTGTGTATGTATGTATATATATATATATATATGTGTGTGTGTGTGTGTGTGTGTGTGTGTGTGTGTGTGTGTGTGTGTATGTGTGTGTGTGTGTATGTGTGTATGTGTGTATATATATATATATATATATATATATATATATATATATATGTGTGTGTGTGTGTGTGTGTGTATATATATATATATATATATATATGTATATATGTGTGTGTCTGTGTGTGTGAGTGTGTGTGTGTATGTATATATGTATATAAGTGTTTCTGAGAATCTGCATAACAATTTCTATGAATACAATATTTTATTCTATTGACAATAATGAGTTTGAGTAAATGCTCATATACAAGCAATTCAAGGTTTTTTTTGGAAGCTGTTAATTGCATTTACATGACAGAAAATAGATGCATCTTAATATATGTAATGTCTGAATCATATTAGCCAAAGTTTTTGATTTAAATGAATGTTAGAACTTATTTTTCTCTCCTCTTGATTTCTAACATCAAGATTATTTGAATGCTATTTGAATACAAGTGTTTTATATTACATGGATGTATATAGTAGTATGAACAGTTTTTTAAAAAAAATGTTTATTTTAGTTTATATGATGCTGTTTTACCAAATGTGTAGTCTTGTCTTGCTAGATAATTGAATTGAAAACTGTTAACCTCAGTTAAATATAACTAGTATTAAATTGATAAGGTGGTAGCTGAGGTACTGCTGCTTAGGGTAGGGGGTTAACTTGAGTGGTAAATATTACTCTAAGTTGGAGTTTATAACTCCAGGCTGGATGCAAGGTTTAATCCTTACATTATTTTCACTTGTTCATTGTTATTTGTATATAGTTTTGACATCCACAATATATTTTGTACATTCATTGTCACTACAAACAAAATTGAATCTTATACGAAATCCCATAAGAGATTCAATAAATACAGCTATATTTAAATGTACATCTAAAGGAGGAGATGTAACATTACTTATCTTGTTATTTGTTATTTTGATCATAAGATTCTTAAGTTTTAAAAATGCCAAATGACATCTTTAAAAGGAATTTCTTTAAACATTAATGGATTGAATAATCCATGTAAAAGGGCAAGCCTAATAAGATACATTAATTTACATAAGGCCAACTTAGTCTTCCTGCAAGAAACCCATCTCTTGAAAAAAGATATTGATAAACTAGCCACAAACAAATATACAGTATTGGTTAGTTCAGAGCACACTCAGAAAAAGAGGAGTGGCTATTTTATGGAATAAAAGTATGCCCATTCCTAAAACCATTAAGTCTTATCAGGATGACAAAGGAATGTTTTGTATGGTTACAATACAAATTAATGGGAAGACTTACACTTTAATTAATGCATATTGGATACCTGGAATTGGTATTAATACAGTGAAACATCATCTTGATAAGATCATATCATTCTCTATAAGAGATATTATTTTAGCTGGTGACTTTAATTGTATACTACATGAAAGTGATACTACCACTATAGGAAAAGAAGAATTACATCTAATGCAAAACATTTAAATGATTTTGCTAATTCTTATCATTTGAATGATATTAATAATCAGATAGATTCAAAATCATTACCATACACCTTTTTTTCTAACAGATACAAAACTTATTCAAAAATAGATAGGCCCCGGGATTCATGAACCTTGCGCCAGGCGCCAGCATAGCGTCGGCGTTATAACGCCAAATATGGCTGCTTAGCGATTCAGGTATGAATGAATTCCACGTGCACTACCGGCGTGCGCCGGACCGTCCCCGCCCCCGGCGTAGGTATGCAAAACACACTGTGTGTGGTATTGCACCATGCAAATGAGGGCAAATAGCGATCCACGAAGTGGCGCAGGCGTAGCGTAAGCACGGCAATGTAAACCAAAAAGCGGTTTACATTTACCCAAACATACCGGAGGAGTAACGGAAGGCTGTCAAAGTCAGGTATCATATAGGTGCAATATGCCAATGTGGAAAGGCACCGAGAATGTCCAAAGAAAATATGCACAAAATGTAAAAATGACATAAATGGCACGTATGTAGAAAGAACAGCAGACCCCGGGATATGTGCACAGAAGTTGCAAAGCAATGAAATAATATGACAATGTCCTAAAAGAGCAGTAGAACACAAATCAGCTGCACAGCCACCACACACCATAGTATGTATGTAAAGCTGCAACCCCAGCGCAATGGTTGTCAAGGAGTGGTGGCGGTGTCCGCGCCGTAACCATGTATTAGTAGTCAATTCCATGCAAATGAGGCAGATAATAGTGAATCGCAAAAACGGAGCCGGCGTAAGGGGA
>NC_056734.1:302056672-302115438 GCF_019279795.1 Protopterus annectens
AGTTTTTTATTAAGACTCTACCAAACATGCTTTGGATAGTACATCTCCTATATTACCTTTATACTGATTCCTACTATTACATGTTATATTTATTTTAGCAGTGTGTTCTTGTAAAGCAGGCATGGCTTAGTGGTAGGTCATACAGACTAATGTTACCAAAGTCCTGGGTTCGAGACTGACAGTGGGAATTTATTTTTCTTAGTAAACTTTCGAACTGAGTACAGGACCTGTCAATCAAAGTGCCATAAAGGCACTTTTAAGCACTTTAAACCAGGTCTGCGCGGAGCTCACGCATGCGCACTGGCGGTGAGCTCCGCTAACACAAGCGCACACCCGCGCTATTTTCTTTGAAAGAAAAGAAAAGGGGTGACAGGAAAGTGGTGAAAAGGGGTCACAAAGAGGGTAAGACAGTAGGGAAAGAAGCGTGGGATTTGCAGGAAGGGTGTAGGTAAGGCCCATAGATGCCCATGTCTTTTGCAGCAACAGCTGTATATTTCTATGTATTTTGGTGAGACATTTGAAACCTTCCACCTCTGAGAGAGGTGTCAGGACAACATTAATATTTGTTGTACAGCCAATTGTAATTAACAGTTTAGATGTCCAGCGGACATGTCTGCGACATGGACAGCTATGTATGGGGCGTAATTTTTTTGTGGGACAGAGTGCCCTTTTTTTTTTTTTTACAGGTGAGAGTGGTATGACAGGTGAAGGAAGTCAGTAAAGCTGGGGAGGTAGGTTGGGTAGGTTAACAGACAAGACAGACAAGACGCATACAGGGACGGTGTATGACACACGTGGGGGGGTTACACAATTGACGGGGACGGAGGTTGGGATATCCGAGATGCACGAGCCCACAGATGGCAACAGTGGAACTGATATCCCCACCCATAGGCAGTTGCCACTGTTCCTTCACAGCCCAGGACGGGGCTGTGCTGGGGCTGTAGGCGGGCAACGGCCGGGGCCGTTAGCTGTGCCACATGAGCCTCGAGCTGGCGTGGGGTCCAAGAACAGTGTCTTGGATCTCCCTCGCACCACAGACCGGACACCGCGGAGGGTGAGTGGGCGAACCCCTCCGGCCACACTTGCAGAGGGGACGGGCCCCATCCCCTGCAGCGCTTCCCCCCGCAGGCGGCACAGGCCCACCCCCGGGGGGTCCGGCCTGGGCACTAGTGCCAGGTGCAGTCACCAGCTGAGGTGGGAGAGGTGGGTCCGCTGGGACCTGCCTTCCCAAGCGTTCTAGGTTTGTGAGTAGTTATGTTAGTTTGGGTTAGTGGCATTTTATTCCATTCAGATTAGTTGTAACAGCATGCATTGGTATTCCCATCAAACAAACACCCAGATATGGACACCATTGAACAAGGGCATATCAATATCACATGCATTATTTGAACAGCAAAACACAGTCAAACGACATGCAGGGTTGATTAATGGCAACAGGCCATCGTATTTGCAGGTATGAACAGGGCACATGCACGAACAGACATGCATATATGTTTGGAACGGACAAATGTCCATGATTAATGAAATGTTCACATACCATTATTTAGTGGATGTTGTTATATGGAATTACAGGGTTGGGTGGGGATAGAAAGTGATGACACATTCATATGTTAAACATTAATTCACATTTATCATAGATACACAATTAAGTTGAGGCTGATGTTTCAAAATAATCTTTATTTGACTGTCATGCTACACCTGTTACACATACATCACTATCCTACTTATTTTGAATTTGATCAGATACATCATCCTGCTACACTTTGTTGACAGGACAGGGGACACCTATGGCTGTTTAGTCTGTCAGATAATCATTCATTCTATCTGCAAATTGTTTACTGTTATCACCATATACAGATTTTGAGCTAGACATTCAGATTCAGACACACTGAAATCAGTTTGGGATGTTAATTTGTACTTCCCACATGCATTTAGTTCTGTAAAAACACACTGAGGCTTATATATTCAGGGGTTATTACTACTTTATTTATTCATACATGAGCATTTCTGTCACTCTCATACATTCTGCAACTTCACAGTTCAGGTTGGTACTTCTAGGCTTTGTTCACATATTAGACCTGTGGTGATTCAAACACTTTCCAACAGCCTCACTTCTGTCATGATTCAGCATTTCAACAGGGGATATATCTCACATGTGACTACCTCAGATTCTGAAGCTGTACTCTTGAGACTATACTGCAGGTTACAGTATATTTAATTAATGATGGGACATCTGTATTACAGCACTGTTTAATTCTATCAATTATATTTCCAGTTACACTTGCATACTGATGAACTTGTTGCAGCCATACCTGCAGACGTTCAATTCCTGCTTGCACATTATATTACTTTTAATCAATACACTGCACTGTTCTGATACATGGTACATAATAATATTTATTTACAAGTACTGGGTGGGGTTACTAACCTGCATGGTGGCGCAGCACCAGCCTTCTGGCGTGCATCTCAACATTCGCAGAGCGGACACCTGCAGCTGTAATACAAAGGGAATAATATTGGACTACACATCTCCATGGTATCAGCTGGTTGAAATCCTTACATACATGGGTAAAATGTGACTTACTCAGTAGTGGGGCGTTGGGCATTTGCCGGGCCTCCTGGATCCAACGGTTCAATTGGTCCTGCTTGCATCTCTTCAGGTCCGCATGGTGGTGACGGACCTGCTCACCAGTGCGTGGAATGCCAGTAGCACTGGTCAGCTCACGAGCCAACTGGTCCCACGCCTCAGCCCTATATACTCCCCATGAGACCTGGCCCTGCATGAGTTGGGCCTCGTGATTATGGACAAGGAGCCAGACCATGTATCTGGACTCCTCAACGCCCCAACGCTGTGCTCAAAAGCAACGTCCCTCACCTACTCCACTCATGCTGACTGCAAGTCTGTTCTACAATCAGTTATGCTGTGTATTCCCGCCTATGGGGCTTATATATGCCGCTTTTCCCGCACATTTATCTGATTGGCCGTTTTGGAATTGTATCTACTTCACTGAAAATGCTTTCTCATGCTCCATTCTGGGTTTTATCCCATATATATGCTATTTCTGCTTTTCTAGGTATTGCTGTCATGGCTTGGTGGTTTAGTTCCTTGACTCTAGTGCATGGTATCCTGTGTTCGAATCTGGCAACTGCTTTTTGCTTTTCCTGACAGAAATGAGTTGAAGACCTGTCAATCAAACATGCCAAAAGCACTTTTAAGCACTTTAAACCTGTTCTGCTCGTTTGCGGAGGTAACGATGCGCACTGGCAGTTAGCCTGTGGGAGCGGCGCAAACGGTGTGCGCTGGGATAAATCTTAATTGGCTAGTGACACACATGTTCAGCTAATTGCACACAGTTTCAGCCTGTTTACCCGCTGCTTGGCAACGGGCACGCAGTTTGCAGCTTTTAAACACTACTCAGCTACGGGCACTCTGTCTCACGGCAGCTTAGCTATCAGTACATTTCTGACTATTTTTATTCTTGTGTTACTTCAAAATATATGCTCTATTTCATTCCATTTTACAAAAGGGAATACATTTACATTTGTACAATACTGTCTGGGGGCTTTTTAGTGCTTATTTACAAAAAAAAAAAGGTTGTTGTAGGGGCTCGAACCCTGCCTGCCTACTCATAGGGCGGGTACTCTACCACTAAGCTATTATTTCTTGGCTTACTTTGCATATTTAGTTCTTATATCCTTTTCCACTGTCTGCTAACTGTGATTGCGCTAGTAGCACACCCGCGCACACAGTAGCAAACATTTACGGGGTTTAACAAAAAAAAAAAAGGTTTTCATTTACTTTTATGACATCTCTTCACTTTATACACTGATGGCCAGTCGGGGCATGTGTTGTATAGTGTGTTTATTCACATTTTCATGGCCTTTCTCGTGGCTGTTTACTTTCAGCCATTCTAGTTTTCCGGGGGCGTGTCCACTTGCAGAGCTTAGCCTACAGACACGCCCCCTACTCTCTTACACGGACCGTGTAAGAGTTACTAGTGTGATTCAGCATGCCTCATGCACCTCATGCATATGCATGACATGCTGACATCACACAGTTTAACTGCAGCCTCCGTGTAAGAGTTATAACTCTTACACGGAGGCTTCCTGAATCTGGCCCAATGCGTTGGCACAACATATTGTTATTAGGGTCTATATTATATCATCGAATGCTTAAAAAAGCGACCGCTGATTGATCGACCTAATTTAATTGAAAGCTTACAATCTTGAACTGTCAGATCAGCGATTTTTTTCCCAGGGAAAAAAAATCACTGATCCAAAACACATACACACAACACAAGCACACCAAACAAACAGAAATCCACACACATACTCCTAACATCTGATACCAAACCCTACACTAAACTATGTACACACCACTAACTACCCACATACCTTAACCCAAACCCTAACCCTAAGGTCCATCAATATCGCACACTCACCTCACCCGCTCCCTAACCCTAACTCACTTAAATCCGCCCTAACCCTCATGTCCACTCAATCGCACACACACCTAACCCGAGCCTTAACCCTAACTCACCTAAATCACCCTAACAGTCACATCCACACAATCGCACACTTAACTGAATCCGACTGGTAACTTTCCACCATAACGCTGAAAATACTGAAGCAACAGAAACAGACAACCAAATTCTTTCCCTATGAAAAAATTCGAGTTTCTGCTGCTTCGATATTTTGCAGTTTCGTGAAAATAAGTTCGATCAATCAGCATTCGCTTTTCTAAGCATTCGAGGATATAATATAGACCCTGTTATTAATAAAAATTACAAGTTTCTATTTAAAGTCATTGATAGAGCTTTCTCTGGTCCACGCAAAGGGGACATTGAGACTTTGACAGAGCTGAAAGAAACAAAATGGATTATTAACCTGAGAGCAGATCAACCCCCTGGTTTAAATAGCATAGTCCCCCTTAAACCTGTTTTAAAGAACAGAAGATGTAAAGTGTAGTTAATCCACTATTGGATATCTTCAAGGGACAGTTTTGAGCTTTTTTATTTTTCATTTTATTTTCAAGTCGAAGTTTTATTGTTATTAAAGGACTACATTTTTATTGGAACACTTGTGGATTTCGTTGATTGGCCATCCTTGGGCGGATTTTCTGTCTTTTTTCTGGCAATGTTGATGTAGACCTAGGTACAGTCCACTGGTCAAGGGTCACATGGTGTTGTACTAATATATGTTCTACCACATGTATGGATGTGTGCTGCTGGTCCAAGGACATGGTGATGTCTGAGGGCTACATCCTAGAATGCGGCTTTTGACACTGTGATCTGCACCTGACACATCTGTGATGCCATTTCAGGGTGTACTGGTCAGTACATGTGAGCGGCCTTCATGTATGTGGGGACACCCCCACCTGGAGCGGTCCATACCAGTGTTATGGCCCACATGTCTGTATCCGAGGTATATGGTGGTAGTGCTATTATGCACAACTAAGCCTTCAGCCAGGTGTTCCTCACTGCACAGATGTCAGTATTCCCCATTGTTGGATCTACATTGGGCAGCTGTGATTATGACCGCTACATATCTAGCACTGTTTAGCATACACATACAATGCAGTTGTCCTCTAGGTGTCAGGGTGTTAACCTGGTCTCAGGACATTCGTCTATGAATGGCACTATATGGGTGAAGTAGGCACTCCTGGCAGGACATCACCACGGGTGGTATTAGTGTGCCAGGTTTAGATTGGTACATCTAAGGTGACGGGCAGCAGCAGACGTTGTGTAGAAGACCGGTGTCAGATATATGTAGTGCAGCGTTCCTGCTAACAATGACAACTATCGACACCGGAGTCCATTACAATGTGTTGTTCACATCTAACTGTAATAGCATGGCCACTGTGCCCTTCCGAGTTTAGAATAAGAGTACATACAAAACAGCCCTGTGCTACTAACTGTGTGAGCATGCCCGGTATAACATTGTGTAGCTGGACACATAGTGCATTCCAAACGGCCATGTGCTACTAAGTGTATGAGCATGCCCAGTGACACCTTGTGTCGCTTATGTGCCTCTATGTGTATGGGCATGGCCATTGTAACCCTGTATAGCGATAGTAGTCATCCAGTCAACAGATGGCCATACCCCACTTCAGCATGGCTTCCTACATTGAACACACTGGTTCACAGGTATGTACATCGTAATTGCCAGCATCCATGTCGATGTCCGCATTCCTAGAAGGTCATATTGTCAGTCTTGAAAGGTGTAGTGTCTGTGGCGTGGCTCGTATCTATGTAGTATTGTAATAGTGGTCCATAGATAGGCAGTTGTCCTGATCACACCACTGGCGTGTGTTTGTCTCCGTCTGCCTGGAAACAGAAATATGCTTTTAGACTGCTCACACTCCATACAATTCCTATCGCTGACTTTTCCATTGCTGATGATGTCACCCACCTAGAAGTACACCTCTGGGAGTGCTGTGGCCCATTAATCTCGACAGCGCATTCCGTAACTGCGTAATGCTGTAGTGTGATAAGATAGTTAGGTCTGTGTTCTAATCCCAGCTATGTCAACTGTGTGTGTGTGTGTGTGTGTGTGTCTCTGTCTGCCTGGGGACAGAATAATGCTTTTAGACTGCTCACACTCCATACAATTCCTATCACCGACTTTTCCATTGCTGATGATGTCACCCACCTAGAAGTACACCTCTGGGAGTGTTGTATTCCAGTAATCTCAGTAGCGTGTTCTGCAACTACATAATGCTGTAGGGTGATAAGGTAGTTAGGTCTGTGTTCTAATCCCAGCCATGCTAACTGCGTGTGTGTACGCGTCTGCCTGGGGACAGAATAATGCTTTTAGACTGCTCACACTCCATACAATCCCTATCACTGACTTTTCCATTGCTGATGATGTCTCCCACCTAGAAGTACACTTCTGGGAGTGTTGTGTCACAGTAACCTCGGTAGCGCATTCTGTAACTGTGTAATGCTGTAGTGTGATAGAATAGACAGGTAGGTGATCTAATCCAAGGCCTGACAGGTGTGTGTGTTTGGCAGTCATATCCTATGTGCTGGTGTCTGTGAGTGGTTAGCTCCAGGATGTGTTGAGAAGCGTGTTTTGTTGTTTTCCTATATAGTGGCCATAAATGTCACAATGGGGCAAGAGACTGGGTTGGCAAGACATACACATAACATTCGGCAATAGGTGTGGTGAGTAATGCCAGCAGCCCTAATCTTACCCTTAATACAGTCTGAACCTGTGTGATGCACAGAAACACACTTGCCTTGATATTAACACCAGTACATAATGCAGGAGGCGCATGTGGTTTCCTTTTCATTCTTGTCTAATGCTTTGGCATTACGTGGTCCTCTATTGAGATATATATTCTATATCTACGTATGTGTGTGTGTGTGTGTATATGTATATGTGTGTATATGTATATATATATATATATATATCTATCTATATATATATATATATATATATATATATATATATATATATATATATATATATATATATATATGTAGATATATAGACATTAGCACACATAAATCTACATGATGGAATACATGTCCTATACTGTCGAATGCCTGTGCTGGATGATCTGTACATGATAACCTCAAAAGTATGTATTTCTGCCATGGCTTAGTGGTAAACACATCGTCTGTGGTGTGGAGGGTCCCGGGTTTGAACCGTACAGAGACCGGCTGTTTTGTTGCTGGGAAGAACAAGGGACATCGAATACGGTGATAGTAAGGCACTTTTAACCAGTTGTGTGCGGATCTGCTCGACAGTAAGCAGTGGTTATTTTTGTGGAGGCTCGGTATGGGTCATGTAACTATGCATTAGAAGACAATACTATTCAAACGAGGTGGAAAATAGTGAATCCCCTTTATCCCTAGGGTGTGATGCAGATCTCAAGAGTGTATGTGTATAGATAGCCAGGTGCAGGACTCGAATATAGGTGAAAGCATGGGGGGGGTGTCATGCTTACTGTACGTACACTGGAGCCCTGTGCCTCGGGATTGCTCCTGGCTTAGCACGCCTAAGCTAGGGGCGTGTCTATACCTGCCTAGTGCAATTGGGAGGGACAACAGCAGTAGGAGAGTAGTCAAGGTGAACAAGCTGGGCAAACAGGTGATAATTATCACAATCAGCAGATTACAGGCCCAGCCGGGCCCAGAACACTACAATAAAGTGAGCAAGTACCCTACCCTCGGGTTTTTCCATGCTCTACACCATTGGTGTATACATGCGGGGAAATTTTACAAAACAATCCAACAGAATGATAAGGGCTGCAGCAGGCAACATAGACCAACATGTGCAGGAGGCTGAGGGTGGTGAGGATGTGAATGCTGCCAAAGAACCCTCAGTGAGGAGACAGAGAAGATTGTACAGACCCATGGTAACCTACCAGGAGCTACATGAGCTGGAGATAGTGGAGTGCTATGTGATGGACAGAGACCTCCTACAGTAGATCATTGAGCTGTGCTGGCCACACCTGACACATCGAACAGGCCGAGGGAAACTCATCCCAGTGGATACCAAGGTGTGTGTAGGCCTAGGTATACTAGCCACAGGTTCCTCCCAAAGCACAACTGGGGATATCATGGGGATATCACAGGCATCTGCATCCAGAGTATTCCACCAGTTCCTGGATGCCATGTCACCACCTGCCAGTGAGCACGTACATTTCCTCAACACACGTGAGGTGTTGACCAGCAATATGCGTCTTTTCCACCAAATGGCAGACTACCCTGGGGTAGTGGGTGCTATAGCCTGCACGCACGTACGCATCAAAGCACCACCCGGTGAGCAGGGTAGAGCTTAGATTAACCGCAGGGGCATCCCCTTTATCAACCTTACAATATTCACCAGCTACATGCACCCAAATTGTTATGGTATGTGCTATGCTACACAATATGATCCTGCGGAAACAGCTGCAGCAGGAACAGCATGGGGCAGGGCCACACAGCCCCCCACCAATGCCAAGGCCTGTACAGGCACACAGTGACTCAGTGGAGGAACAACCTGAGCCGGACCCAGTAGGCAGAAGGAGGCGTGTGCCCAGTATGACCTGGCCTTGGCAAAGAGGCAACGCATAGCATATGCACTGACACAGTAGGTACCCAGGGAATGTCACCCTCTCTGACTCGCACAGACAGTAAAAGGGATGCCAAACATGACACTACCTGTGCTCAGCTATGTATAGGAAGTGCACTGTGTGTGTTCGACATAGGCAGCCCTCCAGCACCATCCTCAGATCTGGCACACCCTCAAGGTAAGTCACTCAACCTACCAAATGGCAGTTGTATTAAAACGTGTTGTTACCTGTAGCTATGGTATGGATGTGAGCATGCAAGGGAATTTGGTGGCCGAATGTTAAAGCAGCGGACAGTAGATGTCCATAGTGGCACCATGACATCTGTAGCACATACTGGGGTCACCATAGTAGCCAGTAGTATACAGGGTATCATAACCCAATGCGGGTAATGGGCTGAGCATCATGTGTGTCCATACAGCCCACACAAGTCTCAACCAGCCGGACAGGTGTAGATAAACACAGACAAATGCTGTACTATGGCCTCTGAATATGCCCAATGGATGACCACCCCCCAACAGACCCACACAGACAGACTACAGCAGACCAGGCAGTTGGATGTAGGTTGTGAAGGCTAGGATGTCTGAAACTAATATGTTAGTAATTAAAGCTAAGATCTGGAGTACACTGGTATGCCTCTAGCCAGCACAATACGTAGGTCTACACACTGAAATGGAGTACCTGACATACCAGTACAGAAGTAGCAAAAGTGTAACAGTGACAGCTGTGCCCCCTTCCAACGTACACATGTAACAGTCAGGTGTGCCCCCCGGTGCTGTGTGGGAATGTGGATACAGTCGGATGCCCCCCCCCCACGCTGTGCAGAAATGTAGCAACAGTCAATGCCACATGACCGATGGATACCCTGCAGACACAGCATGCTACCTGTCATTGTACAATGCAGAGGTCGGCACCACAGTACTGACTACCTGGACATGTAACACATGAGATACAGTTGACCATACTGGGCATGCTCAAATACATGAAGGTATGATGGCAATGTCAGTCGACAACATGCGGAATGGTCATACTGGGCATGCTCACACATGTAAAAACAAGATGGCCAGTCTGCAAACACCAGTGGCCCGGACATATCTGCCGGTACATTGCTATACTGTTGGATGACTGTGATGGTTTGTGTGTGGCACTTTCTATTGTCTGTATATTTGCCATGGTGTATTGGTAATTCACATTAGCTGTGTGCACAGGGTGTTTCTACCAATACTTGCAAAGGACAGTTATTTGTTTGTGGCCAGAACAAACAGGGCCTTTGGATACAGAGTGAGTAAGGCACATTGAAGCAGTTAGGAGCAGTTGTGCGTGCGTTTGCGCGATGTTAAGCACTGCTGACCTCTGGTTACAGCTTCTTACAGTTGTTTAGACTCCACATTTCTTTACCGGTCCAATACTCGCATACTGGTACCCAAACACACTTACACCCGCTCGCTCCCTCACTTGCACATGCACCGACATTGGTGCTTGCATTTGTCACTCACGCTGGGTGGGCGTGATCCCTTGTGATGCCTATTACATCGGACCACATGACTACAGTATTGGGTATGGCTGACCATTAGGCGACGGCATGGTGTTCGACTGTACGGAATCGGCGGCCTATCTAGTGAGTTAATCATATTATATGCGTGTTCCTCATACAATCTGCTCCCATCTGGCTGATACATGGGAACCAATACTTTGCAATGCAGACAAGTAAATGTGTTTTGGGAACCACATCCATCTGCCGAGGAGAGACTTTAGAATTAACACCTGTCCCACTTTGCGTTGGACAGTCCCTCCTTAGGCGTATGTGTCATGCGAAAATAATCTAGACATAGCAAATGTCCTGATTACAGAACAATATTATATTCTACATTTCTCTAATAGTTACATGTAACAGTTATTGTATATATGACACTACTATATGTTATGTGAAGTAGCATAAGCAACTGGACTGCTGCTACTAAGCTTTTATTTGTGCTAATACGTATAGTTCTGTGCTATGCACGGCTGTAGATATGTTCTGACCTGGTACGTCTAACATTTCTACGGAGCAGGTCCCACTTTGGCCATTTGTAAAGGTGGCAGCCCTATAGGACCTATATGTAGAGATGTCAGATTTGGCAAGGCAACACATACCCACAGCCAGTAGAAAATAGACTACTTCACCAGTTTGCATAAGTAAAGGTTATTCTTGTAGCATTATAGTTGCTAATACTGTTTCCTATAACATCTAGGTGTTTCAGATACAACATAATCGTTTTATGCAACCACTACAGACAATATGTGGATTCTTTACCCTAAATCACAGGCCATGTGCCATAACAACATTTATTTTGCAGGACACTGCCCAAATGGGAGTGTCCGTCGCAAAGGTGAACAGGTGGTAACGCCAGTCTATTATGCTATCATCTACCTAAAGTAGTCAGCAGAATATGTGCTTTCCATCACTAGTAGACCTCACATACGAATGGGGGAGAATGAACACTGAATCAGGGACACTGCATAACACCCTCAGGGACACAGATGATTGGTACTATTAACCTGACACATTGACAGTCCAAGAGCATATGTATTCATACACATTTGTTGAGGTACATGCTGTTTATGACTTATACATGTTGTCATTAGTCATTACATGTATTCCGCCACCTGTTGACCTAATATCACTAGTTCTGGAAGGGGTTAGTTAGGACTGTGTTAGATTCTGATTTGTAATCACGGACATCCATGATAATCGGGTACAGTTCACTGATATAGTCCCTATGTGTTCCCCCAATGGTTTACGGCTATCCAGTAGATGTGCTCTTATGGTTTGGGAGGTACAGGCGTCTGCTATTCCCACATAGGAATATTAATTACTTCCATGGGGCGGGCCTAATACATCTATGCCAACCAACACCTGCACACTTAGGCCCAATATTGCATACCCATGATTCCTCTACCTGACACCCCGCTACAGCACTCATCCTTACTGTGAGCACAGCTGGGGTATGAACACACCCCTACACACTGCTCACTCTCCCCATCTCTGGACACATGTCGTACGTTTTGTCAACCCATGTGATATCAGACTTGCACAACCTTCTGTTCCGTGTACAGCTATAGCCTGGTCGCGTCAATCATTAATGGTTTACCTACAAGGCAAATTTTTGGTGTCCCGCAAGACTCCGTGATCCATGTTTAAAGTGTAGACCTTGCAGATCTCTCCCACTGGTAGTTTCCTGCCAGTGGTCTGGAAAGCAGCGGCATATTTACCTTGCGTGTCTGTATGTCTCACCGGCCTAGCTGGGGAGGTGTGGGAGGTAGACGTTTGTTTATTGGACCTCCCACTAACATATGCCAGGTCTGCGTAATTGCTGTAATGCAACCTAGGTATGTACATGTGTATATCTACAGTAACATATATACATATATATATATATATATATATATATATATATATATATATATATATATATATATATATATATATGTGTGTGTGTATATATATATATATATATATATTTTTTTTTTTTTGTGTGTGTATATATGTGTATATCTTCTTCTTTCGGCTTTTCCCGGTTAGGGGTCGCCACAGCAGATCACCTGTCCGCTCATGATTGACAGTGGAGTTTTACAGTGTCGAGTTGCCAGCCCAGCACCCAACCTTCCACAGAAGGCACACACAAGCACACAGTCACACCTAGGGCCAATTTAGTGTGTCCAATCAACCTAGAGCATGTCTTTGGGATGTGGGAGGAAACCGGAGCACCCAGAGGAAACCCACGCAACCACAGGGAGGACATGCAGACTCCACACAGAAGACACCCCAGCCCATGTTGTATGTATATATATATATATATATATATATATATATATATATATATATATATATATGAGGGGGAGTATCCATATTCATCAAAGATACCCACACCTCCAGGTTAGTGGCAATGCACGAAGCATCGGAGACAATCCATGTGCAACTAACAGTAGGCAAAACTTCTCTACAGTTTGTAGCATGCTACAGACCACCCTCTCAAACTCAGGAACCCAACTCAGCCTTCCTAAAGACACTGGAGAATATGAATGTCTCTCCAAACACCATCATATTGGGAGACTTCAACTACCCAAACATAGACTGGGAGCATTACTCAAGCCCCAACACCCTAGCCCAAAGGTTCCTAGAATTCATAAACTCAAATGTATTGGAACAACTAGTCAACGCTCCCACAAGAGGGGATAACATATTAAACCTGATCATCACAAACATGGGGACACAATGCTCCACACTGGAAGTACACCCCTCATTGGTGAGATCAGACCATAAATTAATCTCAATGGAAATCCACATCCCGCCCCCACCCCCAGCACAGAAGACCACAGTGAAGAAATTCTCAAAAGCTGACTTCACACTTCTTAACACTGACGTGGTATCCTTCAAGGCCCCAGGGCCAGTGGAAACCACAGCCCACTCCGCTGAATCCTTTATAAACGCATTCTATGGACACCTTCAAGAATGCATGGATCATGCAATCCCAAATAAAACCAAGACCCATTCCCCCAAAGATAGGCGTCCTGTCTGGTGGACCCCAGCCATTAATAAACTATACAACAGAAGGACGAAGCTACTACATGATAGAGCAAAATTCCTAAAAGAGAAAGCATCTCTGATCAGTACTAGCAAAAAACTACGATCACTCATAAAATCATCCAAGGCCAACTTTGAGAGAAAAATTGCACAAGACACTAAAGACAATCACAGGGCCTTCTTTAGTTATGTTAGAAACCTGGGTGGAAACTCCCAGATATGCTCAGAATTAGTCCAAAATGACTAAAAATACACTGAACCCACAGATATTGCCAACATACTGGCAGACAGGTTCAGTGCAAATTCCCCCCCCCCCCAAAAGGACAAATATCTATCCCAGCAGAGTGTTGCCTCCCTGACATCTCTGATGCCCAGGTGAGAGCCGCCCTTTCCAAAGCTAAAAACACAGCATCAATGGGACCAGATGGTGTCCCGGGTTGCGTGATACATGAACTCCAAGAAGAACTAAACCAGCACATAAGGCTGCTGTTTAATCTTAGCCTTACTACAGGATATGTACCCAAAGAATGGCGCACAGCAACAGTGGTCCCACTCCACAAAGGAGGTGCCTCTACGGACCCTGGAAATTACCACCCCATAAGCTTGACAAGCCTGGTCTGCAAAGCTATGGAGAGGATTATTATGGAACTCATAAACAAAGACATTGGGGACCTACAGACATTGGATCCTACCCAATTTGGCTTTGTCAAGGGCAGATCCTGCCTCTTGAATCTGGTCAACTTCTTTGAAACAGTCACTAAGGCCATTGATGAGGGTAAGGCAGTTCACACAGCCTACCTTGACCTTGCAAAAGCCTTCGACACAATACCCCACTCGGGCATCATAGACAAGCTCACCAGCTTAAATGTAAACCCCTATGTCATAAGATGGGTTGCAAACTGGCTCAAGGACAGAACCCACAAAGTCAGAATTGCTGAAGCCATGTCAGACTCCAAACCAGTCACAAGTGGCATCCCACAGGGCTCAGTCCTGGGACCTCTCTTGTTCGGCATTTATTTTTCTGAGGTACAAGCTAACATAGGAGGATTGTGGCTGACCAAGTTCACAGATGACTGCAAACTGGGCGCCATAATTGATTCTCCAGCGGACACAAACATCCTTCAAAAGGGTCTCATAGAAACGGATAACTGGTGCCAGAGCCATGGCCTTAAACTAAACACCAAAAAATGCATAGTCATACCCTTTGGGAAGAACAAAGTACCCACAAATTACCACATAGGTGGTAATCCATTAAGTACGGAAGAAGTAATCAGGGACCTAGGGACCCAAGTTGACAGTAACCTCTCATTTGACACTCACATTGCCAAAATGGTTAGAAAGACCTTCTACATTGCCCACCTTATCATGAAAGGGTTCACATCTAGATCAAGAGAGATCATTGTGCCCCTTTACTCCTCCCTTATCAGGCCCATAATTGAGTACAATGCCCCGTTTGGGATGTACCTTACCCGACACCTGCAGCAGTTAGAAAGACACCAAAAGTACCTCACCAAGAGGATCAAGGGTCTCAAACATATGCCATATGCTGCCCGGCTAAAGAAACTCCAGCTCTATTCAGTCGCATACTGCCTACTCAGAGGCAATCTATGCCTGACATACAAGGCCATGTCCAATCTGGAATTAATGGACATGCTCCACCTCAAAAAATCCAAATCCACCAGAGCCACGAGAACGAGTGATTTGAACCTCAACACAGAAATAAATAGGACGTGCTGGAGGGACAGATTCATAACCCAGAGGCTTCCCTCACTCTGGAACAGAATCCCAGTCCATGTTAGGCAGAGCCCCTCACTGACTCCCTTCAAGAGAAATCTTGACGAGTGGATGGGAGATCGTAGGTTTACCCCGGGGGTCATCTCTGTGTCACTGCTAGACAGAGGCACAGTAAACTAAATCCTAAATGGGCACAGTATCCTCATTCCAAGGGGTGGCAAAAGCCAAACACACTCTGGCTAGGCTTATAAATGCCCTAGGGCAGATAGCCTAGTATGAACCTATGAACCTATATACATATACATATATATATATATATATATATATATATATATACATCTGTGTGTCCGTTGACCAATACATTTCCCAGCCATATGCACTTACACATGCATATTGGGTTTTAAATATGCTTCACCAGCATACTATTGCCTTAGTCATTATGACACAGACACTTCACTCCGGTTATCTTGTAATCGGTATTTAGCACATTATACAGCAGACAGATGTCACAATATGTTCATGTATGGATTACCGATGGTAACTGGGATGTGATACAGTGTCATTTGACCTGTTCCTCGTCTGCACAGCTTATTATTCCAGCTACTGTATTTGTTTTTCTGTGCACATTCATATTATTTATGTCAATAAATGGAGTGCATGTGTTACAGAGAATGTACTTCAACATATTGTTGTCTGCATGTGCGTATACATATATACCTATTATGTACTGGCTGCCCTACATGGGGCGGTCCATCGGAACCGGCGCAACCAACGCTGGCACTCCTGGATGCATAATCGCATACCCATAGTTCCTCCACCCCACTCGTGTTGAATTTCCACACGTAACAGCCATTATCCACCTGATATCACAGCCATGACACACCTTTACACATTGCCCTCTCCAGAGCGTTTGGGGCCCTACACACATTTTGTAGTGCCTCGTGTATTCACAGGGTCTCCCGCCATTTATATTTGCACATAAGTGCTTTCCTGGTGTTATGGATTATGGCCATTTGCAGTTTACAAGTGTAGGTGGTCACAACATGAACTACATTCCATCTGTGTGTAATGTAGACGTAGCATTTCAACGATGTTATGGCCACCGGTAGAACCCTGCCTCTGTTGTGAATAGCGGTGCTCTGCTCACTCTTGAGCAGCTTTATCTGACATACGCTGCAAGCACTATATAATACTTTAGTTGCTCTAGATTCCCTTCACAACCCTTGTGTATGCTTTATTCTTACGGCGTTCATTCTTCAAATATATATATATATATATATATATATATATATATATATATATATACATATATATATATTTCATGTCTGTGGATGTACATCTATACACACACACACACACACACACACACACACACACACACACATATATATATGTGTGTGTGTGTGTGTGTGTGTGTGTGTGTTTATATATATATATATATATAAATTACATTTGTACATAAAAACATACATTTGTTATGCTGGGAGCTGCTTACACCCGCGCAGATGCACTCGCATATGCTTACTGTGAGTTACATATATTTACTGCTGCTTCTTTGTGCTTACGTGTGCCTTATTCATTATGACAGTATCACTTTGATTGAAGAAATCCGGTTAATGTCCCCATGCGAAACACACGTTCACCTTTACATGTTTAAATGTTGGGTTTACAGCACAGCGACATTCATTCCACAAGAAAATGATATGTGCTATAGTCGAACTTGAACCAGGAATGCCTTTACGTTAGGCGGATGCTCTAACCACTACACTATTGGTGTTCTGCTTCATTTATATGTATACCCATGGTTCATAGTTACCCAAACGCATGCCTCAACTTTTCACTTACACAGCAGGCATCCATTCTCCTACTGGGAAAACCGCAGTACTAAACATGCACCATTCCCTATTCCCTACTGCTCTATACTGTGCTGCATGTTTATTCACTCCGAGGATATTCAGAACTCCAAAGCTAATAGTACTGGCACATACGTGTGTTTGATTGTCAGGGTGTTCATGTGGTCATCCGAGTTTAGGCTTGTCCGACTGGAGACCGGAACAGCCCTGTACCTGTTTGAAAGTCAGAATTAGCACGTGGACAGAGTTAGTCCCAATGTTACCATTCTACCTGTGTTTACAGACGCAGGTGTTTTCCCACCTCTGACCGGCTTGACATGTCGGCACTACATGATATGTGGTGGGGGGGTTTCCGCTGGTGTTTCCCTTCACATTCGTTATGACTGCTTTATTGTGACCATGTTCATTCATTCATATATATATATATATATATATATATGTCTGTACATACATATATATATATGTCTGTACATACATATACATATATATATATATATATATATATATATATATATATAGCTGTACATACACATACATATACACCTACATACCTATTTACATTTCCCATACTGTTGAATGTCCGCCACGCATCCCCACTGACTTTACCTCCCTATATCCGACGTACATTATTCTGGCCATCACTTCAAATTAGCGGCCCTTGCATGGCTTGGACTCAGAAACAGACACGCCTTAGTCACCGGTTTGACAACTACACCATCCATGGTACATTCTGCATGGATGGTAGCTAGGATATATGACTTCACTACAGGTATTCAACAGTACTGGCAACAAATGTGACGGTTAGTGTACATATGTGTACGGACCTCTCAACCACTCAGGGACTAATTTCAACAGTAACAGGGACAAGGCAAGGACAAATCAGGGACAATCACGGACACTTTACAATATTAGTACTATTAACTTGAAACGTTGACAGATTCAGAGCATATGTATTAATACTTATTTTCTGAAGTAAAAGACATCTGTTACTCTTAATTATTGTCATTATTCATTCAGTGTAATTCAACACCTTTCCTCCAAAGGTCACTGGTTTTAGGGGGGATTAAGAGGCTGGCCAGTTATTGTGCGAATGCTCTGACCATTGGTAAGGTTGCCAAATTTTCATATGGCCAGGATGGGATATATTCGGGACACACAAGATTTTTTAGGCCAACACATACCCACAGTCAGTACAGGGTTTAGAACTTTACTTATTTTCCTAGATGAGAGCTTATTCTTGTAGCAGTTTAGTTGCTTATTCTGTTTCTTGTAAGATTTACGTATTTTACATACGGAAATATTAGGCAACTGTTACATGAAATATGGTACATAATTATTAATACAATCACAAGACATTTGCCATTGTATTATTTTTGGTCAGGACACACCTACCCAAACAGGGACTGTCCCTCACAAAGTGAACAGGAAGTACCCTTCTTATGTCAGCACCTTAATCACCCTATATCCAACTGCCACTATGCGTATGTGTAAAGTATATATTCTCGATAATTCATGTGTGGAGCTGTGCATCACGGTCAGGTGTTTAATCCTGAGAAGTAGGCTCTGCATGGCCGGCTGGAGGCTGAGCAGTCTTGTGAACCACTACTGCACATACATCTTGTGTCCAGATGTCTACAGGACTGGACATTGTGTCGTGATAGCAAGTCTGATGTTTACACAGGATACTTGTCCCATGAGGGATATCCAAAAATTGAACAAGACAATAACCTTCGATCTTTTTGGATTTACGAAAACGTGATAGGGTTTTACATGCAAGGGATACATAGTTTGCAATCCTGACACTGCCTAGGGTGAGACTGCCTACTAGATATGAGTAGTGGTCACTATGTGCAGATATGGCTGCGCCAAGCTAGCAGCCCGAGTATGGCTGGATTTGGTGGACGTTCAGGAATGGGGGGGTTGTGTGCTGTAGAGGGGATGATGGGTATTCAATTATGCATCCAGGTGTGTTGTAGTTGGATGGCTCAGTTCAGTCCAGACCATTATGTGGGTATGTGCCGGTGACGTTTCTGTACATGTGTATTGCACATTTTAATATTCATATGTTTGTGGGACTGTGTTCTACAGTATGGCCTGTCAGGTTGTATTGCGGATGTGTATGTTTGTTCTTTGTGTTTCATTCTGATTTACCCACTGCTCCCTCCTACACCTCCAGTTCACCTATTGTGCATCCAACACTGTCTCCCC
Source organism: Protopterus annectens (assembly GCF_019279795.1). NCBI lineage: Eukaryota > Metazoa > Chordata > Ceratodontiformes > Protopteridae > Protopterus > Protopterus annectens. Next base: position 302,076,093 of record NC_056734.1, read on the forward strand.
TTTGTAAATTATTACATTAACCGCCCCCCCCCACACCCATATTCCACACACTCCATCCATCCCTACTCTCTGGTTGATGGCCCATGGCAGGGTCAAGGGAACACATTGCATACACTACATATCTCTGGTACCTGTATGGTTGTGAAGACTACCCTAGCATTTTTCACCTTCCACGTTTTGTACATCACGCAGATAGGTACACGCAAATACTTATCTTTCATGACATGGTAGGTAGGCCTGGGTAATACCCGTTCATCTTTGGCCCATCCTGACAAGGACACCTTGGACCGCAAATGGGCAGATTTTGGGTGAATGCTCTGACCATTGGTAGGGTTGCCACCTTTTCATATGGCCAGGATGGGATATATTCGGGACACACATCAGATTTTACAGGCCAACACATACCCATGGTCAGTACAACGGATAGTACTTTTGTTTTATGCCTAAATGTAAGCTTATTGTTGTAGCTGTTTAGCTGCTTCTTCTGTTTTGTTTACTTGCTTATTCTATTTCTTGTAACATGTAGGTATGTTACATACGGAAATAACTATTGTATGTGACTATTACATAAGATGTGGGACATAATTATGTCCTACGGTCGCAGGATATTTTACATTTATAATGGTTTTGGTATGGACACAACTGCCCAGAGGGGGACTGTCCCTCACAATGTGGGACAGGTGGTAACCCTGACCATTGGGCTAGACTTAGCTATTGGCGGCACGCTAACACGATGCGTTTCGCTTCCACTTGGTATAACTATTGACACTACAAAAGAATACGGGCACAGGGTTTTAAATGTCATTTGTTCGAGGGATGGGGACTCAATATTCAGCTGCATGCATTTGTGTTTGCTTCTTATTTTTGTGTTCGCAAAACTCTCTTGCATGCTTTGCAAATGTTTCAGTATCCACAGACACTGACAGGTGTGATTACTATTGGAGGCAGGCTGTAATATTCAGCATTTTAGGTTGCACGTAAACAGCCGACATGTCCACGCCTCCATGTGGCGCTTCGACACGCCCCATGCACTCACGCACATTTCCTATGCATGTGGATGTGGTGGCAGCGCGCCTTCATTAATATGCATATGGCACTAATGCGCCATCTCTACACCACACGGTCGGCACAAGCCTAATGCCGTCCTTGCGTCAAGCTTCATGAATCCCGGGGTCTGTCTTTATGTTATTAACTATTAAGATCATATGCTACATAACTTAATAATGAATACATCTTCTTTTCATAGATGTACAAATAGATAATCCACCTTCCAGCTAATAAGCAATTATAAACCACTCATGCACAGTTATACAAAAATCTTAAAAAAAAGTTAAAGTGGTTTTAAGTTTTTACGAGGAAAAATCTGTCATATTGGTATAGGTAAGGGCAAGATTTACTCTTGATTGGCATGAGCATATAATCTCATGGGCTTTATTTCAGGATCAAACCCGGCCAGACAGTAAACTGGAATATAACTGTCGCACCTCAAGGCATTATCCTTATATTTAAAGCACAGCAGCTTTCAAGTTTCATCTGTACTGCCCTATCTGCAGTCCTTGACTCTTACCCTTATCTTCAGATATACCATTAGCCATAAATCTAACACTCTGAGCATCCCTTTTATGTGTGCAAGCTCTCTTATCAATGGAAAGGCTTAATTACATACAGGAAAAGCAGTAGATGACACAGTAAACAAGGGCATTTTACAGTAAGTTTGGTTAACTCATTGAACATGATAGGGCTAATATCACATCTGTAGTAATAGGTGTTGACAGTACCTTTGCCCTATCCAAACTGATAGCACTTGAAAGACAGGCTGCATACATTGTTTTTAAAATTTTCTATAACTTATTCACAAAACTGAATTTGTTGTATTCTTTTCATAATTAAGCTCATTTAAAGTGAAAAAAATTACTTCAGCTGAACAAAAATAGCTAATGTTCTTGTTTAGCTGAAGATATTTTCTCACATTTAGTTTTGCCCCTCACAAGTTCAGGCATTTGTGAACCAGCCTGTCAGCAGACAGAAATGTAAAACTCAATTAACTGATGACTACTGATAAGCATTAATGAGTTAAAAGTTTCCTGTTTGTAATGCTGTACTGCGATATTCAACACAGGAAAATGATAATGAAATTCTTATCCTATTTGTATGTGCTATCTTAAATAGTGAAGGCCACCACTGTTACTTTCTGCCAGAGTAAATATGTAGATACCCATCCACTGATCAATGCAGAATTCAAAGGGAACCAAAATGTTATGTCATTTGGCATGCAACTAGAGCTTGTTCCATATGTAGGGAAGTATTTGGTTAAGGCACATACCTTTTTAAGACTTCTTATTTATTATAGGATCATAGGAGGCTACTAAACTAATGGCCCCAGGGCCCTTACAAGCCTAGCCAAGTTCAACCTGTGCTCCCAAGGGTGTCTGGTTCAAGAAGACACTAAAATCAGTACCTATTGCACCTGTCCAGGAGGGACACAGGTGGAACCCCTGGGGTGAATTTCCGGCTACCCATCCAATCATCCAAATTACGCTTAAACTGTATGTTGCAATGAAGTTTGAAGCCCTTGTAGTGGGTGTTTGAGGGATACTATTACATATGAGGGTGAAAATGTGCAGTAGGGCAAGATTTTTCAAAGCCTGGGAGGCAAGAAAGAGATCATTACATAGGAGATGGTATGAGACAAAGAAAACAATATTTGTTGTCTCTTTGGGTAACTAAAGGAACTTACTACTTTAATATTTTAGGTACAAGATGTGATCTTTCTAGTAAGGCAATGTATTTGAAGCAGTAAATTCTAACTGCTGCACTGTTACTCTATTTTTGGCATGATGCAGGAATAATAGAGGGGAGTTAAGACATTCTTGTACTCTGAGGGTACACCATTGATAATTTATTTGCAGACTAGAAAGATTTCTTAACTGTAACTGATAAATGATGATTGAAGGATAGTTCATTGTCAGTTAAGGGACCCACATCACCAATGACTGGTGATTACCACTTATGTGGTAATTAGTAGCATAGACTTGTTTCATAAAGGCAACAATACTATATTTTTTGACATTAAGCTTAAGGCCATAGTGAAAACACTATGGTTTGTTCTGCCATTACTGGCTCATTCAGGCAGTCCAAAAGGGTCTGCATGATTGAAAGCCTTGAAACTTATCTGCTGTACATTAAGCAGCTGTTAATGTGATTCACCAGTGAATAATAGCTTTTAAACCCAAAGAAAACAAAACTTGTTACTGTTTGAATTGCACAAAAGGAAATGCAAACACTATCTAACTGGGATGTGACTAATATTACAAGGAATGTGACTGGATCTACGTTTTCAGGTACTTAGAGGTGTGGCTGGAACATGCTGAGCATGTGAAAGTCAAGACTGGTAATATGTTGCACTGCTCCTAGTAAATCACCAGGCTTATAACACCTAAAGCATGCTTGGCTATAGGCAGAGGGATCCTGATGCACATAGTTGAATTACTACTGGTCCTCATATGTGTAATGCATCTATCAGAAAAGCATAACCTTTAAGTCTTCTCATACAGAATCTACAGAGACATGTTACTAGCCCCTAAAAGTAAACATTGCTATCATATGTTTAGGAGAACAAACTAAATAGTTTTTAAACAGAGTGGTGATCTATTACTTTCTTCCCTAATACCATACCTCTCAACTGCCCAGATTTTTGCAGAATGTCTGCATTTTTGCCTAGTATTTTTGGTCTGTTCCTCCTAAAATTTGTGGTTTTCTAGCAAATCACTGATGCTTGAAATCACTAAATAATGGCATGCAGTTGAGTTTCAGACTTCATATCCTTTAGAAAAATGCATGCTGACATAAATACTGTTATTTTAGCAATATTCTAAGTTTATAAGAAAAATATTTAAAATCTGTTCCTATTTTTGGGTCTTTGCCCCCATGATCTCAGGTTTTGTCCAGATTTCTTGTGCCGAGAGGTTAAGAGGTATGCCTTCTATTCAAACTAAAGTATCTCACCTGCAGTGGACTCTAATCATATTTTCACAAATAATATTCACTATTCACAGGGTATGTGCAAAGAAAAAGAAAAAAGGTCTAAAGACAAGTGAGAGTTTGCAATTTTTGGCCACTGACCTGGAATGAGCTACACCCTAGATGAGACAGTCTACTGATTTCAGATTCACTCGTTCCACTGCAGCCCCTGTCTTTAGAACTGCATGTAAATATTTTGTTCATCCTTATGAGATATAAACATCTCAGACTTGTCTAGCTTTTATATTCTTCAGCCTAGTTCTACAGTCATGCTTTACCAATGCTTGTTTTGATATTATTTAATATAAACATCTTTCGTACAGGATTCTTCAGGATTGTCTTTTCCCCAGCATTACTATCACAAATTGGCTGTAATACTATAACTGAACCACTCCTTTTGCCTCTTACTATGATGATTATAGGTATGTCAGATGTTTTGTATCTGCACATATTTGAATTAGCCACCATGTTAAACAAAAATATTTTTCAGACATGTCTGCCATGATCATAACTTTATCTTTTAAATATAGCGATTCATTATTCATTTTACATTGTAGTTGGCTTACTTTTACTTAATGTATGTTATTTGTAGTACAAAGTGTGTTATTCACTTCTTTAGTTCCTTGAATGACCATACTCATTTTAAATGTGTTTTAAATAAACAGAGGTTTAAGACAAAGTACAAGGAATTATGTTAAAGTACGGAAATGATTGGATGTGTCCTGTGGATTAAGATCAGGTGAAAGCACTGATTTTAAAGAAGAAGCTTGATTGGATATGTTTTGAATGATGTCATGATGTTTTTACTATTTTCTAAACTGAGTTTTATCTTGTAGTCAGAGTCTGAAGAAGTAAATGTGAACAGACGAAAGCACTCGCTCTGTGTGTAATAAAGTGTTGCTTTGAAGGAGCGACACAGCAGATTTCGAATTTTTAAGAATTCAAGTTTGTTAGCATTAATGAGAATAAAGATGAGTAAACAGTTTAGCACTGATGTCAAAGGCTTAATGGGGAAAACAGCGTTGTAAAATACTGAGGGATTTATATAGTGATGTACTGAATATTTATGGGTGTCTGCAGAGAATTGTATTGGAAAACTATACAATTTACACTACAATGAGTTTACTAAATTACACATTGGTCATATTGCATGAAACTGTGTAATAGAATTAGGCTAAATGTTCAGATATGTATGTGCCCTGAATGTTACCTTTGCAGTTTTAAAGAATTATTCTTTTCAACACAACAATGCATGCTGTGTTGATATGTAGAACCAGCCAGATGCTATGTTAACATTGTGCAACAAAAATACAAGAAATGGCTGAATTTGTTATTCCTTGTAATTTCTATGATGTAACATGGAACCATAAATATTTGTGTCAAATATCTCAGCTTCTTTTCAGAATTTAAGAAATTATGATGTTTTCAGTATGGAGCGAAGAGTGATTTGTATTTGTATATAAGGTGGAAGTTCATTTTGAAGTAATGTGCTGCAGTGAAGGTTGTAGTATTGTTAACGTTTTCCCCCTGCAAAACTCATGTTATAAATTCTCTGGTAGCATAAACACAGAAAACTAGCATTACCTTAGATAAACTACAACGAGGAAATTAGTCACTCATTCCCAAAAATCATAAAAAAGATACAAGAGTAAGAAGAAATATATTCAGTTTCTGAACTGACACTTTGTTTGTTTGTCTTTCGGCTTTTTCCCAGTAAGGGGTCGCCACAGCGGAACTCTGGTCCACTAATGATTGGCAGTAGACTTTTACGAATCGCCAAGGTGCCAGCTCGATGCCCAAACTGTCTTTTGAAGGCTACCCAACAGTGGGGAGGACATGCAGACTCCACAGAGAAGGCACTCCCAAGCCAAGCATCGAATCGAACGGGAGAACATCTTGCTGTAAGGTAACAACGCTACCACCGTACCACCACTAATGAGTACAAACTGCTGTTTCTTTATAAAATATTAGGTATGTGTGGGCTATATTCCCACAGAAGTCACTAGCTGTACACTGGGCACCATACCTTTTGTCTCTGAAATGGTGTTTTGTCTGTGAAAGGGGATGGTTAGTAAATGGATATACTGTAATCATTTTGATACAAAGAACAAAAATAATGAAAATTGTTTCACCTTTTAAACGCACAATAGCTGAATGTAAGTATGTATTTAATTGTTTATGCATTTATTGGTTGTTAATGAGGTGACTGGTCTAATAATTTGTTCAACCTTTAATCTATGACTCTAGACAAAAAAGCATAAAAGCAAATAAAAACTGAAGATGACAGTTTAAAGCCACCACTAAACAGCCTGATTTGGGGAGCTGGATGGAAATTAGAATACCTGAAGAACAGTCCAACAAAATGGAGATGACATGTACACCCACATAAACAGTAACCAAAGGTCACGAGTAGACTTTAACCCTTTCAATAGAGACCTTTTACCCCCTGAATCACCATGCATTAACTAGAAATCTGTGAGATTCCATATGCACAGTATCAGAAACTTCAAAAGAGGGCAATCCTGACATAAGTTATGGTAGACATGCAGAGATAAGTGAGGGAGATGAGTACCTTGGATGAATGGAGAGGAGCATAAGCCAATTACAAGCTCATGCCGTCTGCTGAAATTCAGCATGGAACAGCTTGTCAAAGGAGCATTGTTCAGTACTCAGCCAGTGGCCACTCATTTCCAAATTCTTTGACAGGCCTATGTGCTCTTTTAAAAATGATTGTTTCATTACAGGCTCTGTGTGGTATGTCTTCCAAAAAACTGTACCCACTGCATGTACATTAGTTCATGCTTATTGACCACTGGTTGACACCAGGGCATACAGATCGTCATTGTCTAATGTCACTCTTCATTGGCAATGCCATAATGGAACCTGATTATAAAAAGTTCATACTGTATTATCTGCCTGTAAGACTAATTTGATATAACCACATGACTGTTGGATGAATAAATAAATAAGCATTTTGTTGCATTTATCATATTTCCAAGATGAGAAGCACAGGACAGCATTTATATTTTATTTCACTTCCAGGATAGACATTATGTGTAACAAACGGGAAAATTTGTAATTATGGACAGCCAATAAACTGTTAGAATAATTTTGAAAAAAAAAAAAAACATGTAATGTTATGCAAGCAGTTTTTTGTAATATAAGAAGAAAGGTAATCCATGACCATGTGATTTGTGTGTGACTAACCATAAGTGTAATATTGTGCAAGCAAATTTATGTAATATAAGCTAAAAGATGTTACATAATCATGTGACCTGTGACAAAACACATACAAGGCAGTAAGTAAACTTTGCTGGCAGGTTTTTATAAAAAGATGCTATGAATGCTATTTTATTTTATTTATTGACTAATTAATACATTTAACTGGACAGGTACATAAGACATTCTCATTTCCCTGTCACAACTTACTTGAAGAAGAATAAAGACAGAACTCTAGACAGGATACATAAAAGCTACAGTCAATCAACATGATAAGAATTGATAACACAGATCCTGCAATTTAGAAAGGGTAACCCCTCACGTTAACTCTTTTCATTTCAGAGACCAACTTACCTCACTGAATTTCTGAGAGCAGAAGCATTAGCACAGATACTGATGCCACCAGCCATGATGCATAGTAGTGAAGCAATGTTGGAAGGGAGTTAGAGAAATGTTTGGAGAACAGTGGAAAGACAGTAAGTTACTGGTGCAGTTGTTGGAGAGAGAGCTGGCTGTAGTAAGGAAGGATGATACTAGTGCTATCCAGACTCCAGTTACAGTGTTGATGCATCTTTCATACTGATTAACAGATCACTGTCAGTGCATGAGTGCACGAGGAATAGAATATGGCAAGAGGTTTTGATATGTGAAGGAGACGGGCAAGAAAAATTCAGGTGACTATTGGTGATTAGCTAACAGCAGTGGAAGAGAAATTCATGCAGAAATATCTGAGGGACTGGTAATTGCTTTCCTTGAATATATCAGTCTGCAGGACCACAATCAGCAGATAGGGAAACAACATAGTGAACCATTTCTGTTTTTTTTTCTGCAGTACTTAACGAATTTAATTTCGACTGTGTTCATATATAGGTCTCTATGGATTGCTAAGACCCTCACTTTATTAAACTGAATGGGCTCAGATTCCCTTTGAATGAATCTTATTTCTCCTGCTTGTGTCCTTAATCTCATTTTGTTGGTCACTACCCAAACTCAACACAGTAGACGAGGAGGGGAAGGCAGACTGACCAGTAGGTTCATGGGTTCATAGCGTATACTAGGCTAACAACTTCTGGGATCTTTATAAGCCTGTTTAAGCATCCCAATTATATCCTACAAGTTTATGTGGCTTACTGGTTATTTGAAGGGGTATAGGTAAGCAAAGGCAAGGTTTACAGTCTGTCTCTGTCCATTAGAGACATAGGTGCTAGACTTGAGGTATATTTCTAATTTCCCATAGACTGGCCCAGGTTTTTTTTGAGCAGGGTTAGAGAAGAGCTCTGCTCAATAAGGATTGGAAGCCTGTTCTACAGAAGGGATATTCTATGAGACACATACTTGTCCCTCCATCATGTCCTATTTATGTCATAAGTAAATTTTAAATCCCTAGATCAAGTAATTCTGATACTATTTGTTTTGCATATGTGCAAAAGGTTCATCAGAGTGGGATCCAAGGATGCCTTGGATGCCATGCATAAATCTCCTATACACTACATAAATCTCTTCTCAACAATCTGTAAGAAATGAGGCAATCTGCACAGGACACACTGTTTATGCCCTGTAATCTTTTGTGAGGATTATCTGTGTATGTTCCAGTAGTTGCATGTGACTGCTCAGACACATACCAAAATGGGATGAATACGGTGGAATGATGATTTCCTTGGACCTAGATGCCATGCCCTAGCATATAAGATGAGCAGTATATAATGATTTTTTTATTACCTTAGACACATGTTGGTCAAAAGCCAGGTTACCATCTATACATGTACCCATATCCCTGACAACTGGTTCTTCTCTTAGGGGTGTGTTATCAATGAGGTAATTTCCTATGGTGGATGACTTCCCAAATGGTACAATTATGCATTTTTTGGCATTTTTATATCCTGGCTTTGGCACCAGTCATTTTTCCATTCTAGTCTTTCCTGTAAGACAAAACTGTAGTGGGGGCATTCTGTGATTGCACCTAGTTTGCAATCATCTGTAAACTTGGTCGGCCAGAGGCCATTAACATTGGCCATGACTTCCAAGAAGAAAACACCATAAAGGAGCAAACCCAGCACAGAGCCTTGAATGAGTCCATTAGTGATCATCCTCTTTGTAGAATAGTCTCCCCATCCTAACATCTTGTGTCCTATCTGAGAGAGAGCTGGCTATCCAGTATGTAACATAAAGGTTTATGCCTATATTTGTGAGTGAGTTTACAATGTCTGAGTGGGGTATTGTATTAAATGCCTTAGCCAGGTCAAAGTAGGAAGTATGTACATTGTACCCCATACATTAACTTGGCGTCTTTAAAAACAAAGTCCACCAGGTTGAGTAGGCATGATCTGCCCTTGACAAAACCATGCTATATTGGACTCAGTGTTTTAGTGTTTTCTATGTCCTTATTAATCATTTCTATGAGAACTATTTCCAAGACTTTGCTTATGAGACTAATCCAACTTATGGGCCTGCAGTTCCTGGGGCATATTATTGGTCCACTCTTGTGCAGAGGAATGACTGCTACAGTTTTCCAGTTGTATGGCATAAAGCCTGTCTGGAGGCTATGATCAAACAGTGTATCCAGTGGTTATGATAGGTCATGTCTCAGGCTATTTAAGAAGCATCCTGTGCCTATCGATGCAGTGTTTTTGGCCTTAGAGAGCACATCTATGACCTTTAACTTGTTATAGAGGACAGGGGGATTGTTTGATGGTATTTCCTTGCTGGAGGCCCGGGGGCAAGTAAAATTGGAGCTGAATTTGTCAGTCTGCATATTTTCTATATCTTCGCATCCATGTTAGTGGCTCTATTTGCAATCAGTGCTGCACATTGCTGTGTGTTCCCTTTGAGATTTTGGACTTGGCTAAAGAAAGCCGTGTCATTGTCTGTTGCCTAGGAGCTTATTTTTGCCTCAAATCTGTCTTTACTAAACTTAATTTGCCTTCTTAGTTGTGTGTTTAGCTTGATAGGTTCATAGGTGATTACTAGGCTAACAACCAGAAGAGCCTTTTTAAGCCTAGACATGCATTCCAAATCTCTGACATGTTCTGGTATCCTTGACATGTGTACAGGGACTTGCGAGATGAAACATTTACAAGCAGGGGCCTGCAAGACGAACCATTTACAGGCTGCCTGTGTCCAAATCAGGGATGACTTTCCTGTTCCCCATCCAATTGTCCAAGTTACACTTGAATTGAACTAGAGAGGCGCTCTGCTTCACATGGATGGCGAGCCTTTTCCGGAGAAGGGGTAGTCTTTGGGATACATGCCTGTCTCTTCAGCAGGTCCTATTTATATCACAAGCAAGATTTAAGTCTTTAGAACAGATAATTCTGGTGTTGTTTGTTTTCCTGATACACATGAGATCCATCAAAATGAGGTCGGACAATGCCTTGTATGCCAAGCATAGTTCTCCCCTCAACAGTCTGTAGAAGACAGAATACAGAGATAATGCCTTGAGGTGGTCTGCATAAGACATGATACTTGAGTCCTGTCATCTTTTAGTGAGGAAACTCTGTGGATGTTCCAGTTGTTGGATATTCCTGGTTAGGTACATACCAAAGGGGCATTGTACTCAATGATAATTCTGATGAATGCTGAATACAGTGTAAAAATGACGTCCTTGGACCTATTTGTAATACCTTTGTTTATAAGCTGCACAACATAGAATGATTTCCTCACTACTTTAGACATGTGATGGTCAAAGGCTAAATTACTATCTATGTGTGTCCCCAAGTTCCTGACAGGGTCAGCTCTTAGGGGTGTGTTACCAATATGACAGTTACCAGGGATTGATGACTTTACAAAGGATACTATTATTCATTCCTTGACATTTGGTTTTAATCTATGGCTCTGACATCAGTTATTTGTCTGTGCTAGCCCTCCCAGGAGAACATTTGTGTCAGTGGGAGATTCAACAACAGCTCCTAATTTACAATCATCTGCAGATTTAATCAGTCAGAGGCCATTGCCATAGGCCTTGACTTCAGAGAAGTAAATGCCTAAAATAAGTGGTCCCAGGACTGATTATTGAGAGACTCTGCCTGTGACTGACTGCTTTGTGTAGGTGGACTCCCCAATTCTAACTTCCAGAGTCCATTCTGTCAGTCAGCTTGTTATCCACTGAGTGACATAAGGGTTTGTACTGAACCATTTGAGTTTATCAATAATGCCTGTGTGGGGAATTGTGTCAAATGTCTCGGTCAGGTCAAGGCAGGCAATGTGAACCATTTTGCTCTCATCCATTGCTGTGGTGACCTTCTCAAAGAAATCTGCCTGGCTGAGTAGGCATAACTTGCCCTTGATGAAACCCAAATTGGGCTGGGTCCAGTGTTTGGAGGTTTCCTATGTTCATAGGTTCATACTAGGCTATCTGCCCTAGGTCATTTATAAGCCTAGCTAGAGTGTGTTTGGCTTTCACCACCCATTTAAAATTAATTTTGCTATGCCCTTTTTCGAGGTTAGTATACTGTGCCTCTGTCTAACAGTAACACAGAAGTGATACCTGGGGTAAACCTACGATCTCCCATCCACTCATCAAGATTCCTCTTGAAGAGAGTCAATGAGGGAATCTGCCTAACCTGGACTGGGATTTTATTCCAGAGTGAAGGGAGCCTCTGGATTATGAATCTGTCCCTCCAGCATGTCCTATTTATTTCAGTGCTGAGGTTCAAGTCTCTCGAGCACGTAGCTTGATGAGATTTGGATTTTCTGAGGTGCAGCATGTCCATTAATTCTGGGTTGGACATGGCTTTATACGTCAGGCACAGATCGCCTCTGAGCAGGCGGTATGCCACTGAGTAGAGCTGGAGTTTCTTTAACCAGGCAGCATATGGAATCTGTTTGAGCCCTTTGATCCTCTTGGTGAGGTACTTTTGGGGTCTTTCCAGTTGCTGCAGGTGTCTGGTAAGGTACATCCCAAAAGGGGCATTGTACTTAATTATGGGCCAGATGAGGGATGAGTAAAGAGGCACGATGACCTCCCCTGATCTAGATGTGAATCCCTTCATGATTAAGTGGGCTATATAAAATGTTTTTCTAACCACTTTGGCCACGTGGTTGTCAAATGAGAGACTGCTATCAACTTGGGTCCCCAGGTCCCTGATTACTTCTTCCGTACTTAATGGATTACCACCTATGTGGTAATTTGTGGGCACTTTGTTTTTGCCAAAGGGGATGACTATACACTTTTTGGCATTTAGCTTGAGGCCATGGCTCTGGCACCAGTTGTCTGTTTCTATGAGGCCCTTTTGGTGGATGCTTGTGTCGGCTGGAGAGTCAATTATGGCGCCAAGTTTGCAGTCTTCTGCGAACTTGGTCAGCCACAGTCCTTCCATGTTGGCCTGTACCTCCGAGAAATATATACCGAACAAGAGAGTTCCCAGGACTGAGCCTTGTGGGATGACACTTGTAACTGGTTTGGAGTCTGACATGGCTCCAGCAATTCTAACCATGTGGGTTCTGTCCTTGAGACAGTTTGCAACCCATCTAGTGACATAGGGGTTTATATTTAAGCTGGTGAGCTTATCTATAATGCCCGAGTAGGGTATTGTATCGAAGGCTTTTGCGAGGTCCAGGTAGGCTGTGTGGACCACCTTCCCCTCGTCAATGGCCTTGGTGACTGTTTCAAAGAAATTAACCAGGTTTAAGAGGCAGGATCTGCCCTTAACAAAGCCGAACTGGGTAGGATCCTGTGTCTGTAGGTCCCCAATATCTTTACTTATGAGGTCCATAATGATCCTTTCCATAGCTTTGCAGACCAAGCTAGTCAGGCTTATGGGGCAGTAGTTTCCAGGATCCGTTGAGGCACCACCTTTGTGGAGAGGGACCACTGTTGCTGTACGCCACTCTTTGGGTACATATCCTGTAGTAAGGCTGAGATTGAACAGTAGTTTTATGTTTGGGTTTAGTTCTTCTTGGAGTTCATGTAGGACACAGCCCGGGACACCATCTGATCCCATTGATGCTGTGTTTTTTTTGCTTTGGAGAGGGCAGCTCTTACCTGAGCATCTGCGATGTCGGGGGGGCAGCACTCTGCTGGGATAGATATTTGCCCTTTTGGTGGGAATGGGGGGAGAAGTTTGCGCTGAACCTGTCAGCTAGGATGTTGGCAATGTCTGTGGGTTCGATGTATTTTTTGTCATTTTGGACTAATTCTGAGCATATCTGGGAATTCCCCCCCAGGTTCCTAACATAACTAAAGAAAGCCTTGTGATTATCCTTAGTGTCCTGTGCAATTTTTCTCTCAAAGCTGGCCTTAGATGATTTTATGAGTGCCCATAGTTTTTTGCTAATACTGATCAGAGATGCCTTCCCTCTTTGGGATTTTGCTCTATCATGTAGTAGCTTCCTCCTTCTATTGTATAGTTTGCTTATGGCTGGGGTCCACCAGACAGGATGTCTACCTTTGGAGAATTGGGTCTTGGTTTTATTTGGGATTGCATGATCCATGCATTTCTGAAGGTTTTCATAGAATGTGTTTATAAAGGATTCTACGGTCTGGGCCATATTTTCCACAGGCCTGGGGACTTTGAAGGATTCCACCTCGGTTTTGAGGAGTGTGAAATTTGCTTTAGAGAAGTTTTTCACTGTGGTTTTCTGTGCAGGGGGTGGGGTCGGGATGTGAATATCCAGTCAGATTAGTTTATGGTCTGATCTTACCAGTGAGGGATACACTTCTGGTCTGGAGCATAGAGTCCCCATGTTGGTGATGATCAGGTCCAGTATGTTTTCCCCTCTTATGGGAGTGGTAACAAGTTGCTCCATAGCATTTGAGTTTATAAATTCTAGGAACCTTTGGGCTAGGGTGTTGGAGCTAGAGTAATGCTCCCAGTCTATGTTTGGGTAGTTGAAGTCACCCAATATAATGGTGTTTGGAGAGACCTTCATATTTTCCAGTGTTCTCAGGAAGGCCGAGTGGGGTTCCTGGGATTGGGAGGGTGGTCTGTAGCAGGCTATAAACTGGAAGGCAGTTTTACTCACTGTTAGTTGCACATGGATAGTCTCTGATGCTTCGTGCTGTGCCACCAACCTGGAGGTGTGGGTATCTTTGACGAATATTGATACTCCCCCTCCTTTTGTGGTTCGGTCCAAGTTTTGGGGCCGAAAAGCATGGTATGAGGTATAAACACAAAACCAAGAAGAATAAACTAATGAAACAAAAAATGACAGTACCAACTGCAGTCCAAGCATACGTTTCCAAATAACCTTTACTTTGTTAGCGCTTTCATGCAGACACTTTCCACACTTCTTCAGACAAAGTTACAGACTTGTGATGCAACTTATATAATCACATACACAATTAATTCATTAAACAATTAAATAGTTAAAACCAATTAATTAATCAAGTCTAAATTCATATTTTTAACTATACAGTCACCAAATCTATAAAACTCAATGTTCAGTAAACTTTTCATAATGGAAAAAACTAACATTGTTTACAAATTCCAACACCGTATTGTAAATATAAAACATAAAAAAGTTTGTTGTCAATAATAAAGAATTTTATATAATTATATATGTATGTATGTTATATTATAATATAAATAATATAAATAATATAAATGAATGGCCAAATTGATGTTTCCTGATCTACGCAACTACTGAATAACTAATCTACCTTGCAATCGCCCTAAGTTTTAATAAACATTTGATCGAACAAGTCTCATTGAGACCTGGGTGGACTTGTGCTTTGGTTTTGAGTTGCCATAATAATTCTTGTTCCTCTAGCAACAAATTCCAAGGACCACCCCTCTGATCTTTTTTAATATGCTGAACCACAAGAAATAAAAATTGATGGTCAGTGTTCATTAATATATGTCTTGCTAATGCATTGAGGGTGTTGTTCTTATTAATAGCATATAAACGCTCGTATATGCGTTGTCTCAATTAAAATTCTATATTAAAAAAGATCAGAGGGGTGGTCCTTGGAATTTGTTGCTAGAGGAACAAGAATTATTATGGCAACTCAAAACCAACGCACAAGTCCACCCAGGTCTCAATGAGACTTGTTCGATCAAATGTTTATTAAAACTTAGGGCGATTGCAAGGTAGATTAGTTATTCAGTAGTTGCGTAGATCAGGAAACATCAATTTGGCCATTCATTTATATTATTTATATTATTTATATTATAATATAACATACATACATATATAATTATATAAAATTCTTTATTATTGACAACAAACTTTTTTATGTTTTATATTTACAATACGGTGTTGGAATTTGTAAACAATGTTAGTTTTTTCCATTATGAAAAGTTTACTGAACATTGAGTTTTATAGATTTGGTGACTGTATAGTTAAAAATATGAATTTAGACTTGATTAATTAATTGGTTTTAACTATTTAATTGTTTAATGAATTAATTGTGTATGTGATTATATAAGTTGCATCACAAGTCTGTAACTTTGTCTGAAGAAGTGCGGAAAGTGTCTGCATGAAAGCGCTAACAAAGTAAAGGTTATTTGGGAATGGTATGAGGTATAACCTGGTAGTGCTTGGGTGCTCTCGGGGGCCTTGAACCAGGTTTCTGTTACTGTACAGATATCGATGTTCTCCATGCTAAGGAGAGTTTCGAGAGCGTGCATCTTGAGGTTTAGACTTCTGGCGTTGAGTAGCATTATTCTTAGTTTCTTATCCCTTGTGATACCTATGGAGGTGGGTTTGTCTTTTGAGCCTTGCCTAAAAAAGGCACTATGGGGGTGGCAAGAGCCTTTGCCAATATCCAAAAGCCCAGGGGTGACAGGTGCAAGCCATCCCTAGCGAAGCATTGTGGCTTGTCGAGCATGTCATCCCAGGCTGACAGGCATTGGATCCCCTTTGAATGACACCAATACTTAAGCCAATTGTTGAAATTGATCATCTTGTCTTCATATTGTGGCATCATTCTTGGAGAGGGTAAGTTGCTACTCAAGGTCAGGGTCATACCGGCCTGGGCTACATGCTCAGAAAGCTCCTCTGTGTCTCTTTTCATGTAGTCCAGGGAGGTACGTCTCAGGTCATTCACACCAGCATGGACAATGACTGAGTCATATTTGTACTTGCCTTGGAGTGACCTGAGTGCTTGTGTTATGTGGCAGATCCTAGTGCCCGACAGGCAGCTCACTGTGACCTTCTCCTTGTTCAGCCTGGTAAGCGGGACGTCAGTGTGCCTGACGATAGAGTCACCTATTACAAGTGTATCAGGTGTGTTGTTTAGCCTTAAGGGCTGTGACTGTTCGGCACACTGGCTTTGTGAGCTATGTGTTGCACGTGTTTTGTTTTGGGGTAGCGGTTGCTTGGGTGTCTGCTTTGGAGGTCTCTGCTGCTTAGGAAGATTTTTATTTAGAGCCTCCGAGTATGTTTTTGTGTGTTTATGTGTTTGGTTTGCTGTCGTGGTAGGTCTATGTGAGACTGGCATTGTAGTGAGTGTGGTTTCCTTCTCCTCCTGACTGGTTACACCAGTTCTGAGTTGAGAGAGCTTAGCCTCCAGTTTGGCTATATGGTTGCATCTCTCACATGTGTTGGAATTTGTTGGGAGGAAGAGAGGGTTGTCTGTGTACATGAGGCAGTTGTGACATTGCCTCAAGATTCCCAGATTCACCATCTGGACCGGAGAGGAGATTGACAACTGACCTTTGGACATGCTAAAATAGTATTGGAAATTCCTTTATAATTGAAAAAAAAGGGCCAATGGGGAACAAGGTACTCAAGGGGAGTTTGTGTGGGTGTAGTGCTTTTAATTTTTTAGTGCTGACTTATATAATTGCTTTAGTGAGCAAGTGCCAGGTACCTTAAATGCAATGTGTTACAGGTAACTTGAATGCAAAAATGACAAACAGTAACTTTCTTTCAAGTGAAACAAGGAAACAAGTACAGTAAGCAATGCAAATATCACTAGGGATCCACAGAAGCGCTGAAAAGCCGCGTTTTAGGTGGAATTAGCATTTCACGGAAATAACAAGCAAATAAACAACAAGCATACAAACAAAGTTAGATTCAGCAGGCCTGGATCTAGTCTATGCTACAGCAAATGAGGTGTACCAATTTCAGTAAGAAGCAGTTCAAATATGCAGGCACTATAAGCCTTTAACCAGAAATTCCCAGCTCAGAAGTGCAGAGTCCAGCCTCTCCTCCCACAAGAGTGCAGACCACGAACCCTCTTAATGTAAAATAACTGGCCTGAAGCCCAAGTTCTTAAACCTGAATTAATACACTTTTAGAATAACAGACACTGAGCCCTCAATCAGGAGTTCCCAACTTAGAAGGATGTAAGCTACCTGTTCTGCCACTACAGTGCAGACCACAAACCTTCTTAATGTAAAACAACTGGTCTGAAGCCCAAGTGCTTAAACTAAAAGGCTTAGAATGAGTTACATCAAGCAGTAATAAATACAACTGAGTACTTTTAAGCTGACAAAAAAGCAAAATAAAGTAGGAAGAAACACAAATACAGTATAAGCAGATACATATTTTTTTTTTTTTTTGAGTGAGCAAATGAGATGGGCCCAGGAAGAGTATCCAAATTTACAATCATTTCCATAATTCTTTCCATGGCTTTACATATCAGACTAGTGAGACGTATGATAATACACAACTAAAACAAAATAAAATAAAATAGAAAAACAACCAATAGACCAGTAACCCAGTAGAATCCAGAAGTATTTATTCACTCTCTGATGTCTTGGCTGGAATGCCTTCAAAGGAGAATACACATCCAAAAAGCACTCCATATAAATAGCACTATCAATTATTCAGTAAAAATTCAATTAGAGAAAATCACAAGCATAATTAAAGGAGAACTCACCAATTAAGTTCAGAATTCATACCATTGGGTATAAGAGTATCAAATTTAAGAATATAAATGGCTTCTTTATATAAAACTTTATCCTTAAAATAAGTGTCAGTAAATTCACAATTATTGCCATCTACTTTTTCTAAAATGGTACCTTGTAAGCCCACAGATGAACCCTGATGTGCTTGGTGAAAATGAACTGCCACAAAACTAGTTTCTTTAATGTTTTCTATATCTCTTATATGCTCAAGAAGTCTTAATTTGAAAGCTCTTTGAGACTGACCAATATAAAATTTATTACATGGACATTTAAGGGCATAGATTATACCAGTGGTATCACATTAAAAAAAAAAAACTTTTCACTGCAAATCTACGTCCACCAATATTCCCCAAACTATTGACAATATGTTTACAAACCTTGCATCTATTACATACATAAGTGCCAAAGTTAAATCTCAAATCATGTACATTAGCACTAGGCATAATAAATTTACCTTTCACTAAAAAGTTTTTTAAACTTTTCCCCACCCTAAATGAGAATTTAAGTTTTTCAGTTAACCATAACTGAGAATCTCCATTACATTGCACGTACTGCCAATAGTATTTCACCAAACCTGTTAGAATGTCACTAAAGCAACTATAAGTAGATACAAAATAAATGTCAGTCTGGCTTCCATTATATATATTACCAACTTTATTACATCTGGGGTAACTACCTCTCGCCCTCTTTTTATTTCGGTAACTGCTCTATCAATAATTGAGCTACTATAGCCCCTAGATTCAAACATTGAGCTTGTTCTCAGCATCTCCTCCTGAAGTGCTGTAGGGTCATTACATAACCTACTAATCCACACTATTTCCCCATAGACGAGGGCTTCCATAGTATGTGGGGGGGGTGACAACTGGAAGCTTTTAGATATTGATTAATTCCATCACATTTTCTATGTACTTTAGTATGTAACCCTCTAGGCCCAAAAATATCCAATTCGGCATCCAGAAAGGACACTTTGATGCCCCTCTGTATGCCATCAAATGACAGATTAAATCTATTAGAATGTATATATTCAATAAATTCATCCACATTCTCTTCTCCCCCATCACACAAAAAATTAGATCATCAATAAACCAAGCATAAAATGTAACATGTTGTATATAAAATGATGGTCTATATATACACTCCAGTTCAAACAACCCCATACTCAGGTTGGCATATGCAGGGTCAAATGCCACCCCCATAGCCGTACCTTGTTTCTCTTGATATAATTCCCCATTAAATTAAAAAAAAAATGTTCTAAGCTAAAAGTTAATAATTCCAAAATATATTCTTTGGCAGGAGATTTACCCATAAAAACAGCTTAAATAACAAAAGTATGAGCAATATTTGTATATAAACTTTGCACATCCATGTTGACAAAGTACATGTTCCTATTAATTTCCATATTATTAATTTTTTTAAAAAAATCAAAGACATCTTTAATATATGCAGGTAGCAACATCACCTAAGGTAATAATTGGTGTAACAAACATCCAATATTACGAGCAACGTATTTAGTCCCTGATACTATGGGGCATCCAGGTCGTTTTAACAGACTTTTGTGTATTTCGGGCAAACAATAAAAACATGCAATATCAGCACCATCCACATAAAATTTCTTTTTAGCATCATCAAAGTAAATATATCCCTGTCTTCCACCCATTCCAGATAGGTCTAGATATTCCCTGATAGCTGACCTATACACAGAAAAAGAAACCTTCATTGTCATCATCTAGGTGTTTATAGCACATATCCAAATATTGGGTTACATCCATAATGACAAGTTTGTTGCCCTTATCAGAGGGCATAAAAATAAGATTCCTGTTTTTACTAAGAGCTACCAAAGCAGACCATTCGGCTTTTGTTAAATTATATATGATGTTATTAACATTGCCCAGAAACTCATGCATTTCCTGTTCCACTGAAAAATGTAACATCGTGTACAATTGTAACACTTTTTCATTGTTAAAAATAGGAACAGACTTACTTTTTGCAGAAATCATGCTAGTATCAAATACATAATAAGCATTAGGTGTTTCATCTGATACACAAGAATAAAAGTTATCCATATCTGAATCAGAATCAATATCATCTGAATCATATTCTAAAGAAGCCATCTTACCATCAAACAATACTTTAAGCAGTAGTTTCCTAATAAATCTAAAAATGTCATACTTACGTAGCATAACAGTAGGAATAAATTTAAGTCGACATTCTAAAACAGCCTTTTCACAGTCATCAAGAACATAACCAGACAAATGAATAATATATAACAGTTACCATTTACCCCTTTTCCGTTGTGGAAACTGCTGGGGTTGTTGTTGCCAATGTCCATTAAATTGTCCCTCTCTCTGGCGTTTCTTGTTCTGTGGTCCCCCATATCGAGTACTTGTGCTGTTCCAAAAGTTCTGTTGATAATGAACCCTATTCTGGGGTTCAGGAAGTGGTGGAAAGTCATTTTTATTCACAGCATGTACATCCTCTTCTCCAGAAGAAATAAAACTAGTGGAAGCATGTGTAGAGGAAAATGAAGACTGTTCGCCATCATTACTCCCCTGCTTAAATGAAACATGCCGTGAAACTTTCTTCTGATAAGTCCTGGACAGGAGGGGCGTACCATTATCGTAGTTGTGGGTGCCACGATTCAGTTTATGCAATTTTGTATCCAAAATTTCCTTCTCATAATTCTGTAATTTGATATTAACTGGGTTACTGGTCTTTTGGTTGTTTTTCTAGTGAGACTTATGAGTCTGCAGTTTCAAGGGTCTGTAGATGATGATAGTATATTTATCTTGTTGGGTGCAGAACTTCCTAATTTTGGCTATGACTTTTTTTCTTTTGTTGTACAGTTTGTTTATATTTGGATTCTACTAGGGTGGTTTGTTTTTTGAGTTAGTTCTCGACTCATTTTTGTTAGGCATTGCTGTCTCTATGAATATATTGACATGATTGTACTGGTTTTCTTTTGTACAATTCTGCAGCTGTGTTCTCAGGGTTTAGGGGTGTGGGCCTGAAATTTTGACTAGTTATCATTTAGTAATGGGAAGTTTGCCTTAGAATGGTTCCTAAGTGTTATGGGGTTGGTCAGGGTCACATAATTAATTTTATTACAAAGCAGACAGCTTTGTGGTCTGGAGAGGACATTACAGTAGAGGGGCACAGCTTCCTCCCATGTTTGTGAATACGAGATTGAGTATGTTTGCACCCATAGTGGGTATACTGATTATTTGGTCCAAGCTGTTTTTGTTTAGAAAGTCCAGGATTTACTGGCTCTTTAAGCTTGGGGCTGTTCAAGTATCCCAGTTTATAGTGGCATAGTTGAAGGCACCCATGAATATGGTATTGGATTAAATGGTGAGGGCCTATAGTAAGTCTAAGATTACGTTTCTTGGGTTATACTGGGTGACCCATAGTTTGAAAGGATATGATATGGGACTTTACCTATGGAAATCTGGACACAGAGAAGCGCCATTGCATCATCTTGTTGGACTAGTCTTGAGGTGAGTTTGTTGTTGATATAGATTGAGACACCCTCAGCTTTGGTCCCTTCTGAGCATTGTGGCTGTGGACTGCCAGGGTGCACTCCCTTGGCTTTAAACTATTCCCCAGTAATTGCACAGGCATCCATACTCTCCAGGGTAAGAAGAGCCTAGAGGGTAGTATTGTTTCTTGTTTGCGCTCCTGCTATTGCAGTGACATTTTTACATTCTTTGGGTTGGTTTTGCTATGTCAAATGACTTGTTATTTGTCATTGCCTACAAAGACACTACTGGGGAGGACAATGTGTTAGCCAGTATTGAAAATGCTAGAGGGGACAGGTACAAAACATCCTTGGCAAAGCAATGTTGTCTGTTGACCATATCCTGCCATGCTGACAAATATTGTACCACCTTGGAATGACACCAGAAACTAAGACAATTATTGATTTCAATCATCTTTTGTTTATATTATGGCATAATCCTTGGTGAAGAGTGAGTGCTGCTCAACACTAATCACATACCAGCCTGGGGCCTATAGTCCGAGAACACCATAATGACTCTTTTCATAATGTTCAAGGATGTATGCCTCAGGTCATATACCCTCAAATGGACTATGACTGGGTCATATTGGTACATGTGGCCTAATGACTTGTATGTGAGGGTGATTTGGTGGACCATGGCCCCTAATAGGCAATTAACCATGATGTTCTCCTTATTCAGCCTGGTGGGAAGGACATCTGTATGTCCCAGTATGGCATTTCCTATGTTTATAATATTGGTTAATGTGTTGGCTTGTCTTAACGCATTTTATAGTTGAGGCTCCACAGGGTGTGGCTGTTTGTGATGTGTTGGGTGTTGTTTTGGTGGAGTGTTTTTGGGATTGCCGAGAATTCTTTTTGTAGGATGCATTTCTAGGAGGTCTTTGGGGTTTTGGAAGGTTGTTATGTATGGCTGAAGTCTTGTTGCAGTGCTCCTCAGCCAGCAAGCAAATTGCTCTTTGTGCAGCTGTGTGCTGGATAAAGTTATAGGAGAGGTTTTCAGAGAAAATTTAGTTTCCAAGTATCTGTGTCTGTACAGACCACTGGTAAACACCATTGTACAGTGAGCAGCAGAAGTTGTAGACAATGAAACCATCTTACTTTAGGCCCACCTGTGTGTTTCTCAACTCAGACAGATAAGGTTAACTTTCTATTGCCACTAGAATTGCAGTCCCAATCTTCTTAATGTAAAAACACATTTTCATTAGATAAAAGTGAAAAGGGACAAGAAACAAATTAAACAACTAGCTACAGCAAGTACTTAAAGGTTGATTCTAAGGCAGACAAGCCAGCAATGAGGAATAAACACCTTAAGGTGATTTGAAAGCCTACTAGAAGCAGTTAGGTAAAGAAAAATCAAATACACTTTGCAGTGATGAAATGCAGTAAAATGCAATGACATCATTTGAAAAACATCAGCAGTCTTCAGAACCAGCTAAGAAAGGGGAAATATTTCAGTGTAAAGTACTTATCCTAGCCTGGATGTCACTAGATAACAAACCAAGTACTCTGACAGCACATGCGAAGAAACAGAGTGTGTAAGCTCTGTGGAACTGAGCCAAGAGCTGCAGAAATGTGTCAAATTCATAGACACAAAGAAAGGTGACTAAACCAACTAAAAAGACCCCTGGCCAATGAAATGATCTCACCTTTATGCCTCCCAGCATGTTTTGAAACTCTGACAGACCAGGATACATTTTACTAAAACTAGAATTGCAGTCTCACTCTTCTTAATGCAAAACACACACTTTAGTTATCCAAAAGTTAAAAAGTACCCAAAGCAAATCAAACAAACAGCTAGAAGCAATTACAAGGCAAATCAAAGGCAGTCAAGCCAACAATGAGAAACACACATTTTAAGGCAAGTTCAAAGCATACTAACAGTCTAAGGAGAGGGCCTTCCCATTTTCATTTGTCAATGCCCAGTAAGATGAGCAGAGGAGATAAGACAGGGAAGAGCTTCCAGGGCCAGTTATACAAGAGATAAGACTGTAAGGAGCTTCTATGGTGAGGTATGGAGGAGATGAGACTGGGAGGAGCTTCCAATGTCAGATATATAGCAGGGGCAGTTAGCTCAAAAGGCTCCAAGTTTAAAAACGCAACAAGAAAAAGTTGAGTGGGTGGGAAATTCCAAAACTGATTTAAATGGAAAGATAAGTGCAGTAGTTTAAATTTACTTCCTTGGAAGTAAAATGGGGTCCAAATGCTTTATTTGGTTCCACAAGATCTAGAAACAACTCACATATCTGATCTAAGATGGCTGATTGAAATAAGTCTGAAAAGTAACTAAAGCACAGTAATTTGATGAGCAATACTGATTAATCGACTTAAGATCACAGATAAGTAACAATGGAAACTGTAAATCCCAAATCAATTTATAGTTGTAGCTTCAGATTCAGACTGAGAACTTTTTTTGACTAATTTCTTAATTTCCTTCAACAATTCAGTACAGCAGCTGCATTTCTACAGCTACAGTACCAATCAGCTGATCATTAAGTCATTTCTACAACTTTCACTCTTGAATAAGATTCAAGGAAAATTAAACTTCTCCATCTACAGATACCAGTTCCCAAAGGAACTATGACCTCTGTCCAGGAAGTGTTACTTTTCAACCTAACTGCTTCAAATTGAGCAGTTCAGTGATCCAGTGTGTGGTGAAATTCACAGTCATCTGAAGCTTTAAAAAGCAAAGATTTAGCTCTCACATCCATGAACAGGATACTCTCAAGATCTTGGCTGCATCTTGATTTAAACTATGTTCATAAAAATCACAAATAGTGGAGAAAAGACATTACCTTGCTATGTGCCTATACCCACCATTATTGCTTTTTAATTAGCATCAACAATAAAACATTATGTTTATTCTTCAACTGCATGAACTGAATTGTATGTAACAGTGGTCCAGGAAACATAAGACTAATGCTAATCAAGTAATCTGGGTACCATAAGATGCGTAGCCATATACACCTTTATGTCAACACACTTAATAGTTATTGCCATCTTTTTCAAGCATTTAAAAAGGCACACCTTCCAAACTGAGTAGGTATGCACATAATAACCCTGCTGTAAATTTGTGCCTTCTCATCCAATCATCAAGACCATCACTTTGTTGGCGATGTACTGGTATCTTACTCCATAAGCTGAGAATATGCTAATTTAAAAATCTCTCTCTCTCTACAATCTTGTTTATTTATTGGAGTAGGTTTAAGTCCCTAGTGTGGGAGGTCATACAGCCATTGGTTTTGTGAAGCCCTAATACTTTTGTAGTACTTCCCCAGAGACTTATTTGAGTAATATGATTATAGGCATACTCCAATCCACAAAACACATGTAGATAAATTTGTCAAATTCTTGTGACACTTCCAATATCTAGTAAAGGAAAAAGAGCTGATTCTCTGATCACAGATAGAGGGGGGGATGTTAAAGCTCAGAGAGAGAGAGATTAGAGACAAAATAGATTCTCAGACTTGCTGCACATAAGGAAAAAGGGTTAAATGACTTTGCGCCTTTAAAACCTGTGCTTAAATTAAGCTTGTTAAAACATTGATTGGTTACTTGATGTGTATATATACCTACTTGGTCTGTTGAATTTTTTATCTGAAGAAGCACTGTTATTAGTGCGAAAGCTCTCATCTTTTGATACATATTTTTTATTTTATTTTACTATTAAAGCATTACCTCTTCAGCCAGCTTACTTTAGTTTTGGTTGATGTTTTATATTGGGCAAACAACTTAGAAATTTAAAACATGACGAGAGCAGAATGTTAGGAATATTATAAAAAGCTGGAATGACATATAGCTCTGCATATTATTATTTCATGTGCAATTAATCATATAGATTTAAAGTCAACTATTATAGAGCAATGTTAGGTTATTTATTTTACATTTATTTATTTTATTTTACATTTGTTGACTGGGTTAGTCCATCTGAGCTGATAGCCTTTTTTCAGCGGAGGCCTGGGGAGAAATGTTCCAAAAGCTAATAATACAGGTAAAGAGGGTAATTAAAGTACAAACACGTTTATGATATACAAAAACATTTATATTATATACAGACTTTTAAAATGTAAATTGTCAATAAGAAACAAAATGTTAACATAAGGGAAGCTAGGTCATTACATGACCAATTGATATATATTTTATAATTTGGTTCCATGAACCCTAAAGGCTTAAGGAGTGAAGTTAATTGTAAATATTTAATATAATAAATAACAGTGCTTAGATTTTAATAAAGGTTTTATAGTGTCATTTTATTCTATTCATAATTTTTATTGTTTTACTGTTTAATTGCTTGATTGATCAATTGTTATGTTTATATACACTGTGGTAGTTGTATGTTGGGTGTTAACTGCCAGATGGCTTTTGCCAATGTGCAGAAGGTAAAGAATGTATTAAAGGTTTCTGGTTTAAGGAATTTTTTTTGTTTGTTTCATCTATAGTTTCTGACCACTACCTCATCTATACACAAAGTGGTACTTAAGTCTGTCTAGCTACTGTGTTAAACAACTGACCCAAATGAGCCCCAAGTAGCGATCAGGTCACAGACCAGTAATTCTTTTGACGTGGCTATTCAGAGTATTTGGCTAGCTCTTAGTTACTAGATACACTTATGAGTATTCTTGTGTTTGAAGCTGGTGAATGTTATGGCTGTTTCATGACTATCACAAAAGTCTAAAAATAATTCACAGATTTGGGCAGCTCTAGTGGTATAGAGGGATAAAGCTCTGACTATGGCCCAGCTGGCCCTGGTTCAGTTGGTGGCTCAGGTGGCATTCAAAGTGGCAGAGACAGATAGGCATGCACATCCTCAGAAGGAGGGTTGCTCACTGATGATGTTACCTAAAGAGGCAGGAGGTCCAAAGAGGGGGAGTGACCTCAGACATGATCAGTAAGTGTTGGGGAAGGGAAATGTGGGTAGAGCACTTAAAAAGACCAAAAAAAAAAAAACACACCGAAGCACAGATGGCTGAGCTCCCAGAATGTCTTTAGGATCTATGACCAGCCACAGCAAATTCTGGACTAGTCCTAGGGTAGGCAAATTATTGTTGGTAGGCCTGGTATGCACCTGCAGCACTGGGGGCTGAGCTAGTATCATGATGTCTGAGTGGACCAAAGAAAAAACAAATAATTCACAAGTTGGGTTCATCTTGGACAAGACAACCTTTACACCCGTGTCCAATGCAACTGACACCATCATGTCTCATATGAGCATTGAAATCTCACAGCAGAAGTATAGAATCAGGAAATGTTACCTTGTTGATCAGTTTGAGAAGTGCATCTACAGCTTCTAAAATGTATGCATAAAAATAGTTGTGAGGGATGCATTCACAAACAACAGACAACATGTTCCATTCTGCAGCTTGAAGTCCCATTATGGTGGCAATCTTATTTACTGGCATAAATTACCACTGAATGCCACAGAAACAGGGATGTGTAAATGCCACACATCTTCCTGTGTCATGGTGTGAGGGTCAGAACCAGTGAAAGACCACACAGGCTCACAAGATATAGTTGAATAGTCAGTGCTATATGCAGAGTGATGACTGGCCAAGTCTAGTTGGTACCTCTGAGCCCACTGCCCAACTATCAAACCTTCTCTAGAAGGGGCATGAGAGTCCATGTTCCAAGAACCTGTTTCTATCCTATTGGTTTAGTCCATCATCCTCAGTTAAATTTCTGCCTGCCGTGTGATTGGCATCATAATTAACTCATCCTCTTCACTGTGCATTTTGCAAGCTCACTTGCTGGGTTCCCCTTTTCAGGGATTAGTTCATCAACAGCTTAGATTGTCGAATCTGTAATGATTGACACCTAAGCGTTGAACTTGCAAAATCGCAAATGACCACTTAAGCAAATTCATTCCTCGGGAAAGAATTCAGTAGGCCGTCCGTGAACAAAATTAACTTTTCAACCTAAATAAAGTGGGGGTTGTGCCCCCCACACCCCCCCTAACTAAATATACCAACTCTGAGATCTCTCCACATTGCCGAAAGGGCAAGTCCCCGATAACGGCCAAGCGGCTTCTTTCCCGAGGAAAGAATTTGCTTAAATGGCCGTTCGCGATTTTCCAAGTTCTACGCTTAGGTGTCAATCATTACAGATTCGACAACCGAAGCTGTCGATGAATTAATATAAACCCTTTTCAGGATGTGTCTAGCAAGTCTTTATGGGTAACCCAACCAATATGCATTAAGTGGCAAATGCCACCTCCAGGCCTTACTTCAGTGGTAGGTCCTTGTATGCTTGTTTTGTGTGAAGTTCACTGATTCTGAACCACCATTAGGAGATTTTGCACCATTATCCTTCTGGTTATCTCCTCTTACACCAGTTTTTGAAGAGTGAATTTTCCTAGAAAATAAGCTCCAATATACAAGGCTCTACAGATCCCAATGGCACAGAAATGTCTCTACAGTGGCAAGGTCCTTATCTTAGGAAAGAAAGACACTTGTATTACACAAAGCTAGTGGCACTCTTTCTGGCACACAGGAAGACAGCTGGGACCGACACTGAGCATTTAAGAACATAAATATTCTTTAAGGGGATACAGTATAGCAAGTAGTCAGGTACAGGAGTGATCTATTACTTAATGAAGGAAAAACTCTTTAAGATTGAATCTTAGCTAATCACCAATCACAAAGGATAAACTAGATACAGCTTTCAGGTATGTCACCTAGTAAAGCATCCATTACAAAAGGCAGCATTACACCAAGCATTATACCATTCTCTTTGGAGAAACTGAAGGAGCTAAACAAAATATACAACAGTATTATCAGCTGCATGCTGTCTTTTTTTTTCTACTGCAGAATAAGTCACATTTTCCAACTATACTTTCTGTAATAGAGATGAAGTGCATGGAGGGACACGGTTGTGTTTCCAAATTGGGAAAAAGATACAATTATTAAATACTTGTTAAGGTCACCTAATGACACTTAATGCTGTTAAGATCAGGTCTCACTGTCAGGTCTAACAGTGGCAGTGTTGACCAGCAAAGAACAGCAGCAGCAGAAGGGGAAAAAGGATTTAAAAGCTGATAGGACTTCACTCTGCCATACTTACAGTCTGAAACTAAGGCATAGCAAGGAGTCTTAACAACTTTTAAATCTATTAGTCCTACAGAAAAGCATTTAGTTTCAGACTACTGTGGTGTCTGTTTAACAAATTGAACTCCTTTATCACCTCTCAAAGACAGTAAAACACATTCTCAGTCTAAACTTTCTGTTTATTTTTTTCCTGTAACTGGTATTGCATGTTAAAGAAAATGTTCCATGTGCTAAATGGAATTATGAGCAGGTCACTGGTCTTAAAGCTTTTGTTACATGTTCTTGACATGGATGTCAAAGCTCACTATTCAGGCTTTACTTCTGAGGTGAAATCCTTGCATGTTTGTCTCAAATGCATAATAGGCTGGTTATGATTGCAGACCAGATCATAATCATACATTTCAACCTCTTAGAGCAAGAAATCTGGACCATGCCATAAATAATGGGGACACTTTTTAAGTATTGCTATTACAAATTTACAAAGTTGATAGAATAACAGTTTTTTTTTTGTTAGCATACATTTTCTGAAGGGTATGAAGTCTAAAACTCAAAACATCTGTCATTCTTTTCTGACTTCAATTGTTAATGTCTTGCCAATGATTTGCCAAAAAAACATAACTTTATGAAAAATGAACCAAAAATAAGAGGCAAAAATCCAGACATTCTTCTAAAACCTTTTCAGTTGAGAGGTACAATATAATTAAGATATAGTTTAAGAGTAAAGCTTTAAAGAATAGACATATCATAATTAGCTTCCAAGGACTTTATTTAGAACATTTAAAATCCTTGACTAAGGGTTGTACATATCCAGTAAATGATTTGTATGAAATTTAACCCATTGGTGGAATGCTTTTAATGTAATGATCTGTACTGTTTCATGTTATCATGTGATGATTATTAATGGGTCTTCATACCAATATCTGAAAATGAAGCATTTTATCATTCTGAAGTTAAAAGTGTGAAAATCTGGAATACCTTGCAGAAGTGATAAACAACTGGCAGAGCTTAGCAATGTCAATGAATGTGTGTGTTGGAAACAATAAGAAGATCCTTATGGTAGTTAGTCAGTCTTAACACACAAACATGGCATCAGAAGTATGAACAGAGCCCATGACATCATTCTTAGCTAAAATGTGGAATTAGTGCAGTGGTGAAAGTGATGGAACTTGAGCAGGGCCATTCACAAAAGTATTCATTAAACATTTCTTTCCTTTCACCATTATAGACTTTTTCTTTCTTTTTGTGTCACTTCAATAAGGCAACGCACGATATATTTTTTTAATTCAATGTGAGTATTAAGCCTCTGCGCAGAGTCTGTATGTCCTCCCTGTGGTCGCGTGGGTTTCCTCCGGTTTCCTCCCACATCCCAAAGACATGCTGTAGGTGGACTGGACACACTAAATTGGCCCTAGGCATGAGTGTGTGCATGTGTGTGCTTTCAGTGGAAGGTTGGGTGCTGGGCTGGCAACTCTACACTGTAAAACTCTATTGCCAATCATGAGCAGACAGGTGATCTGCTGTGGTGACCCCTAACCAGGCAAAAGCCGAAAGAAGAAGAAGACGATTAAGCCTCACTCTATATATCCCCAGTCTGAACCACTCATTCCCTAGAGACTAGAGTCCTTTTGCTTATCACTCAACTCTTTTAAGGGTTAAATGCAAGCAGTGATGTCATTATTCAAGTGAATAGGTTTTCTTGTTTTAGCCCTTAACCTCTCCCCTGGGCTGAAGTGTAGAAGTTCAATGGATGTGAGTACATGTTCTGCATTTCTGTGAGGGATAGCCCCTCTCAGAATGCCTGACCCATTCGCAAGCAAGTTCCTCTGCTTGACCTCCAGTCAGCTCTAAGACCTCTAAGATGGAGACTGAATCCCAAACAAATATCTCAACCTTTCTACCAGAGAGAGTGCTAAGCAAGCACCTTCTTCACCACTCATGTCATCAACCCTCAACATGTTCCTTCAGCCTATGCACCACTAATTAGTCCATGGTTGTCTTCATCACAGTAAAGTCTTTATCTTCCTCTGACAAAGAGCTAGCCAATTATGTGAGAAATAAATGATTCTGTAACAGTAAATTAATAGTATAAGGAACAAGTTGGAATCTGAAGTCTGTTTTTAATGGTAAAATGATAAAGGAGAATACAGACAGCTTTCCTGAATGTACAAACAATAACTATGACTCAGCATAGGTAGGTATAAAGGTGTACGATGCACAACGGTACTGCATATTCCTCCTAGAAAGACATATATACACAAATCAAGATCAGAACACAACATCAGACCCTAAGCTTTATAGTACATAGCATTTGTATAGACTGTACCACACTCATTCAGGACTCTCTATGATAACTTTCATGTCTGTCTTAATAAGAACTACCTTTTATTCTACCTTATCAACTAGAGCATCACTTACATTCCCTCCATTTAGAAGTATTTGTTTCATGAATGCTTATTAAAAGGTTTATAATAAAGAAAAACACATAAACAAATATTTCCCTCTGTTTCTGCACAACTGCTATTAGAAAATTAGATATTATATACAACTCTAATTAAAAAAATACTGGTATCAGTGAAATTCCACACAGAAAACTATAGTTATCTTTCTAATGGCAAGTCATTTGGTTGAAGTTGTAAAAAGTATCATGCTCCGTCCGCGACAACTTAACCTGCCCAAACCACTCTGAGCAATACAGACAGGTATAAACTTCAGAAAAATGTGTATAGATAAGAGCACATATCTTAATATTGTTTTCTCCTAATTTCTTACATTTTAGAGTACATCTTCCATTGCTAACTACCATGCAAACATCCTTTCTCTTTATATACTGATAAAACTGCATTGGGATTTCTTTCTTTTTTTGAAATATCAAGTGTATAAGGGACTGCATTTTATATGCCATGTTAAAATATTCTTACTGTTAATAATTTAGAAGGCAGCCTGAAATGGGTTTTAGAGATGGAAAACACTTTATTTATTTTGCATGTATATTCAATACTGTTCTCAGGGGATAGAATATCCAAAAATACAGCCATAAATAAGAAATCAGTGGCCTTTTCTGTCTTGCTGCATTATGTGGGGTTGATATATGTTTCTGCAGCATTATTAATCATGCTGCTTAGATCAATGTTCTGATCTTTCCACTGCAAGATTGATTTCTTGGCTTTACCTTACCCTGCACAAGATTTAATAAATGTTACAATTACCCCATTAAGGAAACTTCACCATATTGTGCAAAAGGAGGATTTGTAAATGACTTCATTCAAATGCCATCAGACCTGTCTTTCCAAGAAAAAGCTGTGTTGTAGCTCTAGGGGAAGGCATGTGTCTTATCTAGTTCCTGTCCCATTTTCAGCAGATGAGTTTTCATGCATGGATGATTTTGTCACAATCAAAACAGCCGTTAGCTGTTTTCTCTCAAACAGAAGGGGCATATTTTGTACTCATCTGCACAGTGCTTGTAATACATATATTTTAGCTCTGCGGTACAGACTTTTGCTCCATCTCTTTCATCTGGTTTGAAGTAAATACATTAATCCAGGGTCTGTGAGCCTATTGTTTCCCAAATTGCCCGATTCATTTCATGAAGATGCTGTGTCACAAACAGAGAACGGAGACACTGAAGCATGTGATTGTACTGCACTACATCACAGCAGCATCTTACGATAGTTAGCTGTAGGGCAACAGTTGAACTTGACAGTAGAAGTGTCAAATGCATTTGCCATACAATAAAGTATGGTAACATAACATATGTACAGATCAGGTAACTTTAAAAATCTGCTACTGTAGATTGATGTAGGATTCTAATTCTTAAAAACTTCTGAGTAAATTATTACATATTTTATTTCAGCATTTAAATAAAGCCTATACACACAGGTGTGCATGTGTATGTGTTTGAAATGGTTTACCGTTGAAATTTTGCCGTGTAATTGCACGGCTATGAAGTATTCAAACTACAGATGTTCAAATACTTCACATGTGTGCAGGTTACATGAGCGAACGTTATATTTGCAAATGGGCTGTGCATTCACAAATATAACGTTCGATTATGTAGAGAGATCAGCATACAGTGCGGTTAGGGAAATACATCCCTTTCTTCACTGTAGTGCGATCTCAGAGTTGGAATATTAAGTTGGAGGTGTGTGGGGGGAGCAAGGGGGCTTGCCCCCCTGCATAAACGGGATGTTTGGTGAAGGGGTTAGGGAGTTACAGCAAGGCTGGCATTGTTGTTAATGCCGTAAAATGTCGTTGTCGACATTTTAGGCATTAACAGCTGTTTTTCAACAATAGAGCCATTGAGTTATTTGTACTTTTGGTGAAACTCTTCACTGATTAGTACCTTTTTTTTTATTTTGACATTTCAATAGTAAACCGTTTGAAACACCTACATAATCAGAAACATGTGCATACATGTATGTGTATCTATATGTATAAATATAGTATATGTATATATTTACGCACACACACACACACACACACACACACACACACACACACACACACACACACACACACACACACACACACACACACACACACACATTGTGTGTGTGTGTATATGTATATATATATATATATATATATATATATATATATATATATATATATATATACATATATGTATATACATATATATATATACACATATATATATATATATATATATATATATATATATATATATATATATATATATATGTGTGTGTGTGTGTGTGTGTGTGTGTGTGTGTGTGTGTAATGGCCTACTAGCATATTTCACCAAAATTCTTTTCATAGAGATGAAAAGAGCAAATGCTTAAGAAAGCGAATGTTCAAATTAGTGAAAAATGCCACGGGGAAAGGAAGTACCTGGCCACATTATGAGCAACACACACACTGCAGTACATCAGACCAACCCCCACAACTATATATACCAACTCTGAGATTGCACTACAGTGGGTAAAACGGCAATTTCCTATCATTGTCCACCTGCTTATTTCCCTGTGGAATTTTTCTCTGATGGACAATTCACTGTATTGAACATTTGCTCTTTTCACCTCTGCAAAAATAATTTTGGCTAAGTGTGATTCAGTTATGTAAAGTAAACCCATATATATTTATATCTCTATAGCTATTATCTATATAAATATATATATATATATATATATATATATATATATATATATATATATATATATATATATATATATATGGATCAGTGTCATTTCGCCGAAAATTTTTGACATGGGGTCCAAATCGCCGAAAATCCATTTCACCGAAAATAGTACGGACAGTATAAATACCCTTTTCCCCCACTGTAGTGCGATCTTGGAGTGAGAATATTAAAGTAGAGGGGTGTGGGGGGCATAACCCCCCACCCAGTACAGTTTAATATTGTCTAGTATTGTTTTATATTGTGCAGTCCCTATAAAAGGGTAAGTAAGTAGTTTATAACCTAAGTAGATGGGGGGGCTATGCCCCCCACATTAATATTCTCACTCCGAGATCTCACTACAGTGGGGGAAAAGGGCATATACACTGTCAGTACTATTTTCGATGAAATGGATTTTTGGCGATTTGGACCCTATGTCAGAAATTTTCGGCAAAATGAGTTTTCGTCGAAATGACATAGACCCCATATATATATATATATATATATATATATATATATATATATATATATATATACATTAAATTGAACTCAAGCATAATGGACATCGGTATTGTCAATGTCTGAATCTCGAAATATGGACTATTGACACATACTGCTCATATTCGGAGGATTACCCTAGAGTAGCCTAAATCAGAGATAAGTGTGTTTACCTGGGGACAAGCTTCACTACACCCCACCCCCGATAATTATATATATGAATTCCAAGATCACACAATCCTTGGAGAAAGGGAATATTCTCCTACTCAGGGATTGTCAGTCTTACACATGGTGGCCATCTGTTTCTGTCAAACAAACAGTGCTGATCAAACAGACATCAACCTCATGTATTTTAATGACAGATAATATACCCATATATTTATTTATCTCTTTCTAGTTCAGGAGTTGCAAGGGTGCTTGTCCACACCCCCGCAAACAGTAAGAAAAAGGGAGGTTTTAGCTTTGGATTTTGTGTATTTTTTTTTTCAGAAAGCCAACCATTACTAACACAAGTCTCTTTAAAACCAAACTCAAAAATTTCCTCCTAAATGCTAGCTCCTGCCAGTGCCAAGATCCCACTTAAACCCCCCCACCCCCCCTTGCACCACTACCTCTCACACTACTACCAAATTTGTCTTCATGCCTTAGCAACGTAAGACTCTATACTCACTTCTATCAAACTTCCTGAAGGCACAAGCAACATCCACCATAACTTGTTTCTTGCCTATTTACATTCCCTAAGTCAATTCCAAGCTTTTTCTAAAGTCTTACCATAGCAATATGTAAACGTTTTTTTAACTCTGCCTGTAAGTCTACTACAGATCACTGTTTGTAAGATTGTAATTATGTCCCTTCCAGTCTATTCAAAACTTTGTATTTCATGTAATGCATATTATTTTCATGTAATATGTATTATTTCCTTTGTTAATACTTTCACAAACTGCATTATCTTGTTTTGTATATTGGAGCTTTTCTTCTCGGGTGGCAACTGAAAACAGAACATTGGCTCAGGGGTGGCAACTGAAAACAGACTATTGGCTCAGTTGGACTAACTCGGTTAACAAATGACAAATAAATAAATAATAAAATATGCTAAGCTATTTGTCCTGTATCAATATAAATGGTGTCCCCTCTGTCTGCCTTGTCTATATGTATCTCTCTTTTCTCTGTGTTGCGGAGATAATCTTGATGATGCATGTTATATATTACTCTCCTTATTTAGTAGCTTGTCTTGATGTACTCCTGTTCTGATAATGCAGATGATAAAGGTATATTATTCCAAGCCTGGGTTGAAATATTTTGCCAGAACTATGGTGCCCAGCATTCATATTCTAATAAACTCACATGAGCTGTCATGACATAACCATCATTTGCCTATCCTAAATTTCTTAAAAAGGCAAAAAGAAGGTCTCAGCACTCTTTGGTAAATCTTTACTGAGAGAAATAGTTATTAGGTAGTTCCCTTTTCCCCAGCACTACAAAAGCACTAGTGAAATGGAACAGAAATGAGACTTTGCGTGAACTGCGCATTCACTTATTTGTAACTCTACAGGATTCATTCTGTGCAGTTATAAGGCAGTATAAGCTAGGTATAGACTTTATCTGATAGTCTTTAAGCATATGTTATGAAAGGAAAGAGTGTGAAGAGAAAATGGCATCTCTGTGAATTTGTCACTTGGCTGATAAGTCTTAAAAAAGCACAGTACTTTTGCATACATGGATTGAACTAGATGAACAAAATAAACATTTGCACAAGCCCTTTGTCAAGAACAGCAACTGTACAAAAAGGTTTTAAGAAGATGCCAGAGTCAATGCTAAGTTTAAATAAACCAAGAATGACTGCCCTAGGTCACTATGTGAATATATTTAACTCATTGATCTACTACAATTCCAGTATATGATTTAGTTTCTAATTCTCTATGCCCCTTTGGCCATAAGACCTTCTTCAGCTTTGTCAGAAACCTCAAGGGCAACACACAGCAATGTGATGAACTGGTGGTTAATAGTACCACATTCACTGAGCCTTGTGAGATAGTAAACCCATTACTGGACAAATTCAGTTCCAGCTTTACTCGCCTCTGACCCACAACCATCCTCCAAGAAATACCCTCAAACATACCCACCAACAATAACAAGGGAGCGTGTACTGGCTGCTCAGAGTAAAGCCAAGAACACAGCCTCAGTCGGCCTAAATAACATCCCAGGATGCATCCTGAACAGTCTAAAATATGACTTATCAGGACTCCTGGAGTCATTATTTAACTATTAAAACAGGCTTTGTGGCATAGGAATGGAGAACAGTGATGGTCATCCCCTTCATAGATCCTCAAAACTACTTACTTACTAGTATGGCTAGTCTTACTTGCAAAGCCATGGAAAAATGTTTCATTTAATTTATCAACAAGGATATAGCAGGAGATAGGAGACCACAAGACACTGTATCCACCTTAGTTTGGCTTTGTCAAAGGAGGGCTGTGCTCATTGAATCTGGTAGACGTTTTTGAAGAGGTCATTAAGGCAATGGACGATGGGAGCACAGTGCATACTGCCTAACTAGATCTGATTAAAGCATCTGATACAGCACCTAACTCAGGCATTGTTAATAAATTTATGGAACTTGGAATAAGTTCCTTTATAACGTGTTGGATAGCTAGCTGTCTCACTGATAGGGCCCTTGAGGTTAGAATTGGTAAAGCCACCTACACAAAGCAGTCAATCATCAGTGGAGTCTCCAGGTCTCTGAGATAGCCCCACTCCTCTTTGGCATCTACTTCTCAGATGTCAAAGCCAATATCAAAGGCTTCTGACTAACCAGGTATGCACATGATTGCAAACTGGGAGCAGTCATTGAATTCCTCCAAGACAAGAACACTGTACAGTAAGACCTAACACAGACAAGCGCTTGGTGCCAAAGCTATGGCTTAAAACTCAATACCCAAGAAATGCATTGTAGTATCTTTTGGAAAGTTGTACATCCTGGTTAGCTACATCATCAGTAAATCACTTTTAAAATTTAATTCAGTAGTTAATGATCTGGGAACTCATGTAGACAGTAACTTAGCCTTCAGCCAAAATGCGCCCAAGGTAGTAAGTAAATCCTTCTATGTTGCTCAACTTATAAGCAAGGGCTTGGCATCTAGGTCCAGAAAGGTCATCATAACACTGTACTTGGCCCTAATCAGACCCATCATAGGGTATATTGCCTCCTTTGGTATGTGCTGTCCAAACACATGGAGCAAATGGCAAGTCCACAAAGGTTCCTTACAAAAAGAATACAGGGAGTAAACAAAATATCCTACGCTGATAGCCTCAAAGCCCTGTCTCTTTACTGAGTATCATACAGACTTCTGTGAGGTAATCTGTTTCTGACATACAAAGTATCCCTGGATCCTGTTTTGATGAACATTTTGAACATCCACAAAATAAATAACTGAACTGCTAGATTAAAAGATCTAAATGATGCTTGCAACATAAATATGACATGTTGGAGAGACATATATGTTTCACAGAGAATTCCCATTCTCTGGAACAGGCTATCCATCCATATAAAGCAGAGTTCCTCCCTATCAATATTTAAGCACAACTTGGACCAATGAATAGATAATTGGGAATTCACCTTTGGTCTGGAACTTATGACTCTGATGGACAAAGACAGTCTATAAATCACCCCATGTATAAATCAAATTTGCGAGCCACATTTGGGTTGCATGCCTCGGCTTATAAAAGCCCTATTGGTCATAAGTGTAGTACACACCTATGAAACCTTAAGATGGGTATCTGCATGGATTGCTCTGTACCCTTCTTTACATTCCACTACAGACTGACTGACATATCCTGGACTAGGAATGGTAACCTAGGATCAGAATTGGTGAATTATATTGTTATGCCCACCACTTACTGCTACCAATAGGTGATGGCCACCAATATGCGTCATCCACATGCTGGGCCAGTAATCGAGGACCGTGAATCCTCACCATTGACACTGGAGAGGGACATGCACTTGGAATACAAATGGATACACTCAGTATTTCCAGATGCAGACCTCTGCATCACGTAAAATTTCCCTTAAGACCACACATGTAACATACTCAGTCTGGAGTCTGGATGTCTCTATATCTGTCTCCCTCTAGGTCCCCAATAATGCTCCCCACTGGTACAGCTGTAGGATTAGGTCCCCAGCTAAGTGTCCAAGCCAAGTCCTGCATTATCCTCTCTGTAAACCCAGTACTTTGTCTCCTTGACCCAAGTAGCTGACATGCACACTCTTTTAAGATTTAATTTAAACACACACACACACACACACACACACACACACACACACACACACACACACACACACACACACACACACACACACACACACTTGGGAAAGGCTGGCACATACTACCACTCTACCAGCTTTTCCCAGAATATAAGGTAGATTCACTGCCACCAGTCAGTTATGTAAGGCTCTTTCAAAGGGTACCAAATTATATTGTGTAATATTAATACTAATGCAAATGGTAGTAGTTCACCAAGATGGCTGGGCATTTTGGAGTGCCCCACACAGTGTTTCCAGATAAATATAAGTACTCTCAAAGGTTAGATGCTTTCTACAAGGATCAGCTACAATAAAAGTTTTAAATATATTTAATAATAAATATTAAAAGAGCATGAAAATAATGAATATATATTCATAGTAAAAAACCCAGTTCAGAGCACAGGAGATACTGAAAAGAACATTGATAGACAGACTAAGACAAATAAGGAAAAACAATATTGAAACTAAGCTTCACTATATTCCTGACTGAATCTAAGAGAATTACTATTCTCTAGTTAAGTTACTACCCCAAGGCAAGATGCTGTGGGTGACAGTCTTCCTAGTCAGGCTTCCCAAACAGAGTACTCAATACTTTGAGATTTCTCTTTGTAATATCTAACATATAATTTCCAAGAGGGATGGCAGAATTACCTCATCTGGTCATCTGACTCTAGGTTCTCAAAGTATTCCCCTTTGAAGTTGAGACAGGAACTTAGCACAGACAGCCACAATATACATCCAAATGTTCATGGCAGTGCCTGGGGCCTCCCCTTTTTCACTGAGCTAATGGACAAAGGCTCTCTCACAGACCTAGCATTTTATACAGTGCCAAAT